>NC_065539.1:49252750-49564500 GCF_932294415.1 Quercus robur
CATAATCTTCTTCCTCGTCTTGAAACTGCTGAGGCTGCTTGGAAATTTTTGGCCGATCGTTATAACTGCACTAATGATTCAAGCTTGGAGTTTCACATTGAATCCAAGCTTTATCAAATGCGCCAAGAGATAGGTCAGTCTATTTCTGATTTTTATTCTCAGACTTCTACTATGTGGGAACAACTCTCTGCTGCAGATCCTCCACTGGTGTGTTCTAAGGACATTGAGCTCTTTGTCAAATATCGGGATCGCCGTAGATTTATGCACTTCATGATGGGTTTACGTGAGGATTTTGAGCCTACTAGGGCTTCTCTACTTAGCCGATCTCCTACTCCTTCTCTTGATGCTGCAGTAAAGGAACTCATTTCTGAGGAGAATCGTCGGCCCACTTATCACATGACATCATCTGATCATGTCTTGGCTACACCCTCACCACAGCCTCCCATTGTTGCATTCACTGCTCCTCCGCGAATAAACTCCGGACGTCCCACCTCTCAGTCTTCCAAAGGTGCTCACTGCAAGTTTTGCCGTGCCAAAGGCCATGACATCTCTGTTTGTCGTAAGCTACAGAAATTTGTGCAAGAGCAGACTAAAACTTCTCTTCCTCAGGCAGCTGCTGTATGTCCTTCAGATCCATCGGTTCCTACAGGTCCATCTTTGGCTTCCTCACTTACTACGGCTGATATTGAGGCAGTTGTTCAACAGGTTTTATCCCGCACTTCCACTGCCCTTTCTGTCACCTCAGGTAAACAACCTTGGTTTTTTGATACTGCATGTTGTAACCATATGACTCCTGATGAATCCCAATTTTCTGATAAGGCACCCTTAGAACATCCAATCACCATTTACACTGCTGATGGAACTCCTATGCCTGTTAGTCATAAAGGAACAATCTCTTCTTCTTGTTTATCCCTTAGTGACACTTTTCATATTCCAAAGTTATCCCTCAATTTGCTTTCTGTTGGTCAACTTTGCGAATTAGGCGTAGATCTTCTATTTACTAATCATGGTGTGGATGTGCAGGATCCCCGGACGGGTCAAGTGCTTGGGACAGGCCGTAAGGTTGGTCGCATGTTTGAGGTTCATGACTTGAAGATTCCTTCACAAGTTGTTTCTACAGCTGCTACAACTGCCACCTCCTCACCTGATCTATGGCATGCTCGTCTTGGTCATCCATCCTTATCTCGTCTTCAATTGTTAGCTTCTCAAGGTCATTTAGGTTCAGTTCAGTTTTCAAAATTTGATTGTACTTCTTGTCATTTTGGCAAACAAACAAAATTGCCATTTAATAAAAGTGACTCATTTTCTTCTGCTCCTTTTGATCTTATACATTCTGATATTTGGGGTCCTGCACCTGTTCCCACTGAGGGGGGATCTAAATATTTTGTCATATTTGTGGATGATTTTTCTCGGTATACTTGGATTTATCTGCTTCACCATAGGTCTGAACTTGTGTCTATTTACCAAACATTTCATAAAATGATTGAAACACAGTTCAATTGCACCGTTAAAGTCTTTCGATCAGATAATGCTCAAGAATATAATGATAAATCTTTCCTATCCTTTTTAGACAGACATGGTACTCTTCCTCAGCGGTCTTGTCCTTACACCTCTTAACAAAATGGTCGTGCAGAACGAAAACATCGTCACATTCTTGATGTTGTCCGCACCCTTCTCATTTCTGCCTCTCTTCCTGAGCGATTTTGGGGTGAGGCCGCACTCACTGCTGTGCACACTATTAATCGTATTCCTTCACCAACTACACACAACAAATCACCATTTGAGCTCCTCTATGGTCAAACTCCTGACTACTCCTCTCTTCGGGTTTTTGGTTGTGCTTGCTTTGTCTCTCTTCCTCCTCATGAACGAACAAAGCTCCAACCTCGTACTCGTCTCTGTTGTTTCCTTGGTTATGGTGTGTCTCAAAAAGGGTTTCGCTGCTATGATCCCATTTCTCATCGCCTTCGTGTCTCCCGTCATGTTGAGTTTTGGGAACATCGTCCTTTCACGAGTCTTCAGCAGTTTCCTACATCTTCTTCCTCAGAGTCTCCCATTTTTACTGATCTTTTTCTCCCTCTCTATCCTGAACTTGTGGAGGATTCTTCAGCATCGACTGCCTCTCCAGACGACTCATCTCCGGTTCTGTCTCCGGCATATGACCCGCCTGTCTTGGATCTTGTGGCACCACCCTCTCCTGAGTCTCCTATTGTTCCTGAACTTCGTCGTTCCACTCGGGTAAGCATTCCTCCCCCTTATCTCACTGATTATCATTGCTCTTTTGCTCTTGCCACTCTCTATGAACCTCACACCTATCGTGAGGCTCATACTGACCCTCTTTGGCAGCAAGCTATGAATGAAGAACTAGATGCCCTTCATAAGAATCACACGTGGGATATGGTTGATTTGCCTCCTGGTCAGTCTGTAGTAGGTTGTAGGTGGGTTTACAAGATCAAGACCAAGGCTGATGGATCTGTTGAACGATACAAGGCTCGCCTAGTTGCCAAGGGCTTTACTCAGGAGTATGGTATTGATTATGAGGAAACATTTGCTCCTGTTGCTCGTCTTACATCTGTTAGATGTCTCATTGCTGTGGCTGCTGTTCGCCATTGGCCTCTTTATCAAATGGATGTGAAGAATGCTTTCCTCAATGGCGACCTCCATGAAGAAGTGTACATGCAACCACCCCTTGGCTATCCACACTCAGGCAATCAAGTTTGCCGCCTTCGCCGTGCTCTTTATGGCCTCAAGCAGGCTCCTCGAGCTTGGTTTGAAAAGTTTAGCTCAGTTGTTGCTCAGCAGGGTTTCACTTCGAGTCCTCATGACACTGCTCTCTTTGTTCGGAGATCCTCTGCTGGTATCACTCTTATTCTTCTTTATGTTGATGATATGATTATTACTGGAGATGATTCTGCAGGTATCCGCTCTCTTCAGAGCTTCCTTAGTCAGCATTTTGAGATGAAAGATTTGGGCACTCTCAGCTATTTTCTTGGGCTTGAGGTTACCTCATCCTCTGATGGATACTATCTTTCCCAGGCTAAATATGCTTCTGATCTTCTCTCCAAAGCCGGTGTCACTGATAACAAAACTGTTTCCACTCCTTTGGAATACAATGCAAAGCTCACACCCTTGGACGGTGAACCTATATCCGATGCTACTCGCTATCGTCAGTTGGTTGGCAGTTTGATCTATCTCACTGTTACTCGTCCGGATATTTCACATGCCGTGGGTATGGTTAGTAAGTTCATGGATGCACCTCGTTCTGTCCACTATGCTGCTGTTCTTCGGATTCTCCGATATGTCAAAGGCACACTTTATCATGGTCTGCATTACTCCTCTCGATCTTCTCTCGAGCTTCATGCTTATTCAGATGCTGACTGGGCAGGTGATCCGACTGATCGATGCTCTATCACAGGTTTCTGTTTCCTGTTAGGTACTTCTCTGGTCTCGTGGCGCAGCAAGAAGCAGGATGTGGTTTCCCGTTCTAGTACTGAGGCTGAGTATCGTGCCCTTGCCGACACCACTTGTGAGCTTGTTTGGCTTCGCTGGCTCTTGGCTGACATGGATGCTCCACAGCCCACTGCCACTCCTCTTTATTGTGACAATCGTAGTGCTATCTACATTGCTCATAATGATGTCTTCCATGAACGCACTAAGCATATTGAGATCGACTGCCACATCACTCGCCAGCATCTTAAGAAAGGAAATCTCCAGTTATTCTCCATCTCCTCTGCTGACCAGCCTGCTGATATCTTTACCAAGACTCACCCGCCTGGTCGTCTTCGAGATCTTATATCCAAACTCCAGTTGGCTTCCTCCTTGCCACCTCGAGTTTGAGGGGGGATGTTAGTGTATAGCTTAGACTAGTTTAGCCCATTGGGCTTAGCCCAGTATACTGTACTTGTAGTTTACTCCTTTTACTTGTACTGCACACATACCTAGCCTATATAAGGCTCTCTATTGTACATTATTTCATACAGATTAATATACAGACTATTCAGTCTTTCTCACACTTTATATTCTTAACAATCGCGTTAGTGGTAATGATTTCTTTTCAACATTTGATTTTTACACTATCATCTAAAAGAGAAATGTACATTTTAAATAATAAAATGAAATATAATAATAATAATAATAACAATGAAGAAGAAAAAGAAATTAACAATTTGCCTAGACATACCCCAAATCCTCACAGTTTCATCTTTACTCCTTGTATAGGAAATATACCTCTTTAAAAAAGAAAGAAAGAAGTGATGAAGTGAGAAAAACAAATTGTGGGGATCAAAGGAATTGTGAAAATATACTTTTTTTTTTAATTGATGTGGAAATAGACTTGAAAAAGAGATAATAAAAAAAAAAGAAAAAAAAAGTGAGATTTGTAAAGAATTACAAAACAAAAATACACAAACTAACAAATTAATAATTTCAACAATATCAAAGGAAACAAACCTTTCTGAAATTTGAGATGGTGATCAAGTGAGTAAAAAATTGAGGCAATCCAAAAGTACGGGCAAAGAAACTAAAAAGATACATAAACATTTATGAGATATATCTAAATAGAGATAGTGTATACTAATTTTTAAGAAATAATATGTATCCAAATTTTAAAATTTAATAAACTGTTTAATTTAAAAACTTGTGACCATGTCGTTTTGGCAATTAGAAAAAAGAAGAGTACGTTTGTGAGGAAAAAAATAGTTTTATTTTTATTTTTTTAAAAGAAGAAGTTATATTAGTGCTTGATTTACAAACGTGTAAGAGAAATGTGGGAAAATATAATGATTACAACTTGCGGCCATTTCATTTTGCCAATCAAAAAAAAAAAAAAAAAAAATCTACATTTTGGGAGGAAGCAGTTTTATTTAAGAAAAAACTGTTTTTTTTAAAAAAAATTTAGCTAAAATTTAGGAGTTTTTAAATTAGTAATTTTACATGTCTAACTCTATTATATAAGTTTTACAAACAGATAAATTTGAGGGTATTTTAGGTATCTAAATTGTGGATACCAAATAGGGAAAACCTCTTAAATAATAGTATTGATAAACAAGTAAATTATAGAGTATTTTAGGCATTCAAAATGAGAATTCCAAATCAAGGAAGTGCCAAATGGTAAGTATAGATATAAATATAAAAATAGTGACAAATTTTAGCAACAAAGTTGGTTGTAGCCTTAAGTTACAACCTTACTCAATATATTTTTATTAAAGGTAAATTTTAACAAATTTACCATTGAATTATATCTTCTTCTAATATCCTCCATACTTGCAAAATTTCTATAAAATTAAAAATTAAAAATTATGTTATCAATAAATTGTTTAAACTACAATTTTTTTGCATAAAATATAAAGTTTATAGATCATAAAGTAAATAATATCTGATTAATACAAAGTTTAACATATATATTAAGAGCGTAAAGAATGTGTAATTCAACAATTATATTTTCAAAATATTTAGTATTGTTTATTTTATTCAGTAAGGTTATAATCTAAAACTACAATCAGTTTTGTAGCTAACTTTGTCTTAAAAACAATTATGAAAATTATTACGTACTTAATTTTCATTAACTTATGGCTTGAATCACCAAAACCAGTTAGACCTTTGCCCATCAATAGATCTCGAGCTTCCTGAACTTCGTAGCTCATAAAATCGCTAAACATGCTAATCATGTCAAGGATTTTTTGGTGTGGATGGAGGATGTTTTTTCACATCTCCTTGCTATTTTCCAAGTTGATTTGGCATTTGTTTAATGAAATTACTGGATTGTTTCTCAAAAAAAAAAAAAAAAATTGGCTACAAACTTAGTTTTTATTATTATTATTGAATGTAAATTTTGATAAATCAACTATTGGATTACATTTTTTTTTATATCCTTTATGTTTACAAAATTTCTAAAAAATCAAGTATCAATAATTATGTCATTCATCAATTGTTTAAATTGAAAGTTTTTGCAGTTTAAAATTATGCATAAAAAATAAATTTATAAATCATATAGTAAATATAACATTTGATTGATACAAAATTTGACATGCGTGTTAAGAGAGTTAAGAAACATAATGGAATCAAGAGGCGTGAGATGTTTAAGTTTTACATTATGGAATCAAGTTTTATATTAAGTAAAATATCTTTGGATTGACTCTCGTGCATTGAAAATCTGTGGTGAATTTGTGTTTGTTGAATGCCTATAGAGATTTTTTTTTTTATCAAAATAAAAGAGAACGTAGAAGAAGCAAGAAGAGAAAATCGAGTGCGTCTGTTTAAATTTAAAAAAGGATAAAAGATGAAGAGGAAAATAGAGTGTGTTTATTTAAATTAAAATATATATATATATATATATATTTGATAAAAGATAAGGAGATTGTAAATTGCTGAGAACGTGGGTTTAGTGAGAGGTTTTAAATTGTGAAGTTTTATTTTACGAATTTGACCCCTTAATTGAAAACCTATAAGTGACTAGGGAGTAGATATTTTGGGATATCTAAGATAGGGATGGCAATTTTTCCCCGCCCCGCTTAACCCGCCCTTCCCCGTTTCGCCCCGCACGGGTTTTCCCTCCCCGCAAAGGCGGTGGGGCGGGGATGGGGCAAGATTTTAGCCCCGCACCACAGGGCGGGGCGGGGATGGGTTTAGACTTTTTAGACCCACCCCACCCCGCCCCTCCCCATCCCCGCCCTGCCCCGCCCCGCCCCGCATTACTAAGAGTTATAATTGTAAATTTTTCATACCCTAAAACCCTACTATTTAAACAAACATATTAATATTAGCATATTTTATTCAACCCAATGTGATTCTTTGTCTTTATTTTGTTATGTGTTATACTATGAGATATTTATTTATTTTTTATGATTGTCTTGTTAAACACTTTGATAGATTATTCAATTTTTTCTAAAAATTGATTTAATTTGATGGGATAAATTTGTAATTTCAAGTATATTTTTATTAATGAAATAAGTTTCATTAAAAAAACTGTACTAGTTGTAAGGCAAATTAACAAAAAGTAGAGTTTTACAGGGTGGGGCGGGGCTTCGCGGGGCCTCAAGGGGCGGAGATGGGGTGAGAAAGTATTCCCCGTCATGTGGGGCGGGGCGAGGATGGGGCAAGATAAAATCATGTGAGACGGGGACGAAGACCCCATCCTTCGGCCCCGCCCCGCCCCATTGCCATCCCTAATCTAAGACTTAGTATCTACCGCTTAGATAACTTGAAAGCCAATTTAGAGTTGTCTCAAAAAAAAAAAAAAAAAAAAAAAAAAAAGCCAACTTAGAAGCTCCTTAAATATCCCAAAATTTATAGATATAGAAGATTTGATTATCCAAAATTTATACAAGAAGAAGAGCTCTTGAATGGAATAGATCTCCCCATTACATGAAGCGGTTTTTGGTGTTAATCGACCATCTATGGTCGGTTCGACTAATTTTGCGGCATAAGGTAAAAGCCTTCAAGAAAATTCAATTCTTATATTTGAATCTTAATTAAATAATATTTATTAAACAACCTAATAATAAAAATGACAGATTCTCTCTTATTATAATAATAAAAAATTGGTACGAACGGAAAAAGTCAAAAACGAATTAAATTATATATAAAACTTGAGTAAGTGGGTTGATGTGATGTTAGAGATATATATAGACCATAGTCTCTCTCTTGACAAATTTCAAGTGACAAAGGTTAGATTTTATATTAATTAATGGATATGTACGTTATTAGATTCATATTTTAATTTTGTTATAAATATTTTGCCTCTTCACCTTTTGTGTTTTTGGGATACAATTGTGACATTAATCTTCTCTCTTTATGTTTTAATAAAAATAAATAAAATGCTTCTATGTTTTTTAACAAAGTGCGGGCCTAATAGAGGGTGACCTTATTTTTAGTTTTATTTTCTAAGTGAATGAGCCTTTATTAAAATGTTAAGACATATAAATATAATATACTATGTTAATTAACAAAGGGGCTCCTCTATTATTTAGGGCCTTTGGCCATTACCTAAGTTACCTGTATGCTTGAGTTAGCCCTGTGTCCATAGCTTCTTGGATAGGGGTGGGAAGAATTAAAAACAAGATAGGTATGGAAGTAAAATAAATTGAGAGTAAGAGACATCTTCCCTTTCATTTGATGAGTAAAGAGAAATGAAAAAGTGAAGGGGTTATTGCAATTGACACGCCCCCAAAATTTAAGAATATCAATTTCACATTGCTTACAATTGCAAAATTCAGTCTATTTAGGTATGATTTGGGGTTGGAATTTTTGCTTTCCAAATCTAAATTAAAATCTCAAGCAAATTTTTGAAATTTCCTCAAATATTATACCCAAACAAATGACTTAATAAATGATTTATTAAATTAGCGCAAATAACAATAATAAAATTAGTCCGAACAACAATAAGATTATGGCAAACATTAACAAACTAACAAAATATTCTTTAAAAAGAAAAACCCCAAAGCTTTTAGATTTGTAACATGTTCAACCCATATCATAAAAATAATCCATATATTCATTTTTCATATAAGAAAGGCACCAAGAGAGATACAGTTGCTGTGAGTTATCCTGAGTGGCATCAACGACTTTACTCTCCTTAGCTTTGTAGTAGTAATAGCTCTATTCTCCTCGGTAGCTCGACTCATAATTGCAACAAGTATCGTCGATTGCTCTTTGCTCTCTCTCTCTCTCTCATTTCAGAGTCCATTTCTCTCATTTTATTACTTTCATCTGAGCTCAATTCTCATTTTATTTTTTATCGGTCCCTTTTTGCCTTTTCATTTTGTTAGTTTTTAATTTTAACTCCTTTTACTTTTTTGGCTTTTGCCCAACTCCTGAGTTTTTATCGATGCTTTTTAAAAATTTATAAGACTATTGGCTTATTAAAACAAAAAAACCTATTAAACCATTTTAACGGCTAGTGATTTAACAACATTATTTGGTATATTTTTACTAGTTTAACTAACTATTATATTTTGTATAATTTAACTTTTTAAATAACTATCTTAAAAAATTCTGAGAGCCGCTATTACGTATTACTGCATGCAGTATGGTATATTTTTAGAAATTTGCTTATTTACATAGTAATTATTGAAAAAAGAAAATATTTTCTAATTTTTATGTTTTATAAAAAAACTTAAAAAAATAATAGTAATTAAAAACTAGGTTTTTTTTTTTTTTTTTTGAGGGAAAAAAAAAAACTAGGTTGTATGGAAAAATAAAAAGTACAAAGCAAAAAAACATTTCCATAGTTCCCATACCAACGCCCACTTTTGTCCCATTGAGTTTCATTCCATCAGTCCTGCACCAAGTCCAACAAAGTCATGGATATCTGTGCTTTGCCTTGCAAAAAACCCAATTCAGAATCCAAGCAAACCTCCATTGATGACCTCTCAAACGACCTTCTAATAGAAATCCTCCACAGAATTCCTCTGAAACCCGCACACCGCTTCAAGTGCGTTTCCAAGAGATGGGTCCAAGTGATCTGTCAACCCCAATTTGCACAACGTTTTACACAGAGAATGAAACTCTTGTACCCATCACAGCCATCACCACCCTTTACACTGTTCTTTCAGTGTAGCTTTCCCCGACCATTTCCCGTTGAGTTCAAGCATTTTCAGAGGGATCCACAGTTTATGTCCTCCTACTTTTCCTTGAGCTTTCTTCCTCAGAGTCCAAACCCCATTATTTTCTTAGCAACGAGTAATGGGTTGGTGTTGTGTTCCACAACACTCTTGTCTCAGATGATGTACTACGTCTGTAATCCACTCACTGCGAACTGGGTCGCTCTTGTGCCTCCTCGGTTTGACAGTCATGTCCTTGCTGGGTTTGTATGCCATTCCTACTATGATGACAGTGACACCATTACTCGGTTCAAGGTTGTGCGTGTCAGTGCTATCGAAACAGGGGTATGTATAGACCATGGCCGCCCTGTTTTTTTGTGTGTGTGTATATATTTGTGTTTCTATAAGTGTTTTTTTAGTTAGTTTGTTTGATGTTTGGGATTCAAAGTCAAAAAGTTTGAGACTTTGAATAGAAAAAATTGTCCTTTTATTTGAGTGTTTTTTATTTTTTATTTTTTTTTCAGGTGGCAGACTAATTAATTTTTACTAAGAAGAATATTGAACTTATAATGACAATAAATATGGCTTTCAATTTTTATTTTTAAATACTGTTTTGATTATAGAGTGGTTCTACTTTATTTACTCTTTAATGCAAACAAAATAAAAGATGATTTTTTTTGTAATGGATTTCTTAATTTTGTACATTTAAAGGGAAATTATTGTGACATTTACTACCAAATCAATCATACAAGATTTTTGTGAACCAAAAAAATGTCAAGTGTCATAATACATCACAGAAGATTGAGTGGAAATGTATTAAGAAACAATGATTTTAAATTTTTTTCTTTTATGAATTTTAGATTAAAAAATTTTGTATTTTGTCCCTTAAAATTTAAAACTAACCCTTCCAAATTGAATACAAGTCCAAAGAATCTAAAAATAAATTGTTTTATTTGATGTTTGGCACCCAAAGTTAAAAATTTTGATACTTAGAGTTTTGAGTGATATATGTATAAAATTACTACTATGTTATATAGATAAATAAACATATTAAAGGGCTAAACTTGCACAGGATAATTATTGAGAAGTACTTGATCTCTTTCCATGTGAAAATCATAATAACTTTGGCTAATCAACATTAATATGTTAACAAATTACCTGTGCCCGTGTGGGACACAGATATAGGAGGGGAATGGGTACCCTGTCCCTCTGTTTGGATGTTTTAAAAATATTAGGTAGAGTTAGGGGAATAGAGATGTCCTCCTCTTTGTTTGGATGCTTTAAAAATTAAGGGAAGCAAAGAGGGGTGGGGGGAGTGGTCATAGAAATTGGCAACTAGATCATTATTTGCTAATTTTAAAGAAATGCATAGAAATTGACATCGTAAGAGTAAAATTGACAATTTGGATTTTTATTTTTAATATATATATTTATATATGTTTGTGTGTGTGTGACAACACTAGTTGGTTTTTTTACTAAGAACAATATTGGATATACAATGATAATAAATAACTTTTTTTTTCAATGTTTATTTTGATTATAGAATGGTTGTACTTCTATTTACTCTTTTAAATTTTAATTGTAATTATGAAACAAATTCTTCTAGTAATGGATTTTTTGATTTTGTATATTGAAAGGGAAACTACTGTGACATGTAATAGCAAATCAATCATAAATGGTTTTTGTGATTTAATGCATCATAAATGATTGAATAGAAATGTATCTATATCTTCTTCTTTTTTTAAAATATTTCGTTAATATTGAATTGATGCTAGTTTCAAGTGCGGGACAACATACGAGCTTGGAGGGCCAAACTTTTTAAGAATTAGATTTTCACTCCCAAAGTCTTTTAGCATGTTACTGAATTAGAAGCACGCAAAGTCCAAATTTTTTTAATTATATATATATATATATATTACTGAATTAGAAGCACGCAAAGTCCAAACTTTTTTAATTATATATATATATATATATATATATGATCCCCCAAACTTTTCATATTTCTTATATAATCTTTTTAAATTTGTAAGATTTTTATATTTTTTTGTCTCTTTGACCTCTCATTCTTGAAACTATAGTTCTGCTCCGGGTTAGTTTTATGTTTCATATATTAATTTAGTTTCAAATTCCAGTATAATTCTCATTTTTGAATGGTTTTTTTTCCCCCATGCTTTGGCCTCCCAAAGAAAAAATCCCTCGATCTCTGTGTGGAGATATTCAACTCCGATACTAGTGAATGGCAACAATTTACAGAGCAATGTGAAGGTCTTCATGTTACCTTGGATTTTACCAAGTTTCAGACACATGCAGTTCTTGCCCACAATGATATCATGCATTGGGCTCACTGTGGCAGTAGATATATCCTTGCTTTTGATCCTAATAACAAACATGATCATAAATGCCGTCTCATTCGTCAACCAAGAGAGCTCTATGACATGTATGGACACGTTTGCTTATCAGCTTGCCAAGGGCGTCTGCGGTGCATGTTTCTATCCAATTCGAACAATTATACATTACTGTTTCAACATTGGGAACTCGAGGACTACATTGCAGGGAAATGGTGCTTGGTGGCAAAGTTTCCTGTGAGCAACACTAACTTATTGAGAGTGCTAGGTATTCACCCAGTTGATCCAAACATCGTTTATTTGTTGAGGACAAAAAATATTGTGTTGTTGAATGCACACACTCAACAAATGGAGGTGGTTTATTATTTTACTGAGGGTCAATTTGGACGTGATAATACTATGATGAATCCCTTCGAGCTTTACATGTCAAAAAAAAAGTTGAATGCCTTCCAGTTTGTACTTCAATGGTGGCCAACACCAGTTCCCAAACTCGATAACGGTACGCTAAATACATATCATATACTATTAAAAAATGCTTACTTTTATATGTGTGTGTATTTCTTGTCTTCATCTCTTGGTTGCTAAATCTTATATATATTTGATAAATGGAAAATTATTAAGTATTTTCTGGACTACAATGACGTAGTACTCTTTCTTCTCGCATGAAATTTATTATTGGCATTTAATATTATGTGAGAAAAGGAAGTACCGCATTGCTGTACTCCCAGGATACGAGATAATTACTCTAGTTTAATTACTGAGTTTACGAGGAGTACTTTGTGTTCCGCTAGTATATGAATCTAGGTATCCAGGAAGGTTTCAAAGTTTTTCTGATTTTCCAACCTAAGATCAATGCCAGGTATGCTCATTTTGGAACAATATTGTTATTGATATTGCATTCCAATTCGTTTTTGCATGCATTTTAATCCTATTCAAATATAGTTCAGTTGAGCACTATAACGTTTTTGTAACAAAGGTTGAGCACTGTATCCTTTGCAAAACTAGAAAAGGGTTATCCTTCAACAAAGAAATTACCAGTGAATTTTTTAAAGCAACCTCGGATCTCTAATTAGGTATCGTTCCAATAATATCCTACCATGCCTGCTATTTGGTTGGTTTTAATCTGTTTGTTTATTATGGTACTATATTTGCTCTGTCTTTCCTGTTGTTGGAAAAGGAAGGGAAAATTGAAGAAAGGAAAGACTAGCTATAATTTTACACACTCGTTATGTATACTCCTTACACACAATGTCCATAATTTTATACCCATTGTCCACATTTTTTAAGAATGTCCATAATTTTATACCCATTGTACACATTTTTTAAGCATGTCCACATTTAATACATGAAATGGGTGATTTGTAAGGACGATATACACTAACAAGCGTGCAATAAAATCAATGCCCTTAATAGTCATGTAACTCTTTTAAATGATTTAATGACTCATATGATTTAATATACATTAATGGTCTTATAAACCACTACGTAATGGGTTGGAGTAGATTCGTCTAACTTGGTTAGGATAAAAACTTTGTCCATAGGACATTATCCAAATCTTTCCCTTGGATGGTGGAAAATAAGTGGGAAAAAATCTTTCAAGGGACTTGAATAATTTTTTTTTTCAAACAAATAAGAATATTATCCTATCATAGTCCCATGCCATTTTTGGATGTTAATTGTAATAAAGATTATGTGAAGAGTTTCATTTATTTTTTTGACGTTCTTTGATGTTGTTGAGATTTTTAGGATGCACACACGTAGATTGACTAAGTTTAGGTGTTATCTGGATTATTTAATTGTTTTGTTAAATCAAAGTAAGCTTGATTTGTTTGTTTGGATGGAGGGGTAGGAGAGGGGAGTAGATGGAAGGGGAGGGGTTTGATTTGATGAACCTTGTTTGGGTATTTTTTAAATGCAGATGGAAGGGGAGTTTGTGGGGTGGGGGGGGGGGGGTGTGGGTGTTTGAGGGGTATCTTACCCCTAACAGTTTGTTTGAATGAAGGGGGAGGGGCGAGCAGAGGGAATGGGGGTGGTTTGTTGATGAACCTTGTTTGGATTTTTTTAAGAGTAGAGAGGGAGGGGTTGAAGGAGTTTGGAGGAGTATCTTACCCCTCCTAACACCTCTTTTTCAATTCCCCAAATTGGAGGAATTTAGAGGGAAAGAAGGATTTAAATTGTCACTTTTACTCTTATGATGTCAATTTATATGCATTTCTTTAAAATTAGCAAATAATGACCATAATTGTCAATTTATATGACCGCTCCCCCCTGTCCCCCTTTCCTCCCATTAATTTCAAAGCATCCAAACAAAGAGGTGGATATTTTTGTTCCCCTTACTCTACCTAATATTTTTAAAACATCCAAACAAAGGGACGGGGTAACCATTCCCCTCCCCTTAATTTTTTAAACTTCCAAACAAAGAGGTGGATATCTCTATTCCCCTTACTCTTCCTAATATTTTTAAAACATCCAAACAGAGGGACGGGGTAACCATTCCCCTCCCCTTTCCGTTTACTCTCCTCTCTACAAACTTTCAAACACGCTATAAAAGGAAAAGGTGGCAAGCCATTAACTTAAGACATTACCTCCTATATCTGTGTCCCACAAGGCCGCAAGTAATTTGTTAACATATTAATGTTGATTATCCAAAGTTGTTATAATTTTCACATGGAAAGGGATCAAGTACTTTTCAATAATTATCCTGTGCATGTTTAGCCCTTTAATATGTTTATATTATCTATATAATATAATAGTAATTATTTTTATATAGACCCTGAGTATGTCACGTTTTACACTTATATTCCTTGTCTGGATTAGGGGACACCATTGGGCAAGGTATCTTTCATGGTGGGGGTGTATTCTGATAAGCATATTGACCTCTCTCACATTAGTCCCTTTTAAGGTGTTGCCAAAAAGGGTGTTGCTGCTAGGGATGGATATTGGGAGCATAAAGAATGGAGCTTGGGCGAGCTCCAACCCTTGGAACCTGTTTTCTTGCTTTTTATTTTTATTAGTGTTCTAAACTGATTTTTGTTTTCAAATCTTTATTTCTATGGATGTTGGTAAATATTTCATGTTGGCTTATTCAGTATAGAACTCAAAGTTGCCCTTATGAAAGACTGGTAATTAAGGTTAGCAGAAGAATTTGTTGCGGCCTATAAAGAGAACTCATATGATGATTACTATAATAAAGGTTTGACCGAAAGTTTTTGAAAGCTACTAAGTGCAGCATATAGTTCCTAAAAAAAAAAAGACAAAGGTTATGGAAAAAACCTCAGTAAAAACCAAATAAATTGACAATGTTAAAATTATCTAAAACAAGAGACTTGACACTGAATCCTTATAGAATTTAATACCATTTAAAAAAAAATTATTTGGGTATGGAATCTAAAAAATTAACAGAGTTGTCTATGATTTGCAAATATTAGTGGGGTGAACAAAAGCAATGAAGGAAAAGTGAATTGGATTGGTTGAATAAATCTATACAAACTGAAAGCTCAAGGTTGTTTGTTCTATATTCATGTATCAATTGTCATGGTTGTTTTGTTTGATTTAGAACTAGAAAAACTTGATGTCAAGACAGTGAGATGATGATATTAGCTCAAAAAATCAATTTACATGTATTAGCCCGAGAGTTTTGTAGTTCAAGGAAAATAAGATCATGTTTATTTAGATTCTCCAAATATTCAGTTCTCTCGTCCAAACTAGCAGCCAAAAGACTGGAAAACCATTGAGGATGAAAGTTCCTGTTGAGCATCTTTTGAGTTGTCATAGTTTGTAATCATGCCTCTTGAAGATAAATTATTGTGGATATCCTTCTCTAGCCTTGTTATGCCCTTTGCTAATAAAGGATCAGGATTCAAGGGTATCCCTAGTTGACTGTCAGTGTTAATCCCATAGGGAACACTATTCCTAGGATCTGCCTGAACTTCCCCATCCTGACTGGTGTCTCTTAACAACAATGATTGGGGATTGAGGACACTGGGTTGTTATTCTGCTGTAAATGGGCATCATTCTGTGAAAGGCAAACTGAAGTTGTTGAAGATGATATGTCCAAGTAATCTGTCTGGGAAGCTGCCCCATTCAAGTATTTTTGTGGAGCAAAAAATCCTTGATTTTGATTCCTAGAGATGTTAAATGAAGGCTTCACAATGGACTTCTGCTGCAAATCTTTAACCAGGTTAGCATTAGATAAAATGGTTTCCAAGGCACTTGGACAAAAGATTGTGGCAGAAGAATGAGCCATGTCCTCCCGGATAGCTGTACTTCAATGGGCATGTCATTCATCACTGGCTGAACCACATTGTGGCAGTTGTTTGTGGAAGGTTAAGTGGAACAAGATGAAAGATCATCCGTAATTGCAGACTTCCCAGCACCAGCAGCTCCTGTCACTATACTGCTACCGGCTGTAGATGGCTGATTGGTTCTTGGGGGTACAGGAAGCCCCACATGACCAGATATATTGGGCTGAACACCAGATTGCTGTTGTTGAAGCTTTGGCTGCTGGGGTGGATGAGAGAAACCGAGTATATGAGCGGCTGCTATTCCTTGTCATCTGATGGGATTGACTGAGGGAGCGAGGTTGAGGTTGCTTGAGGGACCTTCAGCATTTGGGAGGGTGTTAGAGACCTAGAGAAGTTTTGCAGCATATCTAATCTAACAACCGCCTCTGTCGATCTTGGAGTTGTGTAAATTGAGCAGGTTGTTGCAGAGCTGACTGCTATGCTAGAAGTGATTGCTGCTGCTGTTGAAGCTTCAGCAATAGTTGAATTTGAATCTGATTATCAGACGGTTGCAACTGTTGGTTTATTTCTTCAGGCAGTTGCGGTTGAATAAGGGGAATTTTGATTCCAAATACTCTACCCATACACATGGTTAGTTTGGGTAGAGTATATAAATAGTTTGAATTATTTATATAATGTGAAATGTTTTTTTTCCCCCTCTATTGAAGAACTTTCTTTAGGCTTTCCATTATTAAAAAAAAGTGTATAAAATGATAATATATTTTTATGAAAATTTTATTTTAAAGAGATTTAAACTTTATTAATAGAAGGGGGGAATCTCACAATTTAACATGACACAACAAGAGATGAACAGATTTCAAATCCGTAATATCACAGTTTGTTATATTTAAGCAAAATCTTGAAAGATCATATTATCATGTGTTATTAAGTGCTTATTTTTTCTTAATTTATTTTACTATTTAGCTTATTTTTGCTACTTTTTATAGGTTTCATTGCACTTTTTGATATTATTCATGAGTCTTACTGTACTATTTCAATTAATATTTATTTACAGTACTTTCAATAAAAAGTTTTCAGCTTTAACAAAATAAGCGAATTCTAAACAGACATTAAATTTATATCTTGTAATTTATTTAGCAATTGTTTTTATTTAAAAAAAAAAAAAAACAATAGGGCACATTTGGTATATTAAATGTGGATTACAATAGGAGTGGTCATTTTTATTACTGGGAATAAAATGTGTTAAATGGAATAATTAAACTTATTCATTAGTTTGGTAAGTTGTGAATTGTAATATTATAATAAAACTTAAAGATCTAATTTAGGAAATATCTTACTCATACCATTATATTTCCTAGAAAATAATATATTTTAAATTTGACAAAGATGAGTTAGTTTTTATGATTTTTTTATTATTTATTTCCATAATTGTTACTGGAATATGGAAAGTTTGTTTATTTGAAAATATATTAATGTTAGAAATTATTGCATTTACTAAGAATAGCTATTACAATTTACAACCCTTTTAAAGCACTTGCAACAGTGGAGCTAAATAGCTATATTGCTATTTTAGATATGTCAAAACACAAAAAAACCTCATGCAGCAGTGGAGCAATAGCTAAATTTTTTAGTTGAATTGCTACAATGCACATCTATAGATAGATGTGCACTGTAGCTTGGAGCTTAAAAAAAAAAAATTTATTCTAGCCGGTACAACTTGCTTCTTTTTTTATTCATTCTCTCATTCACTAAAGCTCAAGTCTCAAGTCTCTCAAGCCAACTCTTTCAACTCCGGTCTCTCAAGCTTACTCTGTTTACCACCGCTGGCCTGACCATCGTCAACGTCGCCGCCACCGATCGTCAACGTCACTGCCATCCACCATCCGCCTCATTTGAAGCTCTCATCTCTCAAAATTCTCTCAAGCTCACTCTCTCAAACTCTCATCTCTGTTTCAACGCCATCTCGAGTCGCTAATCAGCTCAGACCCATCGCCGATCAACTCTGTCAACCTTAGACCCACCAGTCGTCCCAAGCCGCCGATCAGCTCAAACCCACACCGCCATCCGCCTCAAACCCACGCCGCCGATTGAAGTGCTTGCTCGCCGACGTTGTGCTTGTTTGTGATTGGTGATTTTGTTTGGTTTGGGTTGAGGAAAAAAATTGGAGATTTGGGTTTTTTTTTTTTTTTTTTTTTTCCTGCTGTGGACTGGTGGTGGTGGTGTTGGTGGTGGTTGTGGTTGTGGTTATGGTTGTGGTTGTGGCTGTGGCTGTGGCTGATGGTAGAGGTGGTTGTGGTTGGTGCTGTGGATTTTTTTTGGGAAGTAAGATATATTATTTTGTTGTAGTGGTTGTATTATTTTATTGTGTTAAAAGTTAAAATAGATCCACTGATGCAGCATGTGTGTAGGTAAAATAGATAAAGTAACTTTTGGTAGAACTAAAAAGCTAAATTTTTAGCTCCACTGTCGCGGATGCTCTAGAAGAATAGTTATTTCTCATTTTAAATAATAGTTATTTATAAATAATGAATATTCTCTGTAATAGAAATATAACCAAACTATTAATAACTATTACATTCCAATGGTTATTACAGTTTACTAAATATGCCCTTAAACAATTTTTGAGTTAAATCCTCAATCATAAGCTCTCCAAGCTCTACATCAGTTACATTCCTCCCCTCAATGGTTCCTTGATCCTTCCTTGAATTGAAGACTGCCTTAAATTTTCTCACTTGCAGGAAACTTCTCTTTTTTATTTTTTATTATATAGGAAAGGAATGTAAATTTTTTAATAATTATTCTTATGATTTAGTTATTCTTTAGTTTGGTAACGTTTTTATTATAAAGAATAAATATTCCTTAAGAATAACTATTCTTAAAATGA
Source organism: Quercus robur (assembly GCF_932294415.1). Taxonomy (NCBI): domain Eukaryota; kingdom Viridiplantae; phylum Streptophyta; class Magnoliopsida; order Fagales; family Fagaceae; genus Quercus; species Quercus robur. The sequence goes on from NC_065539.1 coordinate 49,271,760, forward strand.
GGAATAACTTTTTTTTTTAAATGATTGTAAATTTGTAATAGCTATTCCTTAATAAGTATAATAATTTTTATAATTAATATATTTCTTTTTTTGAGGCAATAATTAATATATTTCTAAGTAAACAAACTTTCCATATACACATTACAATTATAAAAATAAAAAATCATAAAAATTACTCATTTCTCTCTTAAATTTAAAAAAATATTATTTTTAAGAAAATATGGTTGTATGAGTAAGATATTTCTTAAAATAGATCTTAAGTTTTATTCTAATATTATAATTCACAACCAAATTTATAAATATATTTAGTTATTCATCACAATTTATTTTCAGTAATAAAAATTACCATTTCTGTCATAATTCTTATTTAGTATACCAAACGTGCCCTTAGTCCTTTGAATTGCTTAGTGTAATTCAGATGATGGGTCATTTCCTTCGCCTCCCTACCTTCTTGTGTTCCCCCTCCCCCCCCCAAAAAAATAATAGTGATGAATTAAACATCTCTCTCTTTTTCTTTTTCTTTTTAATATAAATTTTAGGAACATCTTCTATTTCTTTTTAAAATTTAATTATTTATTCAGGAAAAAAAGAAAAAAGAAAAAGAATGTATGGGTTAGTGAGGTCCATATACTCGCAATTCCCACATGTTGTGAGACATACGTTAGATACATAAGACATTTGGAGTTTTGGACACAGTTCTTGGTTTTTTTATTATGGGAAGCAAACACAGCTGGAGCTTCTCATATGGAAACCTTGTCCAGAATTTGTCATGTATTTTGGATTATCCCAGTTTAGATAGTTCAGCTAATAGAAGTGGCGGTCCTCAACATTGGAATTTAAAGAAACATGTTTAAATTTTGATGAGAAGAAGAAAAAATATATACTGCAAAAGATAGTTCAGCGTTTTGTTGCTTATTAATCAAGCAATTTATTGGATTTCAGATTGGTTGCTATCAAAGATCTTGGGTTTTATAACAGTTTCTAAAGAGAAGCCTTTTCAATCCTGGAGTGTCCCATTGGGAAAGTGGTTAATTCAATTGTTAGATTGAAAGTTATCCCTAATTTCAGTTGCGAAGAACTTGATTCTGTAGGAGGTATCCAAAGCTGTTTCAAATCTAAAAGCTCTTTCCTGGTACTAGAGTTGAAATATCGCCAACCAAGCCAGATGTTATCATTAGTCTATTAAAAAAGGAAAAGAAGAGAAGAGAAAAGGTACGAATCAGTACACAATTTGGTGAAGGAAAAATGGGGCCCTAGGTTTTGAAAGCAAAACCAGACTTTTCTATACATAAGAGCTGCAGTGAGAACATAATTTATTCATTTACACTGAATCATTTCCTAAACACTATTACATTTGGTACAAATATCACACAAACAGTAAATTACAAGATGGCACAACTGACAAACTGAAAGGGGAGCAACAAGGAAAATATATTTAAAAAGAAAAGAAAAGGAAACATCAACAGCATGTGCACAAGTAACTGCTTATCTTTCTGAGTGCCAAGATCTGGGCTTCCCACTTGGTTTGTAATCGAACATGTACAAGCTCAGCGTATGTACATAAATCGATGTTGGATCTAAAGCTCCATACAGAGGTAAGTGATGACAGAGCCTGATCTTCATTTGGTCCGCTCACTAACCTTCCATTTCTCTGTTGGGCTTTGTGGAGCCTAGTTTTGTTTGATTCGGTTTGACGACCCGACCCGAATAATATTGCATGGTTTTTAATGGAAGATTTACTGAGACTTAGTCCATGGAGCGGAGGCTTGGGCTGATAGGCTTAAGCCGGAGCGCATATGGACAAGCCTTCTGGGGGTCCAGGGGCAAAGCCCCCGGGAAATTTTTTTTGGCCCGTTTAGCCCATTGTGGAACTACCTTTTGTAATTAGGGTTTTTTAGTGTGGTGTTGTTGCCGTGTTTTTGATATATAGAGAGAAAATATTGTAACCGCAATGTTGTACTCTGTATTCTTCCCTAATAATAGTGATATCCCTGCAACTCCATAGACGTAGGCAAATTGCCGAACCACGTAAATAATGTCTTGTGCGTGTGATTGTTTTTTTTTCTTTGGCGTGTGTTTTCTCTGTTTTTTGTTTCTCACAGGTTGGGAATTCGGGTTAATTCCCTTCATTCTCAACTAGAACCTTCTTTATGTTGGTGCAACTGGAAACCACAGTGGCAACTCCAGCTGCAGTTATACCAGGGCAATAAACCATGTGGCAGGATTCAAGCAAGCTGCAATTTCTTACAAGGTGGCCTATACCAACATCTGTTATTTGGCGGCAGTGTGACAGAAGTATTTCTTTGAGTAATGGACAGCCTTCTCCTAACTCGGCCATTGCCATATCCCTCAAATTCTGCCAAGATGGACAAATATTTAGATTGAAGGGGAAATTGCACGAAGAGAGAGGGAAATGATAAAAATATTGAATCAAGGAATTGTTTTGACCAAGTTGACTAGTGCATAACTCAGGACATGTGAACTTCACATAATAACAACACATAGATATTAAATGTGCATCAATAAAGGCTATTACTTATTACCCAACGTTAGAACCAACTATATTAGGTTTTGGGAAGGATGGTTTGGATATGGACCAACCTTTTAAAAATATTATAATGATGCTACTCTAAGGATTGAAATTGTGCACTTCACAGCCAAAGACTTTATCATTGCACCAGACAATGGTCCCATTACATGCACATTGATATGTAAATAAAATAACCCGATTATTCTATATCTCTCCACCTACTCTTAAAAAAACCGTGAACTCCACCTGCTCTTCTCTTTACCTCTCTCACACACTCTCGAATAAGGGTCATCAAATAGCTCATAGCCCGACCTAGAAACCCGACGACCCAAAAACCCTACGATCCACTGGGCTAACGGGCGGCCCGACCCGTTGTTATTGAGGCCCATGGGTAGCCCACTAGCCCAATGGATCAAGCCGTGGGCTAGTTTTTATACCCATGGGTACCCGGTGGGCTAGCCCATTAACCCAACCCATTACCCAGCCCAATAACTCATAATTCATAATAAAAATATATAAGAGGTGTATGATGGATTGATCTTGAGATATTATAGAGAAATTTCTTAAGAGAACTCCCTCAATCACTAAGATACTCAAAGTAATTGTGCTAAACTTAGTTTACTAAATATATATTTTTCTAATAGTCTAGCAAATCTGAATTAACCATTTGACATTTTTTTTATTAAAGATAAAAATAAAAAACTATTTAAAGCCTTCATAAAAATTAAAAAAAAAAAGGTTTCCATCAACAAAACAAAAAATTAAATAGATTGGACTGTAAAAAAAATTGTAATTAAGTATTAAATTCTTTAATTCTTTCCTTTAAAAAAATAGATTGATTATTCCCTTATAAAAATTGATTCTTTCCTTATAAAAATAATAAAATAATATGTTAACACAAGCCCATGGGTAGCCCATTAGGCCCAACCCGATAGCCCAGCTCGCTAAAGACAAAATAGGCATTACCCATGGGCAGGGTCATGAGCTGAGGTTTTCTCTTTTGGCTCATCCCGACCCGGCCCGTTAACTAGTTAATAGCCCATTATGCCCGGCCTATTGTGCCCATGGGCTAAGTAAAAATGGGCCGGGCCGACCCAACCCGACCCATTGACGACCTTGTCTCAAAACTAAAAATCTCTCTTCTGTTATGGCTATCACAATCCAGGCCATCAAGGCATGCCAGATCTTCGACAGTCGTGGCAATCCCATAGTCGAGGTTCGATTCTTAAATTCCCATGTCCTTGATTTGTGTGTTTTTGTCGATAGTGTGTTATAGACTGTTTTGTTTTGTATCGAAAATCTGTGTGTGTCTATGACCATCATACACAAGGGTTTTGTTAATGATTAATTAATCAAATCTTTGTTCCTTAATCATGTAGGTCGATGTGACAACCTCAGATGGCACCTTTTATAGAGCCGCTATTCCAAGTGGTGCATCCACTGGTATGTTCCTTAATCAAATCTTCATTTTATTTTCTTTGTAATTGATATTAGTCTTAGATTAGTAATGCTTAATCTGAGCGGTGAAATGAACTATGGAGATGATAATTTTCATTTATGTTGTTAGATCATTTTGAAAATACATGATATAGTGAAGAAATTGAGAGAGGATTTGAACATTCAGATATGTTTTGGTGTTTTGTCTCATAGACCAAACTTTGTGTCCTTTTTTTTTGTTTTCCTTAGGAATTTATGAGGCACTTGAACTAAGGGATGGAGATTTAGACTACCTTGGAAAAGGTGTATCAAAGGTAAGTTTAATTTATTAGCAAATTTGTAATTAAGCATATTCAGATCAGGGTTGGGTTCTTTTGTTTCTTTTATCTCTGTTTTGTTTTTTCTTTATATATTAATTAGAAAGAATACAGAAATTAAGCATATGCTGATCAGGGTTGGGTTTTTTGCTTTGTTGTGTAGGCAATAATATACATCTAAATCCATGTAAAAGGCAGAAGATAGCTAAAGTTAAAGAATTTCCAGAGGATATCCTCTTCCAAATCCTAAAACACACAAAGGCTGATGTATTAGAGGGCTTTATATACACAAATGTTCGTTGTTAACTTAAATTTGTTAAGAGTTTCATCATCTTTTTACTATTCTTTGAGCCATATTGTAAATAGAAGGTGAAACATATCCTTTTAATTTGGAGTATGTACATGAAATCTTTTAACTTCATAACCAAACTTAATGTGGTATCAAAAATATATAGGTACCTACCAAAACCTCATTCCATGTTTTCAATTTTTAGGCACAAAGGAGCTTGCGCAAGCCTTGAGAGAGAAAAAACAACCTGTGGTTATATTGAAGTTGGTGTTGTTGCAACATGGTACTCTCTTTTCCTTTTAAAATTCTCTCTTTTATAGAGTCTTTTGGAAGTTTTGCAACGATTCATGACTATTGTCCTACTATTTTAAAGTAGAGTAAAAGATCATTCTCATTGATGTCTACTTTCATTAAGTGTTGTTTCTCTTACACGTAAACAAGCTATTTGATAAAATTCCTAAGTGATTTTTTGTTGTTGTTCTAGAAGTCATAATACATGGGGAGCGGTAAGGAGGAAGGTAAGTAGGGAATGTGATGCTCTGCTGTTGATTTAATCAGGGTGAGATGTTTTGTTGGCCTTATTTTCTCAATGTCATATGTTTGATATTGGGATTGGTATTGATGGTGAGATTTTGATATGATTCCCTTTGAGAAGTAGGTTCGATTTTTTTAATGATATATTTCATGGTGGGTTTGTGCATTAAGATTAGAGTTTGTTACCCTTAATAATTTCAAAGGAATCAAAGCTTTTAGAAAGTTTTATTGGCATGGATGGTGAGATAGGTTTATATAGTAGAAAAAAAACATTTAGATAGTTTTGGTAATAGTTGATAGTATTGTACAAATGTTTTTTGTTTTTGGCTGCACTATTGTAACAATGATTTAGCATATTGATTATTAGTCTGTGGACTGGTGTCACTTTGGAGCTTTAGGGGCCTTTGTTGGGCTGCTATTGCTGTGGACTAGAAGAGTAGTAAAGAAAGTTGATGGGGCTGTGGGAAATTATTCAATTTATGTAAGTTCAGATGTGTGGATGATCAATACAAGTCGGTGTTTCAGGTGCCTATGGTCCCAATTCTGAGCATGATTAGATTATACGAGTTAGACCCTGATGGAAAGGTTTAGTGACTTCTACAAAGCAACAAAGGAAGAAGATACAAATAACACTTTAAAGTTGTCTTTCAATTAATTCTAAATGTTGATTGAATACTTCTTTAAATTTGTGTTTCATACATTTAATGGATAATTGAGGATGTTAAAGATTTGATTCTTCATTTTAATTTAAACTTAAGTTTGATTTCTATTTTTCATTACGCAATTTAATGTTTCATATCAACAATTAAAGAGGAAGAGAAAAAATATATTTTACATTCATATGCAATAGCTTTCCCGTGCATCGCACGGGTTAGCAACTAGTTATTATTAAAAGTGATATGCCAACCATCACAAGAATATTGTCGACTCATTGCTGACTCTGAAACAAACAAAAAGGTAAGGAGAAGGGGAAAATAAAAACACCAGACAAAGTTACTCTCTCGCTCAATCACAAATTATAAAAAGCATCTATGTAGGGATAGGAATATGCAACGTGATCACAATAAGAAGAAAACAAACCTACCATTCCACCACCACCACCCACGAGTGATACTTGTATTCTTTAACCTGACAGCCCACACACCACAAACACAAAAAAATCTTCACAACACAAACAAACAAAGACCGACCACTAGCCTTATTTTTTATTTTATTTTTCTAAATTAAAAAAAATAAATAATGTCTCTGTTGTAGAGTTATTGGAACCTCGATGGGGTTATCCTTATTCCCACAATACGAGTTTAGATTAGCTAGTGCAAAACGGTATTGATGTTTTAAGTTTAAAATCAGTTTTTTGCAAAAAAAAAATAATAATGAAAATTATGAAAATTTGCTACTAAGAAACGGAATTTTGGGTTTTAGCCTGATCAATGGAAGGTATTCATGAAAAAAAAAAATATTTTATATCAAATGATACCACGTCATTCAAATCAAAATTTAATAAATGAGAGACATGTGTAACAATAACTACTCACTTAGTGAGGTAGTTATTTTCTACTGACATGTTTCACACTTATTAAATTTTTTTTATAGGAACACTTGTTGAATTTTAATACCAGTGACATGGTATCATTTTATACCAAATATTTTTCAATATCACTGACATAATATCATTTGATATCAGGGGCCTGTTGGTAACGTTATTCTAGTGACATTGTTTGTATTTTTTGAAAATATGTATAGGTGAAAAAATGTGTAAAAATATATATAATATTGTCTAAAAACTAAAAACATATAATTAAACACATGTATCAAACAGGCCAGATATCTTGAATTATTGTAGTTGGCATGATACATTTGTTGAAGCCATTTGAACCACTCAACGAAGACTCCAAGTCCTGCCACCAACAAGTCGCCGTCTTAACTGCTAGCCTTATTAAAGGCTCACAAGTATAAGTCGTCAGCGCCTACGTATCAACCTATGCAAAGATCCAAACGCGGTGAACTTTTATAACATAAAAAATGTTAAAACCCCATTTCTTAGAACTTGTCCTCCAAGCCTAACACGTGGGCCCATAAATCTTGGAGCCCAACTATATACGCACATGCATGTAACACAACTCCTAATAACTCTTTGTTTGGATACAACTTATTTTACTGAAAATTGAAAATACTATGGTAACTGCTAGCTTTATTAAAGGCTCACAAGTCATAAGTCGTCAGTGCCTACGTATCAACCTATGCAAAGATCCAAACGCGGTGAACTTTTATAACATAAAAAAAGTTAAAACCCCATTTCTTAGAACTTGTCCCCCAAGCCTAATACGTGGGCCCATAAATCTTGGAGCCCAACTATATACACACATGCATGTAACACGACTCCTAATAATCCCTTGTTTGGATACAGTTTATTTTATTGAAAATTGAAAATAATATAATAAAATAATTTTTAAATGAATGAAAAATTACTTGTTATTCTTTTTTTATTGTTCATATGTCTTGGTATACCGATTATGTCCCATAAACCGTGCACGGTGGTCTAAAAAGAAAAAAAAAAAAAAACTGAAAACGCGCAAACACAATGAAACGTGAACGTAACGTGGATCCAAACCGGGCTAATATCATTTTCGTAGCATAAACCACTAGTTACGTTTCTAGCTTCTCTTTCACAAAAACAAACAAACAAACAGTAATAATAATGTGTCCTTCTGGTACGACTTTACGAGCTGAAACCACCACAGTGGGTTCAGATTTTAGGCCAGCGTTTAACGTGCTTGATGTTGATCACGATGGCAAGATTAGCCGTGACGATCTACGCAAGTTTTATTCTGGCTTTTCAAGCGGTGGTGCTGATGAAGAGGCTGAAAAGCGCGTTTCAGATTCATCAGTCCCCACCAACACAGCCATGGATATCTGTGCTTTGCCTTGCAAAAAACCCAATTCAGAATCCAAGCAAACCTCCATTGATGACCTCTCAAACGACCTCCTAATAGAAATCCTCCACAGAATTCCTCTGAAACCCGCACACCGCTACAAGTGCGTTTCCAAGAGATGGGTCCAAGTGATCTGTCAACCCCAATTTGCTGAACGTTTTACACACAGAATGAAACTCTTGTACCCATCACATCCATCACCACCCTTTACACTGTTCTTTCAGTGTAGCTTTCCCCGACCATTTCCCGTTGAGTTCAAGCATTTTCAGAGGGATCCACAGTTTATGTCCTCCAACTTTTCCTTGAGCTTTCTTCCTCAGAATCCAAACCCCATTATTTTCATAGCAACGAGTAATGGGTTGGTGTTGTGTTCCACAACACTGTTGTCTCAGATGATGTACTACGTCTGTAATCCACTCACTGCGAACTGGGTCGCTCTTCCTGTGCCTCCAAGGTTTGACAGTCATGTCCTTGCTGGGTTTGTGTGCCATTCCTACTATGATGACATTGACACCATTACTCGGTTCAAGGTTGTGCGTGTCAGTGCTATCGAAACAGAGGTATGTATAGACCATGAGGGACCATGGCCGCCCTGTTTTTTTTGTGTGTGTATATATATATATATATATATATATATATATTTGTGTATCTATAAGTGTTTTTTTAGCTAGTTAGTTTGAGGTTTGGGATTCAAAGTTAAAAAGTTTGAGACTTTGAATAGAAAAAATTGTCCCTTTTTTTTTTTTTTTTTTAATCAGGTGGCAGACTAATTAATTTTTACTAAGGCTGTGTTTGGTTGAATGTAAAATATTTTTCGAGTGTAAAATATTTTCAGGTGAAAATATTTTCGGAAAAGGAAAATATTTTCAAGTATTTGGTTGCATTCCAAAAAATGTTTTGGAAAATATTTTCTAGTGTTTGGTTGTGTTGCTGAAAATGCTCTAGAAAACTCATTTTTATCATGTTTTTCACATTTTCTTAGGATCCAAACAAATATTATTACAGAAAATCAAAATATATAAACAACACAAGAAACAAAAATCAAAACAAAAAAAAAATCAAAATCATAAGACCAATCGTGAGAGAGGGACAGAGAGAGATCGGTTCGTGGTGCAACTCGTCAGTGGACGAGGTGGGTCGATCTAGGAGTGGGTCACTCACTGGGCGGGTCGATCGGTTCGTGGGTTCGTGGCGCGGTCTCGCCAGTGGATGAGGTGGGCCAATTGGTGGGTGGGTTCACGGCGCGATCTCGTCGGTGGACAAGGTGGGTCGATCGGTGGGTGGGTTCATGATGCGATCTCGCCAGTGGACGAGGTGGGTTGATCGGTGGGTAGGTTCGTGGTGCTCGGTCTGAAGCTCGGTCAGCAGACTGTGGGTCGACGAACTGTGGATCGTCGAACTGGAGCTCGGTCTGTGGAGGCTCACAGTTTGGCGTGTCTTGTTTTGTGGAGCTCGGTCACAACTGCCTTGGAGTGTGTCTGTGGGGAGTGCTTGGAGTGTAAGAAACTTCGAAGGGGTGTAATTGATTTGAAGGTAAAATAAAGGCTGAAATGGTTTTACGCCTCAAGAGTGCTATTTTACGGTCAACACGGAAAATGATCTCCGTTTGACCCATTTTCTTGAGCTTACCAAAAACACATAGGAGTGTAAAAGGATTTCCTGAAATCCTTTTCAACCAAAACAAACACAGCCTAAGAAGAATATTGAACTTATAATGACAATAAATATGGCTTTCAATTTTTGTTTTTAAATACTATTTTGATTATAGAGTGGTTCTTCTTTATTTACTCTTTACTGCAAACAAAATAAAAGATGATTTTTTTGTAATGGATTTCTTAATTTTTTACATTTTAAAAGGAAATTATTGTGGCATTTACTAACAAATCAATCATAGATTTTTGTGAACCAAAAAAATGTAAAGTTTCATAATACATCACAGAAGATTGAGTGGAAATGTATTAAGAAACAATGATTTTAAATTTTTTTCTTTTATGAATTTTAGATAAATTTTTTTTAAAATATTTTGTCCCTTAAAATTTAAAACTAACCCTTCCAAATTGAATACAAGTCCAAAGAATCTAAAAATAAATTGTTTTTCATTTGATTGGCACCCAAAGTTAAAAATTTGAGACTTAGAGTTTTGAGTGATATATGTATAAAATTACTACTATGTTATATAGATAAATAAACATATTAAAGGGCTAAACTTGCACAGGATAATTATTGAGAAGTACTCGACCTCTTTCTATGTGAAAATCATAATAACTTTGGATAATCAACATTAATATGTTAACAAATTACCTGTGCCCGTGTGGGACACAGATATAGGAGGAGGTATATGTTAAGTTAATGGCTTGCCGCCTTTTCCTTTTATAGTGTGTTTGAAATTTTGGAGGGAGGAGAGTAAACAGTAAGAAGGGAGGAAGAAGAGAGGAGGGGACGGGAATGGGTACCCTGTCCCTCTGTTTGGATGTTTTAAAAATATTAGGTAGAGTAAGGGGAATAGAGATATCCACCTCTTTATTTTGATGCTTTAAAAATTAAGGGAAGCAAAGGAGGTGGGGGGAGTGGTCATATAAATTGGCAACTAGATCATTATTTGTTAGTTTTAAAGAAATGCATATAAGTTGACATCAAAAGAGTAAAATTGACAATTTAGATTTTTATTTTTATTTTTTTAATATATATATATATGTTTGTGTGTGTGACAACACTAATTGGTTTTTTTACTAAGAACAATATTGGATATACAATGATAATAAATAACTTTTTTTTTCAATGTTTATGCTATTTTGATTATAGAATGGTTCTACTTCTATTTTCTCTTTTAAATTTTAATTGTAATTATGAAACAACTTCTTCTGGTAATGGATTTTTTGATTTTGTATATTGAAAGGGAGACTACTGCAACATGTACTAGCAAATCAATCATAAATGGTTTTTGTGATTTACTGCATCATAAATGATTGAGTAGAAATATATCTATATCTTCTTCTTTTTTTAAAATATTTCGTTAATATTGAATTGATGCTAGTTTCAAGTGCGGGACAACATACGAGCTTGGAGGGCCAAACTTTTTAAGAATTAGATTTTCACTCCCAAAGTCTTTTAGCATGTTACTGAATTAGAAGCACGCAAAGTCCAAATTTTTTAAAATTTTATATATATATATATATATATATATGATCCCCCAAACTTTTCATATTTCTTATATAACCTTTTTAAATTTGTTATCTCTTTGATCTCTCATTCTTGAAACTATAGTTCTGCTCCTGGCTAGTTTTATTTTTCATATATAAATTTAGTTTCAAATTCCAGTATAATTCTCATTTTTAATGGTTTTTCCCCCCATGCCTTGGCCTCCCAAAGAGAAAATCCCTCCTCCATCTCTGTGTGGAGATATTCAACTCCGACACTAGTGAATGGCAACAATTTACAGAGCAATGTGAAGGTCTTCATACCACCATGGATTTTACCAAGTTTCAGACACATGCAGTTCTTGCCCACAATGATATCATGCATTGGGCGCACAGTGGCAGAGTTATCCTTGCTTTTGATCCTAATAACAAACATGATCATAAATGCCGTCTCATTCGTCAACCAGGAGAGCTCTGTTACATCGATGGACAGGTTTGCTTATCAGCTTACCAAGGGCGTTTGCGGTGCATGTTTCTATCCAATTCGAACAATTATAGATTACTGTTTCAACATTGGGAACTCGAGGACTACATTGCAGGGAAATGGTGCTTGGTGGCAGAGTTTCCTGTGAGCAACACTAACTTATTGAGAGTGCTAGGTATTCACCCAGTTGATCCAAACATCGTTTATTTGTTGGGGACAAAAAATATTGTGTTGTTGAATGCACACACTCAACAAATGGAGGTGGTTTATTATTTTACTGAGGGCCAATTTGGACGTGATAATACTATGATGAATTCTTTCGAGTTTTACAGATCAAAAAAAAAGTTCAATGCCTTCCAGTTTGTACTTCAATGGTGGCCAACACCAGTTCCCAAACTCGATAAAAGGTACACTAAATACATATCATATACCATACAAAATTGCTTACTTTTATATGTGTGCATATATCTTGTCTTCATCTCTTGGTTGCTAAATCTTATATATATTTGATAAATGGAAAATTATTAAGTATTTTTGGACTATAATGATGCAGTACTCTTTCTTCTCACATGAAATTCATTATTGGGATTTAATATTATGTGAGAAAAGGAAGTACTGCGTTACTGTACTCCCAGGATACGAGATAATTACTCTAGTTTAATTACTGAGTTTACATGGAGTACTTTGTGTTCCGCTAGTCTATGAATCTAGGTATCCAGGAAGGTTTCAAAGTTTTTCTGATTTTCCAACCTAAGATCAATGCCAGGTATGCTCATTTTGGAACAATATTGTTATTGATATTACATTCCAATTTGTTTTTGCATGCATTTTAATCCTCTCCAAATATAGTTCAGTTGAGCACTATAACCTTTTTGTAACAAAGGTTGAGCACTGTATCCTTTGCAAAACTAGAATAGGGTTATCCTTCAACAAAGAAATTACCAGTGAAATTTAACCTCGGATCTCTAATTAGGTATCATTCCAATAGTATCTTACTATGCCTACTATTTGGTTGGTTTTAATCTGTTTGCTTATTATAGTACTTTGTTTATCATAGTACTATATTTGCTCTGTCTTTCCTGTTGTTGGAAAAGGAAGGAAAAATTGAAGAAAGGAAAGACTAGCTATAATTTTACACACTTGTTATGTATACTCCATACGCATAATGTCCATAATTTTATACCCATTGTCTACATTTTTTAAGCATGTCCACATTTAATACATGAAATGGGTGATGTGTACGGATGATATACACTAACAAATGTGCAATAAAATCAATGCCCTTAATAGTCATGTAACTCTTTTAAATGATTTAATGACTCATATGATTTAATATACATTAATGGTCTTATAAACCACTATGTGATGGGTTGGAGGAGATTCCTCTAACTTGGTTTGGGTGAAAACTTTGTCCATACGACACTATCCAGATCTTTCCCTTGGATGGTAGAAAATAAGTTGGAAAAAATCTTTCTAGGGACTTCAAACAAATAAAAATATTATTCCCATGCTATCTTTGGATGTTAATTGTTATAAAGATTATGTGAAGAGTTTCATTCATTTTTTTGACATTCTTTGATGTTGTTGAGATTTTCAATATGCACACACATAGATTGACTAAGTTTTAGCTGTTATCCGGATTATTTGATTGTTTTATTAAATCAAAGTAAGCTTGAATAGTTTGTTTGGATAGAGGGGGAGGAGAGGGGAGTAGATGGAAGGGGAGGGGTTTGATTTGATGAACCTTGTTTGGGTATTTTTTATATGTAGAGGGAGGGAGGGAGGGAGAGAGGGAGGGAGGTGGGGGTGGGGTTTGAAGGGGTTTGAGGGTTATCTTACCCCTAACAATTTGTTTGAATGAAGGGGGAGGAGGGGCAAGCAGAGGGAATGAGATTGGTTTGTTTTGATGAACCTTGTTTGGATTTTTTTAAGAGCGGAGAGGGAGGGGTTGAAGGAGTTTGGAGGAGTATCTTACCCCTCCTAACACCTCTTTTTCAATTCCCCAAATTGGAGAAATTTAGAGGGGAAGAAGGATTTGAATTGTCAATTTTACTCTTATGATGTCAATTTATATGCGTTTCTTCAAAATTAGCAAATACTGACCATAATTGTCAATTTATATGACCACTCCCCCCCTGCCCCTCTTTCCTCCCCTTAATTTTCAAAGCATCCAAACAAAGAGGTGGATATCTCTGTTCCCCTTACTCTACCTAATATTTTTAAAACATCCAAACAGAGGAACGGGGTAACCATTCCCCTCCCCTTAATTTTTAAAACATCCAAACAAGGAGGTGGATATCTCTATTCCCCTTACTTTAAGACATCCAAATAGAGGGATGGGGTAACCATTCCTCTCCCCTTACCTTTTACTCTCCTCTCTACAAACTTTCAAACACGCTATAAAAGGAAAAGGTGGCAAGCCATTAACTTAACACATTACCTCCTCCTATATCTGTGTCCCACAAGGCCACAAATAATTTATTAACATATTAATGTTGATTATCCAAAGTTATTATAATTTTCACATGGAAAGGGATCAAGCACTTCTCAATAATTATCAATATGTTTATTTATCTATATAATATAGTAGTAATTATTTTTATATAGACCCTGAGTATGTCACGTTTTACACTTATATTCCTTGTCTGGATTAGGGGACACCATTGGGCAACGTAGCGTCTTTCATGGTGGGGGTGTATTCTGATAAGCATATTGACCTCTCTCACATTAGTCCCTTTTAAGGTGTTGCCAAAAAGGGTGTTGCTGCTAGCGATGGATATTGGGAGCATAAAGAATGGAGCTTGGGCGAGCTCCAACCCTTGGAACCTGTTTTCTTGCTTTTTATTTTTATTTTTATTAGTGTTCTAAACTGATTTTTGTTTTCAAATCTTTATTTCTATGGATGTTGGTAAATGTTTCATGTTGGCTTATTCAGTATAGAACTCAAAGTTGCCCTTATGAAAGACTGGTAATTAAGGTTAGCAGAAGAATTTGTTGAGGCCTATAAAGAGAATTCATATGATGATTACTATAATAAAGGTTTGACCCAAAGTTTTTGAAAACTACTAAGTGCAGCATATAGTTCCTAAAAATAAAAAAAGACAAAGGTTACGGAAAAAAGCCTCAGTAAAAACTAGGGGTGTCAATTTGGGTTAGTGTGTTGAGTTTGTGTCATGTCGACTGTCGAGGTAGGGATATTTGACTAAATGTCTCAACTCTAACTCGACCCATTTAATAATCATGTCATGATCTTTCAATCCTAACCCGACCTGTTAATAAAACGGGTTGGCCTGACCCAACTCATTTGACACGCTTAATAAACGAGTCGTGTTGGGTTGACATGAATGTAACATAACTCATTTCAATCTACATAATATTAAATATAACATCCATCTAGAAATAATTTTTTTTACATCCCAAAAAACAGTGCATATACTTCAAGTCTTCAACCCACATTCAAAATAATATAGTTCAATAAAAATATAACATACATCTAGAAAATAAGTTCTTTACACTCCAAAAGAAGTGCATACACTTCAACCCAAATTCAAAATAACAAAGTTTAACAAAAATAAAATAACATAGTTCAAAAAAAAATATAATATCCTTGGAACTTGCTAAATACTAAGTATCAATATCGAAAGAATTTGAGCAAACAATAGACTAATCTTGACTATGACTATGATTATCATCCATAGATTCTTTTTTGATGTCCAAATTCATAACATCTTCCACAAGCTCATTCAATTTCATTTGTGCAAGTTCTATGCCAAAAAAAAAAAAAAGTATTAGTAGTTCTAGGGTCTATAAAGTTTCAATTTCCAATTATATCCCTTGTAAATTTTTGTAATTACTCACTTTTCTTTTTAAATTTAAAATATATGTTAGACATAAAAGGTATTTGACAAATCTAAAATAAAATAAATATTTATTTGTTATACGAGTTAAACGAGTTTTGTTAAGTGAGTCATTTCAGGTTGACGCAAATAAATTGACATGTCAAACGTGTCTATTGCGGGTTATGTGGGTTGACCCGCTTATGACACGTTTCTTATCGTGTCGCTTTTGAGTCAACCCGTTTATGACCCAAACCTATTAAGGCCCAACCCTAACCTGAAAAAACCCGTGTCGGGTTTGTGTTGTGATTGTGGGTTGGGTTGAACATTGACACCCCTAGTAAAAACCAAATAAATTGACGATTTTAAAAATTATCTAAAACAAGAGACTTAACACTGAACCCTTATAGAATTTAATACCATTTAAAAAATATTGATTTGGGTATGGAATCTAAAAAATTAACAGAGTTGTCTATGATTTGCAAATATTAGTGGGGTGAACAAAAGCAATGAAGGAGAAGTGAATTGGATTGGTTGAATAAATCTATACAAACTGAAAGCTCAAGGTTGTTTGTTCTATATTCATGTATCAATTGTCATGGTTGTTTTGTTTGATTTAGAACTAGAAAAATCAATTTACATGTATTAGCCTGAGAGTTTTGTAGTTCAAGGAAAATAAGATCATGTTTATTTAGATCCTCCAAATATTCGGTTCTCTCGTCCAAACTAGCAGCCAAAAGACTGGAAAACCATTGAGGATGAAAGTTACTGTTGAGCATCTTTTGAGTTTTCATAGTTTGTAATCATGCCTTCTGAAGAGAAATTATTGTGGATATCCTTCCCTAACCTTGTTATGCCCTTTACTAGTAAAGGATCAGGATTCAAGGGTATCCCTAGTTGACTGTCAGTGTTAATCCCATAGGAAACACTATTCCTAGGATCTGCCTAAACTTCCCCATCCTGACTGGTGTCTCTTAACAACAATGATTGGGGATTGAGGACACTGGGTTGTTATTTTGCTGTAAATGGGCATCATTCTGTGAAAGGCAAACTGAAGTTGTTGAAGATGATGTGTCCAAGTGATCTGTCTGGGAAGCTGCCCCATTCAAGTATTTTTGTGTCAGAGACCTAGAGAAGTTTTGCAACATATTACGTATCTAATCTAACAACCGCCTCTGTTGATCTTGGAGTTGTGTAAATTGAGCAGGTTGTTGCAGAGCTGACTGCTATGCTAGAAGTGATTGCTGCTGCTGTTGAAGCTTCAGCAATAGTTGAATTTGAATTTGATTATCAGACATTTGCAACTGTTGGTTTATTTCATCAGGCAGCTGCGGTTGAGTAAGGGGGGAATTTTGATTCCAAATACTCTACCCAAACACATGGTTAGTTTGGGTAGAGTAATAGTTTGAATTATTTATATAATGTGAAATGATTTTTTTTTTCTTTTTCTATTGAAGAACTTTCTTTAGGCTTTCCATAATTAAAAAAAAAAAGTGTATAAAATGAAAATATATTTTTATGAAAATTTTAAAGAGATGTAAACCTTAATAATATAAGGGGGGAATCTCACAATTTAACACAACACAACAAGAGATGTACAGATTTCAAATCCATAATATCACAGTTTGTTATATTAAAGCAAAATCTTGAAAGCTCATAGTATCATGTGTTATTAAACTTATATCAAGTAATTTATTTAGAAATTGTTTTTATTTAAAAAAAAAAAACAATTAGGCCACGTTTGGTAAACTTAACGTAGATTATAACATGAATGATAATCTTTATTATTGGAATAAAATGTGTTATAATGGAATAACTAAACTTATTCATTAGTTTG
Source organism: Quercus robur (assembly GCF_932294415.1). Classification (NCBI taxonomy): domain Eukaryota; kingdom Viridiplantae; phylum Streptophyta; class Magnoliopsida; order Fagales; family Fagaceae; genus Quercus; species Quercus robur. The sequence goes on from NC_065539.1 coordinate 49,289,094, forward strand.
GTTGTGAGTTGTAACATTAAAATAAAACTTAAAGATCTAATTTAAGAAATATCTCACTCATACAATTATATTAGAGAGGAATAATTATTCCTCATTTTAAATAATAGCTATTTATAAGGAATGATTATTTACTGTAATAGAAACATAATTAAACTATTGAATAGTTAAACCATATGAATAGTTATTACATTACAATGCCTATTACAGTCTACCAAACCTGTCCTCAAACAATTTTTGAGTTAAATCCTCAAATCATAAGTTCTCATCTCCAAGCTCTACATTAGTTACACCCCTCAATGGTTCCTTGATCCTTCCTGAATTGAAGATTGCCTTAAATTTACTCACTTGCAGAAACTTCTCCTTTTCTTTTTTCCTTTTTTTTTTTTTTTTTTTAAATTATATAGGAAAGGAATGTAAATTTTTTTGCCCCACAACTTAGAGCACGTTTGGTAGGTTATAATAAACACTATAATGTAATAGTTATTCTTATAATTTAGTTATTCTTTAATTTGGTAATGTCTTTATTACAAGAAATAATTATTCCTCAAGAATAACTATTTAAAAAAAATGAAGAATAGCTATTCCTTTTTAATGGTAGTAAATTTGTAATAAATATTCCTTAATTGGTATAATAATTTTTAAAATTAATATATTTCTAAGTAAATAAACTTTCCATATACACATTACAATTATTAAAATAAAAGGTAAAAAAAAAAAAAAAATCATTTCTCTCTTAAATTTAAAAAATGACAAAATTTAACTACAAAATTAGTTGTAGTTTTATATTATAACCTTGCTCAATATCTTTTTATTGAAGGAGAATTTCGACAAATCCACTTTTGGATTACTTCTTCTTATACACTCCATACTTGCAAAATTTTTGGAAAATTAAAGATCAATAGTTATGTCATCAATAAATTGTTTAAATTACAAATTTTTGTAATTTAAAATTATACATAAAATATAAGTATGTAGATCATATAGTAAATAATATCCGATTGACACAAAATTTGATATGTGTATTAAGAGTATAAAGAACATGCAATTCAATAGTTAGATTTTCAAAATAGGTAATAATGTTTATTTTATTGAGTAAGATTGTAACCTAAGATTACAATTAGTTTTGTAACTAAATTTTGTCCTTTAAAAAAAAAATTATTTGTAAGGAAATATGATTGTATGAATAAGATATTTTTTAAAATAGATTTTAAGTTTTATTCTAATGTTACAACTCACAACCAAATTTATGAATATATTTAATTATTCCATTACGACACATTTTATTTCTAATAATGAAGATTACTATTTCTGTTGTAATCTTCATTCAGTATACCAGCTACTTAGTGTCATTGGGATGGTCGGATGAATCCATTTCCTTCTCTCTACCTTCTTCTATTTTTCCCCCAATAATAGAGATGAATTGGGAACATCATCTTCTTCTTCTTCTTCTTCATCTCTCATCTTCTCTTTTTATTTTTTTATTTTTTGTAATTTTGGAAGACCATCTTCTGTTTCTTTTTAATATGTACTTATTTATTCAGGGGAAAAAAAAAACAAAGAATGTATGGGTAGTGAGGTCCATACTCCAATATACTCGTAATTCCCACATGTTGTGAAACATAAATTAGATATATAATAAGACATCTCCTCGCGTGGGAAGAACAGTGCAGGCTACCTCTTTGTTGCTTGAAGTCTTGAACCCTTTTAATACAGCATGAAGATGATCTGTCCAAGCTTGCTTACAATGAGTCTATTTTCTCAGTAGATATAGATTTCTGGGGGAAAAAATGGAAATGATCGGGTAAACAAGGCCATTTGAAGTTTTGGACACAAATTTTCCCTTCTTTATTATTATTATTATTATTTATTTATTTATTAATATTATGGGAAGCAAACACTTCTGGAGCTTTTCATATGGAAACCTTGTCCAGAATGTGTCATGTAATTTGGATTATCCCAGTTTAGATGGTTCAGCGAATAGGAGGGGTGGTCCTCAACATTGGAATTTAAAGAAACACGGTTAAATTCTGATGAGAAAAATCATTGCAAAAGTTGGTTTAAGATTACAACTTGTACGGGCCATTCAATGACATGATATTGACCTAACATTTGACTGAATAAAGAAAACATCTTTCTACTTCAGCATTTTGTTGCTTATTAATCAAGCCATTGGATTTCACATTGGGTGCTATCAAAGATTTTGGGTTTTACAGCATTTTCTAAAGAGACTTGGCCTTTTCAGTCCTGGAGTGTCCCATTGGGAATCTTAGGATTTTGTTGCAGAGTGTCCTATTGCCAAGGAAAGATTTCCACTGCAACTTTTTCAGTTGCAGGGGTTAAATCACTTGTTGGATTGAAAGTTATCCCTAATTTCGGTGGCGAAGAACTTGATTCTGTAGGAGGTATCCAAAGCTATTTCAAATCTAAAAGCTCTTTCCTGGTACTAGAGTTGAAATATCGCCAACCAAGCCAGATGTTATCATTAGTCTATTAAAAAAGGAAAAGAAAAGAAGAGAAAAGGTACGAATCAGTACACATTTGCTGAAGGAAAAATGGGGCCCTAGGTTTTGAAAGCAAAGCTTCATTTTCTCAACCAGACTTTTCTATACATAAGAGCTGCAGTGAGAACATAATTTATTCATTTACACTGAATCATTTCCTAAACACTATTACATTTGGTACAAATATCACACACAAACAATAAATTACAAGATGGCACAACTGACAAACTGAAAGGGGAGCAACAAGGAAAATATATTTTAAAAAAAAAAGAAAAGAAAGGAAAAGGAAACATCAACAGCATGTGCACAAGTAACTGCTTATCTTTCTGAGTGCCAAGATCTGGGCTTCTCACTCGGTTTGTAATCGAACATGTACAAGCTCAGCGTATGTACATAAATTGATGTTGGATCTAAAGCTCCATACAGAGGTAAGTGATGACAGAGCCTGATCTTCGTTTGGTCCGCTCACTAACCTTCCATTTCTCAACCAGAACCTTCTTTATGTTGGTGCAACTGGAAACCACAGTGGCAACTCCAGCTGCAGTTATACCAGGGCAATAAACCATGTGGCAGGATTCAAGCAGGCTACAATTTCTTACAAGGTGGCCTATACCAACATCTGTTATTTGGCGGCAGTGTGACAGAAGTATTTCTTTGAGTAATGGACAGCCTTCTCCTAACTCGGCCATTGCCATATCCCCCAAATTCTGCCAAGATGGACAAATATGTTAGATTGAAGAGGAAACCACACGAAGAGGAGAGGGGGAAATGATAAAATCATTGAATCAAGGAATTGTTTTGACCAAGTTGACTGGTACATAACTCAGGATGTGTGAACTTCACATAACAGCGCATAGATATTAAAGCTTCGTTTGGATAGCGTCTCTCACATCCATGTTTTGCGTTTTTTTTTTTTTTTTTTTGACTAAAGCTTAATGCACTGTTCATGGGACATGAACAGTTTATTTAGCCAATGAACAGTAGTGAACCCAGAAATTTTTTTTTATTATTTTCAGTTTTCAGCAAAATAAATGATATCCAAACGCACACTAAATGTGCATCAATAAAGGCTATTACTTATTACCCAGCGTTTGTATCAAAAAGTTACTACCCACCATTGGACCCAACTATATTAGGTTTTGGGAAGGATGGCTTGGATATGGACCAACTTTTTAACAATGAGAAATGATATGTCTACAATATTTTTACAACAAATTCTAAGTGGCAAGTTGTTACTAGTTGTTATTGTTGGAGCAAAAAAGTAATCTTAGCATTAGTTTGAAATTTGAACCAATAACCATTAACCACCTGTGATTTGTTGTAAAAATGTTGTAGAAATGTTGTAGACATAGCATCTCTCTTTAACAATATTATAATGATGCTGCTCTAAGGATTGAAATTGTGCACTTCACAGCCAAAGACTTTATCATTGCACCAGACAATGGTCCTATTACATACACATCGATATGTAAATAAAATTTTTACTCCACAACCAGATAAAAAAATCAAGTAATTTTATATTTGCACATGTATGCCATCATATTACAGTATCATATGTTTCCAACCACTCATTCAAAGTTTTAAACCCATCTTTCAACTACAGATAGTGCACATCAATATAACAATAGAGCAAGTTGGGGCACTAAATTTCAGTTTCATAAAATTCACATAGAAACAAGTTTTACTAATCAGAGTATATATCCAAGGTTAATGCAAATTTATGCACGCATGCACAGAATCATAAACTGAGGATGGGGAGAGAGAATGCACCTGGAGAACACTTATGTCTAAGGAACGGAGCTGCGGGCAGCCTCTTGCAATGGCTATTATTCCAGCATCTCCAATTTGGTGGCAGCCACTGACATTTAGATGATGTAGTGAGCAACCCTGACCAACGGCAACAAGGGCCTCATCTCCAACCCTAGTGATAAAAAAGGGGCCCCCGGGGGGGGTTTGTTTCAGTCAGAGGTCCGGTAGGATTTATATAATGTTCCATGTAATGATGAAGATTTCAACTGGCAAAATGTTGACTATAGGGGGAAAAATATCTAATTCTCAAGGGTAAGAAATAAAAATATAAAGAGAAAGCTGTGAAGAATATTTTACCTATCACAAAATCGAAGGCTAAGATCTGTAAGAGAGTTACAATACTCACCAATAGCAGAAATTCCCTTATTTCCAATCTATTAATGGCAAAAACAAAAGATATATGAGACTATAGTGCAAGATGTTTACACTAAAAAAAATGTGAATGCCTACTAAGGATGCAGATTTAAAAAAAAATAATACAACTATCGTATTATTTAAAACATTAAATAAAATGCAAATTACACCCTTAAAGTTACAAGTAATTTTGACTCTGTCTCCTAAAGTTTCAAGATTTTGATCTGCTCCCCTAATGTCATATATCGTTTAAATTTGTTCCCTTCTGTCCATGTGCCATGCTTAGCTGTCTTTTAAGTGCCAGCTAAGCCTATCGTGTCTATTAGTTTGACCAATCAAATTATGCTACATCAATTAAATGATGTCAAGTCAATTAAGTAACATAAAAAATGATAAAAATGTAAAAACTATCCCCTATAATCTAAAAAAATACGCATTAAAATTAAATAAAAAAAAATCTTTTCCACCATTTTCTAGGTAGCCAAACAGAAACCTAACTCTAAGAAACCCCAATGCAATTTGTGAACATCACTACAAACACAATCTCCTATCCAAACAATGATGTTAAAATGAAAATAAAATAGAAAATAAGATAAAATGTTACTTTTTTTATTGACATGGACAAAATGAAGTTGATTTAATCACACTTATTTTGAGCTTAGTTGACACTTAATAGACAGGTAGGCATGGCGCATGGATGCAAGGGAATAAATTCAAATGATATGCAATGTAAGGAGAGCGGATCAAAATTTTAAAGCTTTAGGGGGATAAAATCAAAATTACCCTAAACTCAGGTGTATTTAAAATATTTTACTTGTGAAATTTGTACTTTTTTTAAATTGCTAAAAGGACCAGCAACATAGTTAAAAATTCCCATGTTTCCTACATTTTTATAACATTCTTACAAGCAGGGCACTGTAAAAATTGAAGCTGATATTGAAAGAAGCAAAGTACAGAGTATTATTACCCCAACAGTTGATAGAAATATTCTAGATAATAAAGAGGACATATCTCAGCCACTTGTTCAAGCTAGAAGATTGACTGATTAAAGTCAAAGTTTTTTTTTTTGGGGATAGGTAATCAGAGAACTAATATTAATAAGAAAAAAAAAATGAAAAGTACAAGATGTTCATGATGATGAACAATAGGAAACAAATGAAACAAACAGCAAACAAAGGAGAGGGAAATCAGAAAGTTAATCTAAGGGAAAACATAAACTTGGAAAGAGACGAAGAATCAGTAATACCCCAACAGCGAGACCACTCAAAAAGATTATGCTGGCATAAAACCTTTAACTCATCCAACGTCTTCTCCATGTTCTCAAAGGAGCGACGATTTAAAGTCAAAGTTTTGTTCATGATTTATTTGGATGGTTGTTCTCATACCTTCAGTAAGCACTTAAATGCCGCCATGTTTTGTGAGAACAACCATCCAAATGAATCAGGAACAAAATAGAATTTTTGAAGATAAAATAAATGAAAGGAATACTTAGAATACTAACGAAAATTTTGGCAAATTAGTCAAGGCATTAGTTCGGCAAAATATGCAATACAAGAACTAATTGTGAGAGAGTGAGGACCTCATAACACCGCCGAATGTGAAGTTTCTTTAAGTTCCTGCAGCCCCTAGCTATACCACAAATGCCTTCATCTCCAATACTAGAGCAATCTACCAAGTGAAGAGCTTGCAATTTGTTACAGCCCCTTCCAACTTCAAGAAGGGCTTTATTACCTATCTTTTGGCAGAACAACAGTGCTAACTCAGTGAGTTGCCTGCAAATATTCAGAGCTAAGATTAGCATCTTCACAAAAGTATCCACAGACTGTATCAAACAAATGTTAAATATTTAGCCAAAAGCCAATAATATGTAACTAGCTTTGATCAATGTAAAATGCAAGAAATATACTTCAAATTAAGCAGAATGCGAGCAAAACCTAACTATAAAATGCAAGGAACATGTGACTAAATCCATCCAAACCCTTAACTGAGAGGAAGCCATGATACTTTTACACAGATTGGATAACATCTATTTGATGAATTTAATATTTTCCTCATTCACTAAGTTGAGTGGAAAACATTTTACCAAGGCTGCTACTGCAGAAGACAGGTGAGTATCCATCATTCCATATGATGGAAGAACTTTACACCGTAATGATAAAAAAGAAAGTGCCAAAACATTGAAATTTTTTTCAAAATGTCAATGAAATGATATTAAATAATTTTAACAGGTTAGTAAAAGCATGTAGCTCAAATGAATACTTGTAGAGCTCAAGAGCAATGGGGCTAGTAGCTTGTGTGATATTGTGAACCAAACATGACTTTCAATCAATGCACACGTTATCATAACCACATACCCAAGTCATTAAGATTAGGCTGGGAGAGAAACATACTGGCAATATTTTCCAATAGATTCCAGTCCCAAAGTTCCGATATTATGGCACCCATTAACTTCGAGATGTGTAAGTTCCTTGCAACCAGTTGCAATTGCTTCCAAACCCTTGTCGCTCAGGAAATAGCAATCACTAAGAGTGAGATTTTTTAACTTCTTACAACCACTGCCGATAGCACGTAGACCCCTGAAACATGTTAAGTGGAAGTAAATAAGCAATGAGAATCTAAGTGGGAATAAATGAAATAAATACCCTAAATACTTAGGACAACGACATTAAGCAAAACCGGTGACACAATAAAGACTGGCTCAACTTCATCAATAATTCCAACTACTTTGAAAGATAAATGTGTCTAAGAATAATAGAAAACACACACCAAATTCTTATCGCAAAACAGATAAAGGGAAAAAAAAAAATGAAAGAAAGAAGCAAATAACAATTGGCAGATGGACAGTAACTGACTTATCAGTAAATTTCTGCAAACTGTATAGAGCCAGAAACTCGAGTGACAAACAACAAGTGCCCACAACTGCCAAAGCCTCATCAGTAACATTGACACATTGTATCTTCAGAACTTTTAAAAGAGGACATCCTTTGGCTACAGCAAGCATCCCTTTGTCACTCACGTACTCCGAATCCAATGACAAGGTCTCAAGAGATTTACAGTGCAACCCAACAGCTTCCAATGAGATATCAGTTATTTTTGCACAAGCTGCAACTCCAAGAGTATTTAATGATTTCCCACAACCAAGTGCTAATTCAACCACACCCGCATCAGTCAAACCTTCACAAAAACGCAAATTCAAATCTTCAAGCCGCTTGCAGCACTGTCCAACAGCAGCTAGACCTGGATCTCCAACATAGCAACCCTGGAAAAAAGTGTAAAAAAGTAAAGCTTATGATAATGTATTGCACTGACATATAGAATCGAAAGTAAATGACAAAATGAAGAGTATGAACATTTAATGCCAAGCCCTTCCCATCTGAAGGGACAGAACAGTTAAATCTCAACTAAGTAGGCAATGATGATTGCAAAACTGGCTTTAAAAGAAAAGAAAAAAAAAAAAAAAAACTTGCATCAATCACAAACGTAGGCAAGGCATTACGTAATACAATATAAAAAAATCAGCAAGTAGAACAGTGTTGAGTTCAATTAACCAAAGATTTACCTGTAAATCCAAAGACTTCAACAAACTACACTTTTGAGCTAATGATGCTAAACCCATGCTTGTCACATTATTGCACCAAATTAAGCTCAACTTCTCAAGTTTTGAAAAGCCTTCACCAAGGACACTCAACATAGCATCCGATATAGAAGACGTCTCAAAATCACTGTCTTCAGACCCGCTTTTCTCCTTCACATAACGCCGTTTTTTTGTATATGAACTCGTGGATTCACTGCCACATCTTCTTCTCTACACATAGAAACTTGTCTTATCACATAATCAAACTATTTAACAAGCTAAAGAAACACTGAAAATAAACTCAAAGTTCCTCTTTTTGCAAAGGCGCTGTTTGTTAAAACCAATGTACCTTTCCAAACATATATTACAGAAATTTTTTCCTTTCCTCACGTTAAAAGCCCCAAATTCACCCAACAAAACAAAATGGTCAAGAGTTGGAACAATTTGCTGTAACCAATAACCTAGGATGCATGGACATGGACACAGACACCAGTACGGTAACAAGTATGATACAGCGACACGAGCAATTTTTAAAAAATTATAACATGATCTGGTAGATAGGACACCATTACAAGTACGGAAGTGTCCGTGCATCCTAGCCAATAACCTTAAGAATCATATAGTGCTCAACTGAACTCTAATAAACAAAATCATACCCAAAACAAACGCAAAAACAGTAATCGTCACAAATTTAAACTATAGTGGAATTATGATTTGTGTCCGTTTGGAAAAGGCTTATTTCCTTATTTGCATAATGTGAGATTATTTCAAATAAAGTAGAGATTTTGCTAATTGGCAAATGCTTGAATCTAAAAACTTCCCATTTCTTAATCGAAACTGATTGAAAATCAAATTATCCAATTCAATTACCTTCAATGCCCAAAAATCACATTTTGAGAATCATAAAGTGCTCAGCTCAATTGAACTCCAATAAACAAAACAAAAATCTCACAAATTTAAACTAAAGTGAAAATGTGACAATAAATCCAAAAGCTTCTCCTTCTCTCAATTGAAATTGATCAAGAATCAAAACTATCAAATTCAATGGCCAAACTCAAATATTATTGAACCCTAAATCCCTAACCTAAAAATGAGAGAGGGCTTACGAACTGAATCGGGAGCGACAAGCGCTCGTCAATGTGGACGGTCTTGACGTTGACGAAGCGACGAGTGATGCGGCTGAGGAAGTGGTCAGGGCAGCCGGAGGCGCCGATATGGAGGGTAGAGCGGCTGAGGCGCTCGAGGTTGAGCCACCGCTTGCAGACGAGAGAGCAGGCATCGCGGCTCGGCTTCGAGTCGAGGAGCCGCCGGAAAATCTCGATGAGTAGCTCGTCGGGAAGACATCTGTTGATCCGATCATGCCCTCGCATTTTTGTTGTTACGAAACGGTGTAGTTTTCAGAACTTGAGAAGTGGTATATTTGTAATGGAAAAGCGGTGGAGTCGGCGGTTATTTTTATTTATTTTTTTATTTATAAGGTGATGAGGAGAGAAGGAAACGTATCTGGGTGTTGTGGTGTGGTGTGTGTTCCAAGACGTGAGTTTCGAACAGTAGAGAGGTGGCGTGAAGTGGAATTGCGGAACAACGACTTTCTTTTTGTTGGGCAATGTGTCAAAGGTATAAAGGTAACTTTCATTTTTTTTTTTTTTCTTTTTTATATATATCAGCGACAATTTTTAGGAAATAGCAGCATCACTGGCAAAGCTGGGTCAAGTACTCTTTTGTGTGCAGTGATTCAGTTGAGTTATATGGCAGCAAGTATTTGACACTTTGTCCCATGTCTAATTCACAAGGAATATTTAAGACTCAATTATTTTGCTATGGAATATAAAAAATTATAAGACCATAATTGTTATGACAGGTGTAGTAAACGGAAAATGTCAGAAAATAAAATCATGGGTCTTTATGAAGATGATAGGAAAATAAAATCATGGGTCTTTATGAAGATGATAGGTAGCTCGTCATAGTTTGTCACGTATGATAATTATGGTAAAAATTGTAACATTTTATGTTATACTAGTGCTCCGTTTGTTTCAAAGTAAAATATTCTCAAATTTGAAATATTTTACATGTAAAATATTTTACTGAAAATATTTTCATTTTACCGTGTTTGACTGCATACAAAGAAAATCATTTTCAAGTTTTGTCTAATGTAAAATATGAACATCTTTCTAACTCATAGCACATCGGATCAGTACATATCCAACCATAGATGGCATTCTTTAAATACAAGAGAACAATATGGGGGGACAAATGCATAGGATAAAAGGGGATTGCAAGTGGATCTTGAGGGATCTTCTGGCAAAGAACAGGCTGCAAGATAGGATCAATTGTGAGAGATTCACAATAGATAACAAGATTAGTACCACCAAGGGAGGACCACAATTCTCTCTATCCATGAATATGACTCAGGTAATTGAAACAGTGAAGGGAAATCCCTGTAAGAGACGCATTCAATTTGAGTACACTTGCAGTTGTCATTGCCATTTCCAGATTCATTGTAAATTTGTAACAGTCTAGCCATAGCCACTTGCTCAGCCCCATGTTATAAGATTTGCAGTTCAGGCATTTCTGAGCCACAACATGGAACTGTACCTTTGATTTTTTACCGCAGTCATTGCAAAGGATCCAAACCATAGTCTATTTGGAGCTACTAGAAGATTACCGGTAAATCCAAAGCCACAAACCATGGAAAAAATAATCAATATCTACCACAATTATCCTATGAGAAACAACTGAAATCTGCCACCAAAATGAAAAATTAAGACCCATGAAAAACAATCCACCTATGTCGTCCATCAAGCCACCAGCATCCTGCCTCTGTCGAGTCGTCGACAAACCCAAACCATACCCGAAATCCTTCAAACAATTGAGACCCAAAATCCATCAACCCAAAAACTATCCAATTTCAATCACCAGATCCACCTTCGACCCACTAAAATCAAGCTCCATCGCAACTCAATCTCCAGAAACCTAACTAAACAAGATTGACAGTGGCGCTGGAAAAAAAAGGAAAAAAAAAAAAAAAAAAAAAAAAGAGATGGAGAACAACGAAAAACAATTAGTAAAATGAGAAATCGAACTTGAGAACTAAAGGTGGCGTCAATGACATGGAGCTGGTGAAGGGAGAGCTAGTGATGGGTGTTGTCGAAGAGGGTGTAGCCGGTGATGGGTGGGAGAGAAGGGCTGATGGTGGGCTGGGTTGTGGAGAAAACTGAGAAAGCTTGAGATGAGAAAGAAAGGCAATGTATCGGGACAGAGCAAGTCCAACCAATGTAAAATATTTTACCAATATTTCAAGTGTAAAATATTTTACACAAATTTACCTTAATTGGTTTTTGTAGGGGTAAGGGCCCAAGATCATATATTGGGCTTTAGGCTTCACCTGGGAGAATTGACAAGTCTGAGGAGAGGCAAATAGTTGTTGAAAGATCCCCAGTTAAAGTCTCATAAGCAGGGAATGAATGGAAGATGATCCAAGGAGGAATACCTCCTCGGATAAAAATGTGCCTCATAAACACATGAGAAAGAAGGAAACACAAAATATCTAAGGAAAAGCTGCTACCACCGCATTAAATGCATTGCAACTACTTTTCTAGCCGCATTTATGTGGAGAAGACCATTGAACAGTGCTGTCTTGGCTACCACAACTCACAGAAGGCTGAAAAGGGTGTCTAATGGGATGGACACTCAAGTAAAAACTTAGATGATCAACAAGTGTAGGATCAAGATGGCCCAAAAGGAGCTATATAATGTGAGAGACCCTCCATGAGAAAAAAAGACGGAAAGGAGAGGGAAAAAATAGGATAGCAATCTAAATCATTCTGATATTTTAGAGTGATCATTATATACAGATTTAACCTCCTCGGACTGAAAGTTTATTGATTTCAGCATCCTTTATTTGTATTTGATCGCCATGCAATTCAATACTAGTCGTTGTCCAACTCATTAAGACCTAGTTCTTTAACCCATTCTCTACAAATTCATTGTATTGGGCTCATTGGACCAAGACTCCATACATTTTGGGCTTGGGCCCCAAACTGTGACCTTACAGTTTTATTGACTGAAAATATTTTACTTTTAACCAAATATTTTACTTCAAAACAAACACTGTAAAATGTGAAAATATTTTACGTCAAAACAAACAAAGCATAGAATTACTCTTGCAACACCACCGCACACCCTTAGTATGTTGGTCATTTTACAAGTATAAGTTCTTGTAGGGTGTGAGGGTAAGGGCCGGGGTTCAAGCCTTCAAGAGGAAACTTTACACACATATACACTTATATTAGGCTATAGTAGAATTTTTATCTTATAAAAAAAAAAAAAAAAAAGAATTACTCTTGCAACATTAGACTCAATCTAGCTCCTAGCATAACAAGTAAACTACTAGTAATGCCAATTTGGATGAACATTTTGCGGCAATTAGTGTAATCGGTGAGTTTTAACAATAAATGAATCTTTGATTTAGTATAATTATTATTTTGTGAAAACACACAAGTTTTTTTGCTCAATGTAGGAAAATTGTTTTATTCATAGCATCATTATTATTATAAAATTTGTAAGGACTAGAAATGGAACTTTAGCACACTAAGTACAACGAATGAGAGTCCAATGAGCTTAAAACAAAATATTTGTTAGAGAATGGGCTTAGCAATAAAACACCTTAGCAAACTAAGTATGGGCCAGGACTGATAGAATAGACATTAATAAGGATGAAAACACAAAATGGTGGAAATAATGCTCCTCGGAGATGTTCTTATATTTAACTCAAGCTTCTCTTTGTTTTTCCTTTTCACGGTGGCCCTTTCCTTATATAGTGTTGGAAATATTTTAATGAATAAACAAGTTTTGATACAAAAATAATATCCCAAATACTTAGTGTAGGGTCACGGTTTGAGGCCCAAGTCCAAAATGTATGAAATCTTGGTCCAATGAGCCCAATACAATGAATTTGTAGAGAATGGGTCAAAGAATTAGGTCTTAATGAATTGGACAACGGCTAGTATTGAATTGCATGGTGTTCAAATACGAACCAAGGATGTTAATATTAATAAACTTCCAGTCCGAGGAGGTTGAATCTGGATACAATGCCCACTTAGAATAATTTAAATTGCTTCCTCTTTTTTCTCTCCCTCTTTCGATTCATTTCTCATGGAGGGTCTTTCACATTATATAGCTGCTCTTGGTTCATCCTGATCATACACTTGTTGATCATCTGAGTCCCTACTTGAGTACCCGTCCCATCAGACACCCCTTTCAGCCTTCTGTGAGTTGTGATAGCTAAGGCAGCACTGTTCAGAGGTCTTCTCCATATAAATGCGGTCAAAAAAGTAACTGCAACGCATCTAATGCGGTGGTAGTAGTTTTTCCTTAGATATTTTGAGTTTCCTTCCTTCTCGTACGTTCATAGGGCACACTTAGTGCATACTTGGACTACATTTGTCATGTCCGAAGAGGTATTCCTCTTCGGATATCCTTCTATTCATACCCTACTTGTGAGATTTCAACTGGGAACCTCTTAGTAGCTATTCGTTCCTCCTCGGACTTGTCTATGTCCTTGGACAAGGCTCAAGGCCCAATACGCTACTTTGGGCCCTAGTCCCTACACTTAGCAAGAACATAAAATAAAAAAAGAATTTAGAACAATCTCACAATACTATAGAATCACGCTACGAAAGCGTTGTTCTTAAAGGTTGATTCATGCCATCTGGAGTAAAACTCGGTGCGGCTGGTTCTCTTGACCAAACAACCTCCCAGGATTAGACTATAGCGTCAACTTTCGTGACGGACACACTTCCACTCACGAAAGTTCAAGAACAACCCTCTATTGTCTTTCCTTAGAACAAATATAAATTGTAGAAAAATATGTGGGAGAGAAAGATAGTAGAATTGTGTATATCTAAAATATAGAGTAGTAAAAGGTCCCTTTAGAAAATGTGTTATGATGAGTATTATATAGACTACTTATGAAGATAATAGTCTATAGTTATTGGTTACTAATAACCCTTAAAAGCCCAATGGCTATATTATCAATTATTGTAACCCTTAAAAGCCCAACGGCTATATTATTAATTATTGCCTAACAGCTATTTTTCTCATAATTGCTTAACAGCTATTTTTCTCATAAATTTCCAACGATTAGAAAATAAATAAGAATAAAAGTGTTTGAAACACACACCTACACCAACAATCCCCCACATGTTACAAACACAAAATAGGAAAGACACGCAACTAAAAAAGCATGCATCAATATAGTACTAGAAGGTTTTAACCATACATAGGATAAATAAGTATAAACTAAAAGACAATGGTAGAGTTAAAACTCTTTTAACCAAGCTATTAGTAAACCAAACTTGCCACCCACATAACTTTCTTTATCAAGGTTGTTCTTAAGCGGGTTGGCGCCTTATCCAGGCCATGCGCCATTGGGCTTCATGAGAGCTCTAGAGACCTACCCAGAAAGTCTTATTGGAAGCAACACAACTTCCACTCACACATAGGTGACATCCATCAGGAGTGCGTGCAGAACACCCTATCCTAACAAGTAGAGAGTATGGATCCATTAAGAGCCCAAAGCTCAACCTCCAACAATCTGCAACTTAATCGGTAGCACCCATCAGGAGTGCGTGCAGATACACCCCATCCTAACAGGTAGGGATATAGATCCATTAAGAGCCTAAGCTCATCCTCTCCAAATTCTGCAACTTAGCACTGTTTCACACCATAGGGATGGACTCATCACTAATTTCCTTAACAAGATAGTGGAAAACACATAATAAATGACAATGTCCATGGACCACTAATGACCTCTACCCATTTAACCTCTTGTGTGGAATCACCCATCATAGAGGTTAGATATTAGCCATAGTGTCGTAACTTGGGTATCAGTCCAATCCCCCTAGATGTTTTAGTCACTAGCCTCCTTGCTGGTGGTTTGGTCAAAGGATCGGCCAAGTTCCTTTTAGACCTCACAAAGTTCAATGACATAACATCATTGTCAATACGCTGCCTTAGCCTTAATTGGATATGTTGACTTTTCCCATTATAAACTTTGCTCTTAACACGTGTTATGGTAGTCTGGCAATCACAAGGAAAGCAAACAGAGACAATAGAGTTAGTAAAATAAGGCATATCAATTAATATACTCTTAAGCCATACAGCTTTGGACCCAGCCTTCTCTAAGGCCACTAACTTTGTTTCCATATTAAATCTCACTATACAAGTCTTCTTGGATGACTTCCAAGAAACAGCTCTTCCAGCTAGTGTGAACACATATCCACTAGTGAGCTTTACATAATCTGTATCAGAGATCTAGTTAGCATCACAATATCTTTTTAAAACAACAGGATAACCACAATATGACAAAAAAAAAAAAAAAAGCCCCCTTTGAATATATCAATAATATATATATTGTATCACAATGCTCAACACTAGGACTATGAGTGTATTTACTCAATCTACCAACATCATATGCAATATCAGGGCGACTACAGTTTGTCAAAAATATTAAACAACCAATAATTTGTGCTTACTTATCTTGTGAAACATTATCACCACATTTTTGACCAAGTGCACCTTTAAGTCATACATAATAGACATAGGTCACATATCAAAGTGTTTAATTTTTTTTTTTTTTCACATAATGAGATTGTGATAGTACACTGCAATCATTATCCCTAAGGATCTTGATGCCTAAAATAACATTTGCCCCAACCAAAATTTTCATATCAAATTTAGAGGTAAGAAAACATTTAGTATCATGCACAACATTATAGCTAGTTCCAAATATAAGTAAGTCATCAACATATAAACAAATAATGACACCTTCATTATTATTTAACTTATTATATATGCATTTATCCTCATGACCATAAATCACAAATCCATGTGTAAGTATCATATATCAAAATTTTCATGTCATTATATAGGTGCTTGTTTTAATCCATACAAGGATTTAACCAATTTACAAACTTTATGTTATTGTCCAAGGACAACACAACCCTCGGGTTGCTCCATATAAATTTTTTTTTTTTTAATTCACCTATTAGAAAAACATTTTTAACATCCATATGATGTATAATAAGTTTGTAAATAGATACAATGACAAACAAAATTCTTATAGATGCAATTCTAATAAATGAAGAATAAGTATCAAATAATCAACATGATATTTTGCTTATAGCCTTATGTTACCGAGCATGCCTTATACTTTTCTATGATCCTATTTGGTTATTATTTTCTTTTAGAAACCCACTTGCAACCATACAATTTTGTTTTAAGCACCCGCTTACAACTAATAGGCTTAACCTTAGGTGGAAGCTTAACCCATTCCAAGTGTGATTAGACATAATCTAATAATTTGTTAAAAACTTCCAACCGTAATGGTGCATCAACAAATTTAATTGCATCATAATAACTTACTTGTTCATCTTCAACAATAAAAGTAAGAAAATTGTTACTGTAACTCTTTTTCTCCTTAGTTCGCTTACTTCTTCTCAATTCTTGCACATTACAACAAGATTATTAGAAGTATTAATAGGTTCATGAAACATATTTTCCTTATTTTTCAAAGGAAACTCATACTTAAAAAAGTATTTTTAAGATTTAACAATAGTATTAAATTCTAAATTCATCACTATTAATGAAAATAATTTTATATCATGAACTATAGAAAACATAACCAATAAACACACAATCACATATTTAAGAATCAAGTTTCCTCCTTTTAGGTTCATGTAGCATGACCTTAAGCAAGTACCCCCAGACTTTGAGGTATTCTCCTTTTAGATTTGGGTAACATTCTAGCGAACCACCCCCACAATTCAAGGTATACCAAGTTAGGCTTACACCATTTTCAACTTCATTTTATATTTTATAAAAATTTCCAAAATTTCATCTTTGGTTCCTAATAAACAAAGCTAAGTAAAAATAGAATGGTCATCAACAAATATTACATAAAATCTTTTATTACCTCTAGTCATTGTATGTTTTAAATCATCCAAATTACTATGTACCAAACTAAAGAGTTTGGTTCCTCTTGTTACAGATTTGCAAGGTTTTTTTATTTATTTCAAATTCACAAAAACCTATCCTCCTTCTCAAAACAACACATATAGCCAATAAAATATGTAAATATATTTTATCAATATCACTCTTGCACTTGGTGGATAAAAGGAATATTTATTCCCTAATACTATATCTTATCCATTAGCCCAAAATACTAGTTGGATAATTTATTTATTTTTTCATATATAAAGAAACTTTTAATTATTTTCCATAATTATCATTTCATATATGTGTGTCAAGAGATGTAAGAATATAGCACTTGTACATAAAGCCAATAGCCTCTACTACTAAAAACCACTCTTAGGAACGTCCAAAATTTTACAAGAATAAGACACTTAATATTTTTGTAAAGTTTGACATCATTATACTAAAATTGTATAATTCAAATGTTTAATCATTCATAATTTCTTTTTCACACAACCATAAATGATTATTTGAATACTTTGTTAAGGAAGATAATATTTAATTAAATTATAGTATCATTGTATCTTCATCATACAAAAGGAGTATTCAAGTTCATATGGTACCATTTTTCTCACTTAACAATAGGAATGCCTTCACCATAAGTCTACACCATTTTTTTTTTCTCTTTCAGGATTGTAACAACAAATAAAATTTTATCTCATTTGTCATAAAAATTATTGCTAACATTTTTTTTTTAATTCCAAAAAACATTTCTCAAAACACATACGTTTTTCTACAATCTCATGTTCCTCAAATTTCAATAAACATAAAACAATTTCACAAGATATAATACACATATAGTATCACATAATTGCAAATGCAATAATTTGATATCCACATATCAAGACAACGTTACATAACATTATTCACATATTGATTTAGATTAGAGAATCAAAATCACATTTGGATGGACGTCATTTATTTTATTTTTTCTAAAATATTAGTCCACCAAATTGTTTAGATAAACCAGATAGCAAAATAAACTCCACAAAAGATATAAGTAATTATATCTAAGAATATAACTACTAACATTTTTTCTTTATAAACGTAATATCATATCACAATATAAAATTTCATGATCAATAACTTGTTTATCCATTTTGAAGCCTGAGGATCAACCTTTAAGATTGTTGGAAATATTTTAGTGAATAAACAAGTTTTGATACAAAAATAATATCCCAAATAGTTAGCAAGAACATAAAATTAAAAAGAATTTAGAACAATCTCACAATGCTATAGAATCACACTACGAAAGCGTTGTCCTTAATGGTTGATTTGTGCCACCCAGAGTAAAACTTGGTGCAATTGGTTCTCTTGGCCAAACAACCTCCCAGGATTAGACTATAGCGTCAACCTTTGTGATGGATGCACTTTCACTCATGAAGGTTCAAGAACAACCCTCTATTGCCTTTCCTTAGAACAAATATAAATTGTAGAAAAATATGTGGGAGAGAAAAAGAGTAGAATTGTGTATATCTAAAATATAGAGTAGTAAAAATATCATTTAGAAAATGTGTTATGATGACTATTATATAGGCTACTTATGAAGATAATAGTCTATAGTTATTGGTTACTAATAACCCTTAAAAGCCCAACGGCTATATTATCAATTATTGTAACCCTTAAAAGCCCAACGGTTATATTATCAATTATTGCCTAACGGCTATTTTTCTCATAATTGCCCAATGACTATTTTACTCATAAATTTCCAATGGCTAGAAAATAAATAAGAATAAAAGTGTTTGGAACACACACCCACACCAACATATAGTCCTTCACCCCTTCATCTCAGCCTTCCACCTATTGATTTGGTAGAAAATCCCTTGAATGATTGTCCCATCAAGACCTCCTAGAAGCTTTGTGGGTAGCTATGAGCTGAGATGACACTGTTTAGATGACATTTCTCCATAAATGCAGTAAGTTCATTTGGTGTAATGTATTTAATGTAGTGGTGATAACTTTTTTCCCAAATATTTATTTTTTTTACTGTTAACTGAGCTTTGCTACTTTCCCTGAAGCTTATTCTTCCATAATGGTTACCTCCCTAAAGCCCTCCCGAGGTGGCCTGACTCCTCGGGAAACACAGCTGCTCGGACTTCCTATCCCCACAAAATTAAAGGGGTAGACTTTTATTTATTTATTATATATTAATGGTTAAGGGAGGGATTTAATCATCTAAATATGTTAATCAATTGAGCTACAAACTCTTGGCATGGGTTAGATTTTGTTACGTAATTCAAGACAAAATGTTTCATTTGATTGAGCTTATTTTCATCTCTATTTTGAATGAATAGTAGTATTTTTTTACACAATAAACTAAATAAGTTAATGAAAATAAGTTCATCCAAAAGCATACGGTTTTGGTATCATTTAAATTATTGATAGTAAATCACTAAAGATACAATTAATTTTACTACAAAAAACAATCAATGTAATTGGTGGCATTTAAAAACAATATAATAAATAAATTTTTTAATTAAATTTTTTTCCTGGTTGTCTAAATTACTTATTTTTTTTTAATTATTAGCAATCCATCAATATTAATTTTTAAGACTTATATAATAAAATTTGTAATTTCTTTGATCACTCTTATGTCAACTCCACTAAGTTACCCTTAAAACTATATAGGGAATCTTAGAATTAAAAAAAAAAAAAACTTTATGTTAATAAAAAAAATTATTTTATATTCTTTGGTCTTCAAATTTTGACTATCAACACCCATTCTAAATTCTAATAGGATGTGCAAACTTTGTCCTACATATGAAAATAGATAAAAAAATAATTTCATTTTTTTCTTTAAAATTTTTCCTGCGAGATTACAACTAATAAGTTTGTTAAAATAGTCCGAATTATTTTGCTTCACTGCTCCGTGCGGTGGGTTGTCAATGTCCCAAATCCCAATACAAGTTAGTTATTGAGGCGACACCTACATCTACAAAATTTTTAGCAACGCCTGAGAAAGTGAAAGCTCCTCGTCAGAAAAAAAAAAAAAAAAAAAAAAAGGCCGCTGTACATCTTATAACGTCGATTCAAAATCGACGCAATAAAGTCGCTGCGAGTGAACCTCTTCTCTGTTTGCATGATCATTGCGATCCACAACATTATTTCTTCTCGAAATACACAAAAACCAAAAAGCAAAATTCCAAAGTAGACTTTTGCTTTTGCTTTTGCTTTTGCTTTAGCTCCGATCATCATCATCATCAATTCTGTCCACAAAAATAGAGATTAGAGAGAAATCGATCCAAATCGAATCAGATCGAATCGTATCGACTCGACTCGACCGATGTCGTTCTCGTTCTTCAAGCCGTCGAGGCCTAAAACCCCAGTCGAGGTCGCCAAGGCCATCAAGGACTCCCTCACCGCCCTCGATACCAAAACCGTCGTCGAAGTCAAAGCCCTCGAAAAGGTCTCACATTTTTCCCTCATTTCCCGTTTGGTTTTGCTTATACTCTCTCATCAATTAATCGATTAGTTTGCAAATTGTTAAAAAAAAAAAAAAAAAAATAGTTTATGTGAAAACCAAACGCTGTCTAAGGAGGAAGATTGAACAAATTTTTATTGGCATGAATTGAATTGTTTTTGTGTTAAAAAGGCTCTGGAAGAAGTGGAGAAGAATTTCGCGACAATGAGGTGTGTGCTGAGCGGAGACGGCGAGAATGAGCCGAATGCTGATCAAGTCACGCAGCTGGCTCAGGAGATATGTAAAGAGGATGTGATTTCTCTCTTGGTCCACAAGTTACCTATATTGGGATGGGAAGTAAGTAATTTTCGAAGCACATTGTCGTGTTTTTTTTTAACACTGATTTCTCACAATGGTGTAGTGTTTTTGACGCAGACGCGGAAGGATTTGGTGCATTGCTGGTCTATATTGTTGAAGCAGAAGGTTGGCTCGACGTATTGCTGCCTGCAATACATTGAAAATCATTTGGAATTACTAGATTTTCTTGTGGTGTGGTAAGTTTAGGTTAATCGGTCTGGTTATTAATGTTAAAGGGGAGTGGAGAAATTGATGCCATCTGGCAAGATTCAGCATTGTGTTGTTATTGATGTTAATGGGTTTTCGGTGTTTCACATTATGTTATTTTGGTTATTGTAAGTCCTATCAATTATGGTCAACTACAATTATATATGTAGAAAACTCATTGTAAAGTAATGTTCTATAATAGTGGAGATAGACGAATATTAGGACGTTTGAAGGTATTGAACATCCGGCACATGTAATAAAGCGGTTTTTGAGAAGTTTGTATGGTTGGATGTCTGGTCTAGGCAGTGTCCTTTCCATGTCTTTTTTCAGAATTTATAGATATTTGAAATTTTATGCTGTCAATCTTTAGGAGTAGCTTGATACACTTCTGGTGTATTTGAGTTTTTATCCTGTATTGACAAGGATATCTTTACTTGTAAAAAAAAAAATAAAAAAAAAATGTTTGTCCCCTAGTTTTATGTTGTAGTCTTACTTGCAGATTGTGCCTATTTTGGGTGGTAGCTATATCTTCTGTTGAAGTGTTATGTACTTACCATCCATTGCAGTAAACTTACCATTTGGTGCCATGTACTTGCCATTCAGTGCTGTGGTGTTAGAGGGATTGATAGGATAATGTTGCATGTGACTGATAGTTCTTTTTTGAGCAGCTATGATAGCAAGGAAATTGCTTTGAATTGTGGAAATATGTTGAGGGACTGCATCAAATTTCCATCACTTGCAAAGTAAGACATTCAACCTCTTCTTCCTTGTTTTTCTTTGTCTTTGTTTTTTCTTTTTTCCCTAACTGTTGTGCCCTCAATGATCCTGCTAAGTTGGTTCAAATTTGTGAATGTGCTCCATATTTATTCATTCATTAGCAATGATTGTACAGGATTGTACAAAAGGAAGCTATTTAATTAAATTATAGAAAGAATTAAATTGTGTGATTGTGTGTTTGGCATATTTGTGATGCCTCCAGTTCATGAAAACTTTCAGATGTGATCTTTCCATTATCACCATCACCATCACCATCATATCATCATCACTATCACCACCATCACTTTTTATGATCTATTTTGATTATGGTCTTTGGATGCTTTTGAGGCATATATATTGAGAATTTTTTGTTAGGTAGGTTTGAGAAGAATGAGGCTCAATCACCAGTTATTGTGACTGATCTCTGATTCCTTATGATTGTTTGAATTTTGAACTTTGTGTGCAAGTGATGATGAGTTCTACTATCTCTACACAGGATTTATGAGCTGTGCATCATTGTTTGGATAGACAAAATTCTACTCGCAAATGATTTATGCATGTGGAATTATGGAATATATTAGTGCAAGAATTGATACCATGTGTTTTTATGTTACTCATCACGGTATATTTACAATATTGCTTAGGTTCAAAGCATGAGGCTTATGTTGTATGCGTGTGTAACTTATCAATTTTCCCCCTTTTTTAAGCATTCACTTATTGTAGAACCTCTAGCTTATTTTCACCTGGTTGTGCATAAGCTTTCGTAGACAAATATTGATTTTATCACCATTTGAAGGTGGCTTGTTTTTATTAATGAATAATATAACATGAATCCTGGGGCTACATAAATACATAATTGGACCAGCATCCAAGTAATTGGTAGCCTGATCACTGACCTTTGTATTCAATGGTACCTTTCTCTATTTTGAGGAGGGTGCCTGGTGTTCACCCTGTTATTTATGGGACTTAGGGGGTAAGGTGCTTCTATTGTGTTGTGGAAGAAAGAAAAAAGGATTTCGTTGTTTTTATATGGAATGTGATGATGGAAGTAGCATTGCTTCAGAAATTTAGGATTTATCACTCACTTTAAAATCCTTGTTATACAGTTGTTAAACATTAGAAATTCTAAATTGATTGTACTGCTTTGGTGTTGCTAAAAGTAAAAGTAGTTCTTGTGGTATTTGCTTCTGTTGGAGAATTTTGGTTGTCATGCACTCTTACTTTGTGGCAAGCAAGTTTCATTTTTTCACATGTTTAAATTTTGTAGTGATTTTTCAGATACATATTGGAGTCTGCAAGCTTTGAGTTGTTCTTTAAATTTGTGGAGTTGCCTACTTTTGATGTTGCTTCTGATGCGTTTTCTACCTTTAAGGTCAGATCTATGAGTTTCTATGATATTTTGTGTTTATGTGTTTAATATTTAAGCCCCTTTCTGTGCTATTCCATTATATGTCTCTAAAAAAAATGTTTGGCAGGATCTGCTTACTAAACACGATACGATGGTCTCTGAATATTTGACTGCTCATTATGATGAGGTTTGTCTGCCCTTGTCTTTCTTCCTATATAATTCTGAACAAATCTAGGCAGCAGCTAATGTTTCTTTAGAACCTCTGATGGATGCTTGATAAATATTTTAGGCTTAGGAAATTTTCTTGGTCACAAAGCTTTTTGAAGAATAATACTAATCATTTTAATTCATGTTGTTTTGGAAACCAGCATGTGCATGTACCCTGATATTGTACACTGCATATGCAGGCGGTGAAGATAGCTTGTTCAAAATTATTTTGGTATAATTATATCCCATGTTAACTTTCAAATTATCTGATAGGTTTTTCTTTTTGCAGTTCTTTAATTTATATGAGAATCTCTTGACTTCTGCTAATTATGTGACAAGAAGGCAATCCTTAAAGGTTAGTTCTCGTTATAATTTTCCAGTAAGTGTTTTGTTGTTTTTTTGACCCATGGGATATGCTAACAATAGAATGCTCATGAATTTTAGCTTCTCTCGGATTTTCTTTTGGAGCCTCCAAATTCCCATATAATGAAGCGCTACATTTTAGAAGTTCGGTACTTGAAAGTCATGATGACATTGCTAAAGGTATAGGGTTTTTTTGGTTTTCCATTGTCATTTATGGCATGGATGCTTAAGAGTTGGCTTGCTGAGAATGGAATTTATTCTTGTGTAACTGAAGATATGTCTCTATGTTTTGAATCACTTTCTTGTTTCTTACACTCTTTTGTTCAGCTTGGCTTGTCTTGTACTTCTATTTTACTTGTGCAAATTTTTTTTCTTGCTGTTAATTTGATATTCTGGTCATTGTGTAGACACACATTTTTCTGCGGTTTATGCAAGGTTTCAAGATCTGATCAAATGATCCAATGCCATCCTAGATTTGTCCTTGTGATACAAATTAAGGTCTTAACTACTTATGTGTGGAAGGGTTATTGTCTGTTGAGTGCTAGGCGGGATTTCTGTTTTATAGGAAACCAAATCTGAAATTAATCTCTTAGATGTGAACTTCAGATATATGGCATCTGCTGGACCCATCAAAGCTTTGTGGCTTTTTTTAATCAATAATTTAATTTACCTGTCTGACTAGATTGTCTTATTCTGCCTCCTAGGTTGGTTGGCTCAAACTGTGTATTGCTGATGTTAATTCTTAATTAACTAATGGGCAGCCCAAAGCTGTGATAGACTAGCTTTCCAAGCTCCTCTATCATCAAAACATTGACCGCAACATATTTGTAATTCTTCCTTCTCTGTGCAATAACTTTTTTGTTTGTTTGTTGTTTTCTGTTTGTCTGAGAAGGATTCAAGCAAAACTATCCAGATGTCTGCTTTCCACATTTTCAAGGTACTCGAATGTTGCTCTTTCTTCTCATTGTTCGTCTGTAGTTGCAAAGTTGCTTATTTTCACAATCCTTCTGGTGCATATAGAAAGTACCACATGTATCCTGCAAAATATCTGTTTCTTTCACAACATAATTATCATTTATTAACTTGTTAAAGCATTAGGTTTTGATGCTTTGCTTGCCATACATGTTTCTCGTTTGTTTATTTTATTTTTTATTTTATTTTATAGGTTTTTGTTGCTAATCCTAACAAGCCACGAGAAGTAAAGGTTATTCTGGCAAAAAACCATGAGAAATTGCTGGAATTGCTTCACAATCTCTCTCCTGGAAAAGGTTGTATATTTTTGGCAGTGTATCTCCTAACTAGCAGCACATTGGCTCTAGATTAAAATGGGCTAAAGATTGTGTTTTAAAACATTGTATATGAAACTATTCTTTCCTTTGTAGTTATCTCTGCTAACTTATTCATCTTTGCAGGTGCTGAAGATGAGCAATTTGAGGAGGAAAAGGAACTGATCATTAAGGAAATTGAAAGAGTATCTCGCTTGCCAATACTTGAAAGCCAGGTCATTTCTCCTAGTTGTTGATTTTCATTCTGTTCTGATATGCTTTTTGAGGTTTAACACTGATTCTATGTAATGTCTCTCTGCAAACACTTTTTGCCAAGACCCAAAAAAGATCATGCGCTGAGTTGTAGAATATTAATTATCAAAAGAAGAGTTGTAGAATTTCAAATCACCTAGTAGAAGAGTATGTATCAAGAACTGAATGCCTTTGTAATCCACAAAGCAGCAGTGGAAGATTATGTACAAAAACTGTATGTATTTGTAATCTCGTCGGTTCAAAATGTATTGCTTTTTGTTGTATTAGAGCACTTGAAGTAGTGGTGCTAAAAAGCTATTTTTAGCACCATTAAAAGGCTATTTGGAGCTGCTGCAGTAGAGCTATAGCCAAAAAAATTGGCTTCTCAGCTACAGCTACCGTGTACGACTAAAAAAAAAAAATTATTTTATTTTGTGTTTACATTGCTCTGGTTATAATATTTCCGGTGTTTTTTTTTTTTAATTTTTTTTAATGTATTATTTTATTGTAATAGATATATTATTTTATTGTGATGTTGATATTATTTTATTTTTGTTGAAAACTAAAATAGATCAACTGCGATAGCATGTAAGTAAGTAAAATAAATAAAGTAATCTTTTGTGATGCTAGGGGCTGTTTGGATTTGCTGTTTCTATAATTCATAAATCTGTTTTCATTGATTTTTGAAAATTAGAAATTGAAAACAGTCTTTTACATGTTTGTAGTTTCCTTCGTAAAATGAATTTTAAGAACAATTTTTGTTTTCTGATAATTTTGGATTGTCAAACAAGTTTTTTAATTTCAAAAATAAAAAAATTATTTTAGAAAATAGAAAAAAAAAAAAGTTATTAAACATACTCTCAGTTTCTAACGACATTTTTGTAATCAAACCCACGCACCGAGTCGCAATGTTTGACAAACCAGACTGAATTATTTTTTGGGTGAAACCCAGCCGCAACTTCTGAAGTTGAAAAATGGGTGATGAGTTAAGGAGCCAATCGGGAGATTTGGAAAAAAGGAGCATTTTAAGTGACGAAGGATAAACGATGAAGATTGAGTAAAACTAAAAAGTAACAATGATGAACGATGAGTGATACAAAAAAACCAAACAGGGCTATATAGGTAAAAATATAGCTGTATTCTTGTTTTTTAAGTGTGCCCACTGTTTTGCCTGACAAAACCACTGCCACATGACCTCGTGAAGCACAAGTGAGATTGGACCCTTCAATGGTTTTTAACTTTTGTCATCCGCGTGTCCTTCTTTTTTTTTTTTTTTTTTTTTATGGTAAGCGACCTTCTAAAGTTATAATTTTTATATTATTATGATTATTATTATTATTATCATCATCATCATCATCAACTAATCAACATAAAAATAAGTAAAGAAATATTATACATGTAAGGACTCAATTTGTAACGAACTCAAAATAATATTGAGTTCGCACGTAAAAAGGTCCAAACAATATAATTTGTAGAACGTGGGTTTGAAAGGCTAGGTCTTGGTCACCAGACGGTGGTTAGTCGTGATATTGATACAGAACTAAACCATGTTCGCTCGAGAAGATTATCTCCTCGATACGGTCTGGGAGGCTCTGGTTCTTGGCCTTTTTTCCCAGCCTCTTTTCTGGATTGCTTACTTTTCCTTTTATATTAGCTTATATCCCTCATTCATCGTCCACGTGTAGGTTCGTCTTTCCAGGACTGATACTTGTCCCATCAGCCCATATCCAAAGTGGTTGAGGGTGGTTGTAAAAACTGAAGAGTAGGGTTCTGTCAGGTGCAGAGTATTCAATGACGGTAATGACAGCTTTCCCTTCGTCCTTTGTTGCCATACTGTCCAGGGGTTCTTTTTCTATCAACGCAGATATTTTAGGTTTTTTCCAAAACTGTTTCTATACCGTTCTTGCCATTTCTTTTCAGGAGAGCCTTGGAGATGCCGAGGATAGAGTCATCATCGGCTATGTATCAAGGTTACTTGGACTTTTATTATGTGTCATCGGTTATATCCCACCTCGGCTCGGGCCCATCGGTCCAATGTAAAAGTGGGCTAGGGCCATAAATTATTGGGCCCCACAATACATATGTTTGCTTAAGCTTTGATATTTTTTGTTTGCCGGGTCAAAATTACGATATGGAAAATATAAAGATATTTCTTTTATTTAATTGAAATTTTTTTTATTTGTATTAATTAAAAGTATTTATTTATATTTTAAATAATTAATAAATTAAGTATGACATCAAAATTTGATTACTGTTCAACTTTTTCAACCAAAAAAGACAAACTTTCCGCGTAAAATAACTACAGCATGATGACCCAGCGAAGCAAAATTCTTCAGAAAGTCAATAATATAGAAGCTAACAAATTCCAAGAGGAAAGCTTCACGTATTTTGGACGAACTTTCCTTGTAGCTTCGTGGACTGCAAAGGTGAAGGGGATTAAAGGTTGAGCCATACTCCAGCCAAACGGGAAGAGAGAGAGAGAGAGAGAGAGAGAGAGAGAGAATTTGTTAAGAATGTTAAGAAAGAAACGAGACAAAAAAAGAGACAAAGAAAGAGAGAGAGCGTTTTATGAAAATGGAAGCAAACTACATGAGAAGCTGATTGCCACTTGTAATGGTAGGCCAATTCCTATCCGTAGCTACTCTTGTGAAGAACTCCAGCGGGCAACAAATAACTACGATCCTAGCTGTTTTTTTCATACAGGTATGTTATGTGATTGGTACAATGGTTCTTTTGAAGGCCGAATGATTTCCATTAAAAAGTACAGAAGAAACCAACGTGACTATCTTTTCACTGATATAGCTGTTTCTGCAAAGATGAGCACTCACAATAATGTTCTAAAGCTCATAGGGTGCTGTCTCGAGACTCAAGTCCCCATTTCAGTGTATGAATCTGCTGCAAATGGATCACTTTCGAGTCGATTATTTAATGATACTAGTCATGATGGTGCACAACAACATGAACGTGAGCCCTTGTCATGGCAGAGCAGGCTAAAGATTGCAAGGGAAATTGCTCATGCAATTTCGTATCTCCACACTGCGTTCTCAAGACCTATTGTCCAC
The DNA here is from genome assembly GCF_932294415.1 of Quercus robur. Lineage (NCBI taxonomy): Eukaryota > Viridiplantae > Streptophyta > Magnoliopsida > Fagales > Fagaceae > Quercus > Quercus robur. The sequence continues at coordinate 49,317,582 of NC_065539.1, forward strand.
AGGGACATAAAAACAGGAAATGTCTTCCTAGACCAACACGGTGTTGCCAAACTAACTGATTTTTCATTTTCCATATCGATCCCTGAAGGTGAAACTCACGTAGAGGATGTTCTTTGTGGAAGTGGAACTCAATATTTTGTATGCCCCCACTATTTGGCTACAAACTACATAACGGAGAAAGTTGACGTCTACAGCTTCGGATCGTTTCTGTTAGAGCTTTTAACTGGACAGAAATTGCAGTATCTATTTAACACCACTGACTATTTTAATGTTGAGGATCTTGAAAATGACAGAAAAAGATTTACCATAAATGAGGTTGTGGATCCTGCAATCCTTGTAGGGGAAGAAGGATCTGTTGTGTGGCAACAATTACAAGCTGTATTACGGCTTGCCCTCATCTGCAGAAAAAAGGATCCGGAGATCAGGCCAGATATGGTTGATGTTACAAAAGAGCTCAGAAAAATTGAGAGGTTCATCCTATGATTATTTGGGGTGTGTTTGGATACCAATGAAAAATTAAAATGATTTTACTATTCAGCTTATTTTTTTTTACTATTTATAGGTCTCATTGCACTTTTTAGTACTATTCATAAGTTTTACTGTATTATTTCAACTAACTTTTATCTTTATCTACAGTATTTTCAGCAATAAGTTTTCAGTTTCAGCAAAATAAGCGGTATCTAAACAGACCCTTGATTTGCCAATTCTGGATCTCTCATTGCTTTTGTATTGCAGTAGGTCCAAGTGAGGAGAAGCGAGAACTGTGAGAGCTTGTTTTGTGAAATTTTCTATGTAATTTTTCAGAAGTTAAATGAATTCATTTTCGGGTGAATTGTGAGAATGTTTGTTTGTTTAATTTTTCAGAAGTTAATGATTTTGTTTTTCATCAACCAATAATTTGGAGAAATTGTTATTAGAACCGGCATATTGGAAACCCAATCATGAATTGCTTTTTGCCCTCTCATTCAAAGCTTCTAAGATTATTCGGTTATTTCATACAAGTGTTTAGAAATCTTCCAAGCATATTACGGACAATGGTCATGTAGAGTGCCCATAACTTCCACTCGTATCAAATAATTTGTATGACTTTGGAAAGAAATATACAATTGCAATCTCTTAACAGGAAATTTTAGGAGCGCATTTCTTATAGTGTTCTTTTTGCATATCCATTAGCCTTCTTCCCATTCAGTGGAGTTTGTTGGAGTATATTGGAGGAGGTATTTAGTATCAAATGATATCATGTCAGTAAAAAATAACTAACATATTATTTACGGACAATGGTCGAGTATAGTGCCCACAACTTCCATCCATATCATACATCAAGAGCAGAGGAAAATATTTCATATGCAGATAATTTGTATAACTATGGAAAGAAATATAGAACTGTGATCTCTTAACAGGAAATTTTAGGAGCACATTCTTAAAATGTTCTTTTTGCATATCAACACTAGCCTTTTTCTCATTTAGTGGAGTTTGCTAGAGAGTACAATGTTTCACACAATGTCCATACTTCCACACAAGGTGTTCACACTGTACACTTTAGGAATTGGATGTAAAACAATCAAAACCCTAAATGAATCATAGAGTAGAATCCATATTACCCGAGGTCAATTTGTTCTAGTGGTCCAAAGCTAACAGATGTGAGGTGTCTAATAGATGACGAACATATAAAATCCTTTACATTATACCAACTTAATTACTATGAAATATATTTTTTATATGTATATTTAAAGATGTTCAACTAGTAAAGTTTATTGTTGTTGAATAAAGGATTTTGATTTAAATCCTGCTAACAAATAAATAAATTCAATAATGTTAAAGAGCTATTATTGTGAAAAAGAGAGAGACCATTGGTTATAAGTAAATTCTATTGTTTCTAATTTAAAAATAAATACATAACATAACATAATTTGAAGGCATGGGCACACAAGGAAGATAAAACTAATGATAGTGGCAGTGAATAAAGTATATAAACTTATGACGTGACCATAGAGTCAACTCTAAAAGGTTGTATAAATGAAATCATTTTAGAGTCAATGGGGGAAGGGAGGGATGATACTAGGGGTATTTGTGATGCTGAGCAGTTTTGGGCCAATTTTTAGTATCATATTTTGCGGTGCGGTTTAGCCAAAACCATAATTGCATTGCACCTCATTTTTGTGGTCACATGTGCAGTGCAGGGTCCGTTTAGATACAGCTGAAAACTGAAAACTGAAATTGAAAACTGAAAAATACTGTAGCAAAATAATTTTTAAATGTGTGAATAGTACCGTGGGACCCATTTTTAATGAAAAAGTTGCTGAAAAGTGAAATTTATAGGTCCATGAACAGTATACGATGTGCACTGATTGGATGAAAAAAGTTTGAAAAGTCAAAATTTGCGGTTACTGTTCATTGAACAGTGCATGAACAGTAACCGCAAGTCTAAAAAACGCGTGAAAAAAAAAAAAAAAAAAAGAGGGAGAAAAACGCAAACGCGCTGGAATCAGCGCAATCCAAACGCAGCTGCAGTGTATAAAATGCGATTTGAAGCTGTTATTTATTTATTTATTTTCAAATTTTGGGCTTTTCCTGCCCAGTCCAAAACATATATATATATATATATATATATTTTTTTTTTTTAATTTTTTTGGGGCCAAGTTTTAAACTATTGAACTAATTTTTCTTTATTTTGGGTTGTCTTTCCTAATCAACACTTGCTAGGTTGGTTTGGGCCAGCCCAAAACTTTGTTTTCATGAACTATAATACATCAGGTATATAAAAAAAATTGAACTTATATCATTATCTCAGCCCATAATACACTTGCTATATAAAAATTCATCATATATCACCATACAATTTAGCATATATTACTAATATCACTATCTTAGATTCTCAGGTATGCCTCAAACATTTAAATGAAGTCAAGTAGTTTGAATAGGGTACAGTAGCAAGCAACTTAAATGTTTTAATTGTCAAAATCTAATGCTCTTCACTTTAGATCAAGAATATGAAGTAAAGAGTTTATTTGAAACACCAGGTACAAAGCAAAAAAAGAATTACCTAGACTCAAAGCAATGCTAGCCATGACTACTAATTTCAAGTTTCAATTATTAAAACCATAAAGTAAACAAGTCTAAAGCAAAGCATGAAATGAATTGAAAATCCAAAACAAGTATTAATTGTAAACCCAACAAGAAATTGTTTAAATTGTGGCGGCAAGGTTTGAACGAGCAACCCTGAGGGTAGGGATGGCAACGGGTCGGGTTCGGGCCGGGTTTTTGCATACCCGGGCCCGACCCGCGGGCCAAGACCCTAAACCCAGACCCGACCCGAATAATAATTGGGTTTTTTTCCCGGGGCCCAGACCCGCCCCGCGGGCCCCGTTTAACCTGTTGGGCCCAAATCTGGCCCAACTAATTTTTTTTTTTTAAAGCCCATTGAGTTTTTTTTTTGCCAGATTGAAGCCCATTCATTGGGCAGCCAGGCAAGCTCTGTATTTTTGCCACTCAGAAACACATTCCTCTTTCTTCCATTCACCCTTCACGAACTTCTCTGAATACCATCTGTACATTAAAATTTTTTTGTTAAAGACGAATAATAAAAAAAAGAAAAAGAAAAAGAGAGCCCCTTTTCTTTTCCCTAATAAAGAAATTTTTATTAAAAAAAAAAATAAAAGAAGAAGAAAGGATTTGGAAGTTGAAGTTGGAACCTGTTGAAGCAATTGTGGTAGGCAGCTCTGAGATGGGCACAAACCTGTGGGTCGACGGTCAGCCACATTACAACAACCAAAAAAAAAAAAAAAAGAACCGGTGACACAAACCTAGAGATGAGCTGCGGAGTGAGGGAGTGAGGGAGAGCTGCGTGCTGCGTGCTACATGAGGGAGTGAGGGAGAGCTGCGTGAGCTGCGTGAAGGAGAGCTGCGTGACTGGAGATGGGCGACGGAGTAAAAGAGAACTGCGTGCTGCGTGCTGCGTGCTGCTGCTACGTGAGGGAGTGAGGGAGAGCTGCGTGAGCTGCGTGAGGGAGTGAGGGAGAGCTGCGTGACAGCGTGAGGGAGAGCTGCGTGAGGGAGGGCTGGAGGCTGAGTGATTTCAGATTTAGGGATTACTGGGTTAGGGATTTAGGTTAGAATTATAGGTTTATATATATAAAGGGCATTTTAGTAATTTAGGATACCGGGTTTTAAACGGGGCGGGTTTCGGGCCGGGTTTCGGGTTTTTTCAATAAAACCTGGACCCGACCCGGACCCGCTTCGGGTTTTTTTTTAAAAATCCATACCCGACCCTATCCTTAATCGGACCGGGTAAAACCCGGCCCATTAGGGTCGGGCCGGACTGGGTACCCGCGGGTCGGGCCGAAATTGCCATCCCTACCTGAGGGTTCAGACGCTAAGACAAAGAGTGAGAGAGTGATACACTTTTTTTATTTTTATTTTTTCATTTTTTAGAAGTTGATACAGTGCTTTAGACGGCTAGCAGCTATAATATTAACCTATTAATAATGTGCATTTGATATTATAATACTTTAATACCTTTATTAAACTTTCTTTTTTGAAAACTAGGTTATTAAACTATTAATAATTTATTTAATATTTAAAAAATAATTATATTAATGTATAAAGAGGGTGTGGTGTATTGTGTTTGTGCGGTTTTCTTATTATAAACTGCAAACTGTGCTGCACTATGCAGTGCAGTTAGGGATGGAGCTATCATTGGATTAGGGGGCAATGCCCCCCCCCCCCCCAATTTTTTTTTTAAATATTATTATATATGTGTACTAATTTTAGCAATTTTGTTCTATAAAATTACTTTTTGTTTCCCTAAAACAATATCATTGATTCTTTTAAGCGTAATGTTATACTCACAAATATTTTTACAAACTATTTTGGTGAACACTCACATCATTTTTTTACTTACCAGTAGCAGTAGCACTTATCATATCAGTAATTTATAAAAAAAGCTTGTAAGTTTAGCATTTTCCTCATTTTAGTGGCCGTAAAAAAAATTATAGATCTAAAATCTAAAACAAAATATACAAGCCAAAAAAAAAAAAAAAAAAGCTCAACAACAAAAATTACCAATAGTAAAACTAAAACAAATTAAGCCTAATTAATCAATTTTATCTAAAATAAACAACTCTGCCCTTTGAAAAATTCTAAACAAAAATAATTTTGTTCTTACCCAAAAAAAAAGCCATAACAAGTAAGTCGTATCAAAGTTAGAGGTTTAAATCGCCGCACACAGTCAACAGTAAAGTTGCCCTCCTAAATCAAAGTTTTGGTTCCGTCTTTAGATTACGGTTATGCCATTTTATTGGTGATTTTTGTGGTTTGTGCGGTTTGATGAACACCCCTAGATAATACCATAAAAGTGGAAGCTTTGTCATCCTCAAACTCGATAATGGTTACGCAGGAATGATAACAATGACATATCAAAACAAACAAACAGATAAAATAAGTTTCTTTTTCTTCTTTCTTTTGGTCAGCTTGGGGGTAAGAGAAAACCAGCCAAGCAGAACACAGATACAAGCAGCCAAGGGTAAATAATAGAACAAAACTACATGGCAGCTCTCCCTACTATAAGCTCCATAGACATACATACAGCATCAAAGACATCAACAATTAATTAACCACCAAGAACAGAGAAGGAAATTCTCCATTAATTAGCTAGATAAAGCACAATTTTGGATGGAGTTTTATACTTTTGATCTTGCTACTACTTTGCGTCTGACATTAAACATTATGCAATTCAAGATCCCCATTTATAACTCCACTTTCCATTGTGTATTCTTTCATATCTGATAATAAAAATAAGATGCTTCCCAAGCCAGCACACACAATATCTTCTTCAACCCAAAAACAAATTGAGCAGTTAAAAAATTTTTAAACATCAATCATCAAATATGTGTCTACTTTCTTTGTGTACTTCGCTAGATGAAAGGTGTGTAAAAAAGATGTAAATTTGAATAGTGGATCATCTTCATCTTCTCAAAAAAAGAAAAAAAAGAAAAAGAAAAAAAAGAAAGAGACAATAATTAATTTGCTACAGTTGAGTCAATTTCATTTATAAACTTGACCACACAACGTTATATCCTATCTTATCTTCAATGAAGGTAAGATTGGATTATATAGTCTTTAATAAAGGTAAGATTATATATATATATATATATATATATATATAATATAAATTGATGTCATCTGGAAAGATTCAGCATTGTGTTGTTATTGATGTTAATGGGTTTTCAGTGTTTCACATTATGTTATTTTGGTTATTGAAGTCCTATCAATTATGTTCAACTACAATTATATATGTAAAAAACTCATTGTGAAGTAATATTCTTTTATAGTGGAGAGAGACGAATATTAGGACGTTTGAAGGTATTGAACATCCGACACATGTAATAAAGCGGTTTTTGAGAAGTTTGTATGGTTGGATGTCTGGTCTAGGCAATGTCCTTTCCATGTCTTTTTTCAGAATTTATAGATATTTTAAATTTTATACTGTAATTCTTTAGGAGTAGCTTGATACACTTCTGGCGTATTTGAGTTTTTATCCTGTATTAACAAGGATATCTTTAGTTGTAAAAAAAATATAAAAAAAATGTTTGTCCCCTAGTTTAATGTTGTAGTCTTACTTGCAGATTGTGCTAATTTTGCGCGGTAGCTATGTCTCTGTTGAAGTGTTATGTACTTACCAGCCATTGCAGTAAACTTGCCATTCAGTGCTGTGTTATTAGTGGAATTGATAGGATAATGTTGCGTGTGACTGATAGTTCTGTTTTGAGCAGCTATGATAGCAAGGAAATTGCTTTGAATTGTGGAAATATGTTGAGGGACTGCGTCAAATTTCCGTACTTGCAAAGTAAGACATTCAACCTCTTCTTCCTTGTTTTCTTCGTCTTTGTATTTTCCTTTTTCCCTAACTGTTGTGCCCTTAATGATCCTGCTAAGTTGGTTCAAATTTGTGAATGTGCTCCATATTTATTTATTCATTAGCAATGATTGTACAGGATTGTACAAAAAGAAGTTATTTAATTGAATTATAGAAAGAATTAAATTGTGTGATTGTGTGTTCAGCATATTTGTGATGCCTCCAGTTCATGAAAACTTCCAAATGTGATCATATCATCATCACTTTCGCCACCATCGCTTTTTATGATCTATTTTGATTATGGTCTTTGGAGGCTTTTGAGGCATATATATTGAGAATTTTTTGTTAGGTAGGTTTAAGAAGAATGAGGCTCAATCACCAGTTATTGTGACTGATCTCTGATTCCTTATGATTGTTTGAATTTTGAACTTTGTGTGTAAGTGATGATGAGTTCTACTATCTCCACATATGATTTATGAGCTGTGCATCATTGTATGGATAGACAAAATTCTACTCACATATGATTTGTGCATGGGAATAGTGGAATATATTGATGCATGAATTGATACCATGTGTTTTTATGTTACTCATCGCAGTATATTTACAATATTGCTTAGGTTCAAAGCATGAGGCCTATGTTGTATTCATGTGTAACTTATCATTTTTGGCCCCTTTTTTAAGCATTCCCTTCTTGTAGAGCCTCAAGCTTATTTTCAACTGGTTGTGTGTATAAGCTTTCATAGACAAATATTAATTTTTCCACCTTTTGAAGGTGGCTTATTTATATTGAACAAATAATATAAACATGGATCCTGGGGCTACATAAATACTAATTGGACCAGCATACAAATATTTGGTAGTCCGATCACTGACTTTTGTATTCAATGGTACCGGTACCTTTCTCTATTTTGAGGAGGATGTCTGGTGTTCAACCTGTTATTTCTGAGACTTAAAAAGTTTAAGGTGCTTCTATTGTGTTGTGGAAGAAAGAAAAAAGAATTTGATTGTTTTTATATGGAGTTTGATGATGGAAGTAGCATTGCTTCAGAAATTTAGGATTTATCCCTCATGTTAAAATCCTTGTTATACAGTTGTTAAACATTAGAAATTCTAAGCTGATTGTAATGCTTTGGTGTTGCTAAAAGTAAAAATAGTTCTTGTGGTATTTGCTTTGGCATGCACTCTTACTTTGCGGCAAGCGTCATTTTTTCACATGTTTTAAATTTTTTAGTGATTTTTCAGATACATATTGGAGTCTGCAAGCTGTGAGTTGTTCTTTAAATTTGTGGAGTTGCCTACTTTTGATGTTGCTTCTGATGCGTTTTCTACCTTTAAGGTCAGATCTATTAGTTTCTTTAATATTTTGTGTTTATCTGTTTAATATTTAAGCCCCTTTCTGTGCTATTCCATTATATGTCCCTAAAAGAAAATGTTTGGCAGGATCTGCTTACTATTACTAAACACGATACGATGGTCTCTGAATATTTGACTGCTCATTATGATGAGGTTTGCCTGCCCTTGTCTTTCTTCCTATATAATTCTGAACAAATCTAGGCTGCAACTAATGTTTCTTTAGAACCTCTGATGGATGCTTGATAAATATTTTAGGCTTAGGAAATTTTCTTGGTCACGAAGCTTTTTGAAGAATAATACTAATCATTTTAATTTATGTTGTTTTGGAAACCAGCACGTGCATGTACCCTGATTTGTACACTGCATATGCAGGCAGTGAAGATAGCTTGTTCAAAATTATTTTGGTATAATTATATCCCATGTTAACTTCAAATTATCTGATAGGTATTTCTTTTTGCAGTTCTGCAATTTATATGAGAATCTCTTGACTTCTGCTAATTATGTGACAAGAAGGCAATCCTTAAAGGTTAGTTCTCATTATAATTTTCCAGTAGAGTGCTCAGTTGTTTTTTTGACCCATGGGATATGCTAACATTAGAATGCTCATGAATTTTAGCTTCTCTTGGATTTTCTTTTGGAGCCTCCAAATTCCCATATAATGAAGCGCTACATTTTAGAAGTTCGGTGCTTGAAAGTCATGATGACATTGCTAAAGGTATAGGAATTTTTTTTTTGGGTTTTCCATTGTCATTTATGGTTCTTGCATGGATGCTTAAGAGTTGGCTTGCTGAGAATGGAATTTATTCTTGTGTATCTGAAGATATTTCTCTATGTTTTGAATCACTTTCTTGTTTCTTTCACTCTTTTGTTCAGCTTCGCTTATCTTGTACTTCTATTTTCCTTGTGCACATTTTTTTTTCTTTTTGTTAATTTGATGTTCTGGTCATTGTGTAGACATGCATTTTTCTGCGGTTTATGCAAGGTTTCAAGATCTGATCCAATGAACCAATGCCATCCTAGATTTGTCCTTGTGATACAAATTAAGGTCTTAACTACTTATGTGTGGAAGGGTTATTGTCTGTTGAGTGCTAGGCGGGATTTCTGTTTTATAGGAAACCAAATCTGTTATTAATCTCTTAGATGTGAACTTCAGATATATGGCATCTGCTGGACCCATCAAAGCTTTGTGGTTTTTTTTAATCAATAATTTAATTTACCTGTCTGATTAGATCGTCTTATTCTGCCTCCTAGAGTCCTAGGTTGGTTGGCTCAAACTGTGTACTGCTGATGTTAATTCTTGATTAACTAATGGGCAGCCCAAAGCTGTAATAGACTAGCTTTCCAAGCTCCTCTATCATCAAAACATTGACCGCAACATATTTGTAACTTTTCCTTCTCTGTGCAATAACTTTCTTGTTTGTTTGTTGTTTCTGTTTTTCTGAGAAGGATTCAAGCAAAACTATCCAGATGTCTGCTTTCCACATTTTCAAGGTACTCGAATGTTGCTCTTTCTTCTCATTGTTTGTCTGTAGTTGCAAATTTGCTTATGTTCACATTCCTTCTGGTGCGCTTACCACATGTATCCTGCAAAATATCGATTTCTTTCGCAACATAATTATCATTTGTTAACTTGTTAAAGCATTAGGTTTTGATGCTTTGCTTGCCATACATGTTTCTCGTTTGTTTATTTTATTTCAAAGGTTTTTGTTGCTAATCCTAACATGCCACGAGAAGTAAAGGTTATTCTGGCAAAAAACCATGAGAAATTGCTGAAATTGCTTCACAATCTCTCTCCTGGAAAACGTTGTATATTTTTGGCAGTGTATCTCCTAACTAGCAGCACATTGGCTCTAGATTAAAATGAGCTAACGATTGTGTTTTAAAACATTGTATATGAAACTGTTCTTTCCTTTGTAGTTATCTCTGCTAACTTATTCATCTTTGCAGGTGCTGAAGATGAGCAATTTGAGGAGGAAAAGGAACTGGTCATTAAGGAAATTGAAAGAGTATCTCGCTTGCCAATACTTGAAAGCTTGGTCATTTCTCCTAGTTGTTGATTTTCATTCTGTTCTGATATGCTTTTTGAGGTTTAACACTGATTCTATGCAATGACTCGCTGCAAACACTTTTTGCCAAGACCCAAAAAAGATCATGCGCTGAGTTGTAGAATATTAATTATCAAAAGAAGAGTTGTAGAATTTCAAATCACCTAGTAGAAGAGTATGTATCAAGAACTGAATGCCTTTGTTATCCACAAAGCAGCAGTAGAGGATTATGTACAAAAACTGTATGTATTTGTAATCTTGTCGGTTCAAAATGTATTGCTTTTTGTTGTATAAGGCGCGAAAGAAAAACCTCCATTGGTGATTTGGAGTTATCAAGTGAACTCGAATTATATTGCTCATATGACATGTATTGCAGTTTCTCCCCATTATCTCACGGTTGTCTGAAGGCTAGCACCTGGATAAATAAACCTGCCGTTCTGCTGCAAAACATTTTTAATTGGGTAAATTCCACAAACCTACCCTAAGGTTTGTGGAAATACCAATGAGGTCCACAACATTCTAAAACCTACCAATTTAATCCTTAAAAGACAATTTTATCCCTACCCTTAAGTGATAATACCAATCTTCCTCTTCTTGCTTCTCTCTCTCTCCGTTCCTCTCCCCTTTTCTCTTCTCTCTCTCTTTCTCAGATCTCTCTCAAAACCCACTGCCCAACAAACCCATATCACCCACAGCCACTAGAAAAGTCACTGACCACCACACTCATACCATCTTCTCCGGCAATAATTTCGGCATTGTTGACCGGGAACGAAAGGCTACTCCGGCGAATCGAGCCGTATAGTCTCTCAACGTCAAGAGGAACGGTGTTTTGAATCAAAACAAGCTGAAACTTATCCTCAAGCCGAGACATCGCATGCTGAATCGTCGAATAAGCCCGATCCACAATCTCTGAATCGGACCTCACCGAATAGAAAGAGAAGTTTTTTGTTTTGTTTGAGCTGACAGAAATAAATCTTACAATTTTATGTATGATTGTTCAGTAATTTTATCATGTGTATATGTATTGGTTTCTTGAAAAGTTAGTGAATGTTTCTGGGTTTGATTTAAAAATGGGTTCTTGGTGGTGAATGTTTTGTTTAAATGTGTTGATTTCTATTGGTTTGTAGAGTAAGTTTATGGGTTTGATAAAAAATGAGTTTTTGGTGGTGAATGGTTTGTGTAAATGTGTTGAATTTTGTTGGTTTTATAGGGTATGTTTTTGGGTTAGATTAGAGATGGGGTTTTGGTGTTGAATAAGTTTGTGTTGGTTTTAACAGAGTAAAAAAAGAATTTATAAGAAAAGAAAGGAATGGCGGAATAGGTATTGGAAAGGAGCCAAACAGTGATTTTTGAGAGAGAGATCTGAGAGATAGAGAAAGAGAAGAGAGAAGGGGAGAGGAATGGAGACAGATTAGAGAAAGAGAAAGAAAGTTAGGGACAAAATTGTCTTTTAAGGACTAAATTGGTAGGTTTTAGAATGTCGTGGACGTCATTGGTATTTCCACAAACCTCAGGGTAGGTTTGTGGAATTTACCCTTTTTAATTTGCATACTAGTGTTGTATGGGTTTAATCCTTAAAAGGCCTTTTCTGAGGGGAAATGCATTATTACTTAAAGTTTATTTTATTTTATAAATATTTTAAAACCATGTGAGCGTTTGGTTTCAGCTGAAACCAAAGTTCACGTTTTTATTTTCACGTTTCCGTCCTTTTTTTTTTTTTTTTTTCAACGCATGAACAGTAAATTTATTGTGCAGAGACAAAAATTATTGTTTATGCATTATAACAGTACTGTTCACGTACTGTAGCAGAACTGTTCACGTATTAAAAATATTAAAAATGGGTCCCACGGCACTTTTCACACATTTAAAAATTATTTTGTTACAGTGTTTTCAGTTTTCAGTTTCAGCAACAATAAATTCAATCCAAACGGACCATATATAAGTGGTGTTTTAACTTTTTAGTGAAGAAAAATTGGGCTATGTTTCCTGAGAGTGGCCGCCTTCTCTCAGGCCCAAGTGCCATAGAGAACGTATCTGGAAATTAATACATAATTACAATTACAATTACAATATTCTCTAGAAGCTACGAACTTTCCGCGTTTCAACTTACAACCAAAAAAGACAAACTTTCCGCGTAAAATATCAACATCATGATGACCCAGCGAAGCAAACTTCTTCAGAAGGTCAATAATATAGAAGCTAACAAACTGCAAGAGGAAAGCTTCACGTATTTTGGACGAACTTTCCTTGTAGCTTCGTGGACTGCAAAGGTGAAGGGGATTAAAGGTTGAGCCATACTCAAGCCAAACGGGAAGAGAGAGAGAGAGAGAGAGAGAGAATTTGTTAAGAATGTTAAGAAAGAAACGAGACAAAAAAAGAGACAAAGAAAGAGAGAGAGCGTTTTATGAAAATGGAAGCAGACTACATGAGAAGCTGATCGCCTCTTGTAATGGTAGGCCAATTCCTATCCGTAGCTACTCTTGTGAAGAACTCCAGCGGGCAACAAATAACTTTGATCGTAGCCGTATTTTTCATACAGATGAGTCATATGAATGGTACAATGGTTCCTTTGAAGGCCGAATGATTTCCATTAAGAAGTACTTAAAACACCGCTTTGACGAAATTTTCACTGATATAGCTGTTTCTGCAAAGATGAGCACTCACAATAATGTTCTAAAGCTCATCGGGTGCTGTCTTGAGACTGAAATCCCCATTTCAGTGTATGAATCTGCTGCAAATGGATCACTTGAGGATCGTGTTAAAGTTACTAGTCATGATGGTGCACAACAACATGAACGTGAGCCCTTGTCATGGCAGAGCAGGCTAAAGATTGCTAGGGAAATTGCTCATGCGATTTCATATCTCCACACTGCGTTCTCAAGACCTATTGTCCACAGGCTCATACAACCAGGAAATGTCTTCCTAGACCAACACGGTGTCGCCAAACTAACTGATTTTTCATTTTCCATATCGATCCCTGAAGGTGAAACTCACGTAGAGGATGATGTTCTTTGTGGAACTGTCGGTTTTATATGCCCCCACTATTTTGCTACAAACTACATAACGGAGAAAGTTGACGTCTACAGCTTCGGATCGTTTCTATTACAGCTTTTAACTGGACAGGAAAAGCTTGAGCTATTTGGGATCACTGACTATTCTAGTGATGATGATTTTGAAAATGACAGAAAAAGAATTACCATAGATGAGGTTGAGGATCCTGCATTCCACGTAGAGGAAGAAGGATCTGCTGTGTGGCAACAGTTTGTGAATCCTGCAATCCACGTAGGGGAAGAAGGATCTGTTGTGTGGCAACAATTACAAGCTGGATTACGGCTTGCCTTCATATGCATAAAAAAGGATCCGGAGATCAGGCCAGATATGGTTGATGTTACAAAAGAGCTCAGAAAAATTGAGAGGTTCATCCTATGATTATTCGATCTGCCACTTCTAGCTCTCTCATTGCTTTTGTATTGCGGTAGGTCCAAGTGAGGAGAAGAGAGAACTGTTAGTGTTTGTTTTGTGAAATTTTGTGTGTAATTTTTTAGAAGTTAAATGAGTTCATTTTCAGGTGAACTGTGAGAATGTTTGTTTGTTTAATTTTTCAGAGTTAATAATTTTGTTTTTCATCAACCAATAATTTGGAGAAATTGTTATCAGAACTGGCATATTGGAAACCCAATCATGAATTGCTTTATGGTTTACGCGGTTTGGTGAACACCTCTAAATGATACCATAGAAGTGGAAGCCTTGTCATCCTCAAACTCAATAATGGTTATTCATATCAAAGCAAACAAACAGATGATATAAGTTTATTTTTCTTCTTTCTTTTGGTCAGTTTGGGGGGTAAGAGAAAACCAGCCAAGCAGGACACAGATACAAGCAGCCAAGGGTACATAATAGAACAAAACTACAAGGCAGCTCTCCCTACTATAAGCTCCTTAAACATACATACAGCAACAAAGACATCAACAATTAATTAACCACCAAGAACAGAGAAGGGAATTCTCAATTAATCAGCTAGATAAAGCACAATTTTGGATGGAGTTTTATACTTTTGATCTTGCAACTACTCTGCGTCTGACATTAAACATTATGCAATTCAAGATCCCCATTTATAAATACTCCACTTTCCAATTGTGTATTCTTCCATTTCTAATAAAAATAAGATGCTTCCCAAGCCAGCACACAATATCTTCTTCAACCCAGAAACAAATCGAGCAGTTAAAATTTTTTTAAAACATCAATCATCAAATATGTATCTACTTTCTTTGTGTACTTCACTAGATGAAAGGTGTGTACAAAAGATGTAAAATTGAATAATGGATCATCTTCATCTTCTCAAAAAAAAGAAAAAAAGAAAAAAAAAGAAAGAGACAATAATTTTTTTTTCTTTTTGAAGCCAAGAAAGAGAATAATTAATTTCTACAATTGAGTCAATTTCATTTATAAACTTGACTACACAACGTTATATCCTATCCTATCTTCAATGAAGGTAAGATTGGATTATATGGTCTTTAATAAAGGTAAGATTATATTATATTAGATATATGCATATATTTTAAGGCAAATTACAATTTACCCACATGCTGTTTAGTCGAAATTTGAGTTGTCTATTTATAGTTTAAAATTTAACATTTTATTCACTTGAGATTAGTTCAGTTAGATTTTTATAACCCACATCAGTTAAAAATATAGCTAAATATGTAATTTTGCTCTAATTTATGTCTCTCTCTTCCAAAAACATAAAAAATATAAAAATACAAGATCAAATAAAATAAAAAAAATTATTTATCGAAACACTTGCACCATAAAATTTTAAATCACATGTAAGTAACTTAAATTTTGATCAAATCTCAAATAGATAAAACATCAAATTTTAAATTATAATAACTTAAATTTCAACCAAATTACATTTGGGTAAATTGTAATTTGCTAATATTTTTTATTAGAAGATTATATTATATTTGGAAGCAAGTTCAAAATTATTTACATCTTAAATAATAATAAAAATGATTTTCATGCCAATGGGATAGAAAGATTAAAAAAAACAAAGATTTTAAAATTAGAATAAGAGTTTATCAAGTTATCTTTTTATTTTTTATTTTTGAGAATCAAGTTATCTGTCTATTTATTAATTCATTGTATTGTGTCAACTTCAAATATGAACTGGATGAATACAACTCTTCCTGAATTATCTAACTATAAATCCCTCTCATAATATCAAACCCCACACTTTCTCTTATTTCACATCTCCAAAATCTCTATTCCATCTCCTCCAATGGATTTCTTCAAATCCGTCTTCTCCGAAGACCCGGACCTACCCCAAAACGATGACGCTCCGGAACCGAACCCGGACCCAATCCCGGATCCGGACTCGGACTCCACCGCGATTTGGAGTTTCGGCGGATTAATCAAAACGATCGCGTCGAAATCGGAGTCGGTGATCCAAACCTACCGGCGCGATATAGAGGAATTCGGGTCCGGGTTGAAGAAAGAAACGTCGGTGATCCGAGAAGTCGCGTCGCGAGCCGTCACGGACTTCCCGGCTTCGCTCGACGCCGGCACTTCCGTCGCTCAGGAATCGCTCGAGTCCGTTGGTCAAGCTATCGACGATATCGGCTCCTCCGTATGGAAATCGACGGCGGAAATCATCACTCACGGCGCGGACAAGCTCTTCGTAGCAGCCGCCGCCGGCTCTGATTCCGATTCCGATTCCAATAATGGTAGGCGATTGAGTAGCAGTAGTCAGGTTTCGGATTTGAAACCATACAGTAGGTTCGACGCGCAGGTGCGTGCGGTTCAGTGCGATTTGAACACGTATTTGGAGGAACCGAAGGAGGAGGATTTGGAGGAGTGGAAATTAGGGTTTGTGTTAGAGGAAAAAGGGAAAGAGATTGAGGATTTGATCAGAGAGAATCCTGTAATCGAAGAGATTTATGAGAACATTGTTCCAACTAGGGTTGACAAGGAGAGTTTTTGGATTAGGTATTTTTATAGAGTACATAAGCTGAAGCAAGCCGAGGAGGCGAGAGCTAAGCTCGTGAAGCGAGTGATTTCCCGTGGCGAAGAAGAGGATTTGAGTTGGGATTTTGATGATGATGAAGAAGAAAATGGCGTGAAAAATATTATTAGTAATAATGATAATGTAGCATTGGATGATGATAAGAGTTCCCGATCCAATGTTGTTGAAAATGTTGGTGTGAAATTGGAGGAGAAAGGGGATAGTGAGGAATCAGAGCGAGATAGTGATGTTTCGGTTGTTTCAAGCCAGCCATTGTTGGTGGCGGAGGAGGAAGAGCTCGGGTGGGATGAGATTGAGGATATTGGAAGCAATGATGAGAACAAAGGGGAAGGGGAGGATGGTGTTGTTTCGAGTTCCAATAGGGTTGATTTGCGTAAGCGGCTGAGTAAGGCGGAGGAGGAGGAGGATTTGAGTTGGGATATTGAAGACGAAGACGATGGTGATGATGATGACAAGCATGTTAAATCGTGATTAATTTGAGGTTATTATACTCTGCCACTGATTTGGGTTCCCCTGCAAAGTGTTTGTTTATTTGTTAGTGATATTCGATTGTTTGGTCTTTTATAGATTAAAATTGTAAATTCTTGTCTCTGCATCTGTTTATTTTTTGGTTTAAAGTGATTAGATTCATCTTACATTGTCTCATTTTTATAATTGTATTCAATTTGTATACTTGTCTGGGCTATATTACTTATTCCCCATCATTGGAGATCCTTGTACATAGATTTGGGTTAACCAACAATCTTTTATGGCTTTCTTCCCAGCCATATGGTGCTTTGAATTGTTCTGCCCAGACTCTCCTATTACCAAGTTGTTTTACTCTCTACTCTTGTAGTATCTGCGATTTGGGTGATTAGGCTTCTCTGGTTGCTTGGTCTGGCCTGACCAATGTATCAGAGCCATTCATGGTTATTTAATTTAATTGCATTATGGCATTCTCTTGGGTGCAATCTATTAAAATCTCAAGGATTTAAAGCTGGGAGATTTCTTGGTGTTTTTTTTTTCCTCCCCCATAATCATTCTAGGCTCGACCCCAATTGAGACGCCACCAACGGTAGCCTTAACAACGAAGGCTGCAGTTTTCTGCATACGTTGCAAAATTTGGCTAATTGATGGGGGTTGGCTACAAGCCAAATTTTATCAAGTTACATGCAAACAAACAAGTAATTTCTTAGATATTTTTGGAGCACCGTGAGTGGTGTTTTTTTATCTCACATTTATGGTGAGGTTCATTATGAATGTGAGAGGAGAAAACACAATTTTACTATACTTTGAAAATATCTTTAAGTATTTTTCCAATATATTTGGCTATAATTGATTGGGGGCTTCTGACCAAATTTTTTCAAGCTACATGCAAACAATATGGATGGCAGAAAGCGAAATGCAGAATGTGTTTGAATTAATTTATAACGAAATTTGACAACTGAAAGGGATGGCTGAACATTATAGCAGACGTAGTCATTTTAGTTGTCTAATTATACATTTATGATGGATCTAGACAGCCTAAATTTTGCTGTCTAGATCTTTCCGAAAGGGATGGCTGAAAGAAATTCTTTAATTTGGTTTTACAGCTGAGCTATTTTCCTTTGATGTATCTAGGGGGCTTCCAGATCTAAGTTGTGGCCAACATTCATTTGTGAGAAATGAGATTTTAGGATCCCTGTACCAAAGATGCCCAACCAGGTCAGGATTAATTATTAGCTTATGGAATTCTTAAAAATTAAAATGATTATATTTCATTTTAATGAATCAAGGCAACGTGAACAAGGTTAGAGTATCAAGAAATTTTAATAAACCAAGTTTAGGCAAAAGATAAACATGGCGTTCCAAGTCAAAGTATGAACAGTTTCTCTAAACTTGAGTTAAGCTGCCAGCAAACCATTTTATAATCACTTCGCCCATGATCCAAGACAAAAAAACGATTTCCAAGTTGAATTAAAAGCAACAATGTCAAATAGTTTTTAACATTAGTCAATAGGTCATACCGATCCACTATATGATGGTTTCCTTTCCTATATGCAAAACTAATTTGGTAAAAGAAAAACTTCAAAAAATTTATGAAAGAACCAAATGGAGAGAGAAGAAGAGAGGGAATGCAAAGGGAGGGATTCGAGTTTGGTACCAGACCAGACTCAGATGGAGAATGATGAGAAAGAACATCATCTAGTCCAAATCGGGTCAGGCATAGGAAGACCATGTGGTTTGAGCCTTGTGGGATCACAAACAAGCATGCCCACCGGTCCTGAACAAATTACTCCTATCATATACTTTTAAAATTACTCCTACTGTATACAATTAAAAACAATTACAATTATACGGTTCAAATTATACTTTTTTTTTTTAAGTGGTTCAAATTATATATAAGGTATTAGGTTACACTTTTTTAAACCGTATATTTCTAAAATATGTAATAATTACTCATCATATCATATACAATTAAAAACAATTACAATTATATAGTTTAAATTATACATTTTTTATAGAAGTGATTCAAATTATACATGGGGTATTAGCTTACACTTTTTTTAAACTACACATTTTTAAAATATGTAAAAGTTTCTTATCATATATATATATATATATAAATGATTTACAATTTAATTAGTTTTAAACACTTTGGTTCGTGTACCCAATAGTTTACTTGCCACAAAAATTAAAAACTTGAATGGATACATGATGAAAAATTGGACTCCTATTGAAATCTAATTGAATTTAGACTCTTCAATTTTTACACCCAATAATTAATTTGACACAAAATTAAAATTAAATGGAACATGTGGCATAAAATTGAGAATCCATATATATATATATATATATATATATATATATATAGAGGTCTCACATAATAATTGCTTTTGGAGTTCTAAGTACTCCTCCATCATATGCTATCAAGTTGATGAATTGAGGACTGACGAAAAAGCTTTTAGCTTGGAATGATTTCATTCCCAAGTGGATCATGTACAGCATGAAATGGGTCCTAAAGATGTGTCAGTTCCCTTCCATTATTATTATATCAAGTTGGTAAATGAATCCAATCCGGTCAGAGAGTCGGACAAATTATAGAACATGAAAAAAAGTACAGCCAGATACGCAGACTCATGCCGCCTGGAAATGTAGCAGCTTCTTGTTTGTGCAGAAGAACTGGTACAGAAAAGAAGAAACTTGGAGAAAAAAAAATAAAAACAAAAAAATGGGGGGCATGAAGCTGCAGATAAAATTAGAAAATGGATACAATCTCTGTCCTTTCTTCTCAAAATCATGGTTAATTAATTAGCAGAAAAATGACAAAATCATCTCAATGACTCTAGAACACTATAACCTACTAAGGAGTGAAGTGCTGCCAGAGATGAACATCATTCATTCAAGCTGATATATATATATATATATATATACATATATATATATATATATATTTTTTTTTTTTTGCATTAAAACGACCAAAAGTAGCTGATCAAGGAGGTCATGCAGTTCTATAATATGTGTAAGTAAAGTAATAGCAACAAGAAATGGAAAACAATCCACATAAAATATATTTACGATTAACGCAAATGTAAGACTAGAATATGTATGTCATAACAGCCCACTCAGTTGTACTACGGTAGTTCATGGAAACATGTTATCCACAATTATGCCTTTGGTCTCAGACAAAGATATATAGAGTACCATTTGATTGATTTAAACAAGGCTTGCAAAGTTACACGGCACAACTAATTGTTGGCCTGTCTCATCATCCTCAAAATGGAAAGGAACAGGTTCAGAATGTCCAGATAAAGAGTAATGGAAGCCCAAATGTACTCATCATAGGTGAAGCGCTTGATGAGGTTGTCAGTGTCATAAACTATGTAGCCTGCAAAAATTATAGCACCCATTCCACCATAAATGGCAACAGATGTTGAGCCAAGTGGGAAGAATACCTACATAACAACACAATATCCACCAAGTCAGATCAATACTGTTAGTGCACTTGCACGTGCATTATGTGAATGTGTTCAGAATGACTAAATTCATGGCAAGCCAAATACAAAGAAAGTCAAGCATCTGACCTGGATAAAACCAGTTAGAAAAAGGACAAAGAGGCTGGTGAACAAGATTGGTCCAAGGTAGCTGAAGTCCTTGCCCTTCTTAGATGCCCAGAAAGTGTACCCGGTTAAGGAGCAGACCACAGCTGAGGTTAAAATTAATGCTTCAAGCACAATTTTTCCTGCAAATACCAATGCACAACAAAAATCAGATTGGAATTCTATAAAATTGCATTTCATCCTTGATTTCTCACCAGGAAATCTAATGGGGGAAAAGAAGATGCTCACCATCTGTGTTGGCACAGCTTACACCAACTGTGAGGCTCAGTGACAAGGTGAAAAGTCCAAGGAAGATGAAGTTCAATGGATGCTTTTGTTGATACACATACATGGGCCACAACACTGCAGAGATTAAGGCCGATTAATAAGATGATACTAGCATATTGTAACAAAAGCACAAGTAGGATGCAACTGAGTACTCCGGCAAGTGAATCGCTTGAGGCTAGAACAGCTGATGAAAGTTCAACTTTGCATAAACTTGTCATTTCAGGTAATCTATGTATCTAGTTGAGAGGGTAATCGGCCTCAAGCATGACATCAATAAAAATCATAGAATTGTTTGTCTATTGATGAGTTACACATGCATCCAATGGGCCTTGAACCCAAAAGCACACCCTCTGCCCAGTTGCCATTTCAGCTAAACTATACGAGTTTCATAGAGCACACTATAAAGTCATGTTCCACAATGCTCACAATAGACAGAAGTTCAACCATGAAAATTAAGTTTTAATTTTCCCCCAGTGAGAGTCCCATCAACAACAAGGCTCCCTACAATTGCTTTTTTTTTTTTTTTTTTTTTGTGGGGTGGGGGGATGTTGGATAATTTTATTTTGCAGAAATCTACACATTTTTTATAAACAGGAATCAGCAAAAAATAAATAAATAAATAAGAGGGTTTTAGAAATCCTTTAAGATGCTTATCTTGCTGCATAGAAGAAATCAAAATGGAGATTCTCATATCCTAATCTCAGCTTTTCCCTTCCCATTACACAGCGAATCATCAAAAGTAAAAACATGTAAACAGTTACAAAAACTCAAGATATTGCAAACAAATAGACAGATGATCAAATGCCAATCAAAGAGAACCCAAAAAAGACTTAATCAGCAAGTCTGTCACAAATCATCATCATCATCTATTACAATTATTAATCTTTACCCCTTTTTTTGTCTGAGAAGGGCCTCAACCTCAATTCATCTAAAAAATATGCCTTTCTTTATTTTATTTCACCAAACAGCAAAAAACCCCCGGATTCAATTTTAGATACAAAAACTCTACTTTTACACCCAACAAATTAATCAAAACCGATTTTCTCTTAGGTCAACATACATATAAACATAGACACGTGGGTGTACGAGAATAGATCTGGGGATTCCAACATTTTACATTTAAGTCAAAACTCAAAAACACGAAATACCCAGATCACCAAATCGAATAAAAACCACAAATCCATAATAAATCAAACGTAAATAATAAATCTTTAACCCAAAAAAATTAAAAAAAATCAAAGCTTTAAGGTAAAAAGATACGTACAGACAAGAGGGAGGAACATGAGGAAGAGCAAGAAGCCAGGATTGGCTTTGAGGACCTCGTTGATAGGAGTGTAGAGAATGGTGATGCAGGAGACGATGGTGGTGAGGACAAGCTGTGTGGCTACGATTCCGTACACCTTGCGAATGAACCCCCATCGAAGCTGGTTCTCACCGGGGCTCAGACCTGGGTACAGAGTGCTTGTACCTCCTGTCTCCAAGTCTATTTCCACATCCTCACCGACCTTCGTGTTGCTTACTTTTGTGTATCCAAACATCTTTTATTTTTCTCTCTTTCTGGGATTTTGGGAAATGAACAAAGTCTTCAGCTTTCTCTGGTTTTTGTGATTTGTTGTTGTTATTTATTGAATGAATGGAGTTTCTTTGCGGAAGAGTTTGGTTGTTGGATGATACCGTGACAGGGGTGTTCAATAAATTTCACAATTTTATAAATAGTATATTATTAAATAGCAATAGAGTAATAAAAACGCGTTGACATACTTAGTTATACATTGTCATATGTATTTTAGTTAAAATTGTGTTTTCAAAATATATATTACATTAATTATAATTTGTCAATTAAAATATTGTGAAATTCTTTATCTTGTTTGTAGCATTATTATTATTTTTTGAGAAATGTTAAAAAAGCCATTACTAATTTTTCTATTAAAAAATAAATTTACAAGCAGCAATGAAATGGATTTTGATTTTTTTTTTTCCATTTCAATAAAATACTAAAGTCATTTAGTAAGATTTAAGCAGTAAAATATGTTTCATGTTGGTAGCATAACTCTTGCTTGTTTAGTGGGATTAATGGTCATGAGGTGTGATTTGGATGTATGGGATTGGATTGTCAAGGTTGATGCAGAAGAGGGGCTGTCGCATTAGATTTTCGTCTCATTGGGTTGGTGTTTCTTTTCTTTTTTTTTTTTCTTTTTTCAAGTTTTTTTTTTTTCTAGAGGGTTTATTTATAGGACTTTTTCTAAGGAGTTGATATTTGATTAGTACTAAGTTAGGAGGATATTACCAAGAAGTTTCATAGGTGTGTACATTTTTTTTTTTAACCCCTTCCTTCAATGTTATGCAAGCAAGTGATATTACATGGTAGGATGTAACCATAGGATGACTAGGATCCTTAGAATTATAATTTATTTATTCTTTTTTTTATATAGGATTCATTATTATTATTTTTTTATCTTTGGGTTTGGTGGGAATATTTATATGGTGGAATGTAGGTTTCGCCGTTTTGATGGATTGATTAATATTATTTCGTGGATATCACCTTGAAGTTGAAGTGGACACTTTTTTTTTTTTTTTTTTTTTTTTTTAATGTTCTTTCAATATATATGTAAAACCCTTATAATTTTGATCTATTTTAAAAGGATATGTATTATTAATTTTTGTGTTTTTATCCATGGAACATGAGAAATGGAGTTCAAATTCTTCTAAAAGAAAAAGAAATAGAGGTCAAACCATAAATATAAAGCCCCACAAAGAATATAGTTACTATCGGACTATTATGAACCCTGCTCTATCATTAATTAATTACAATGAAAATTTTAGTCATAGCGTTACACTTGATTTAACAAAATAAAGTCTCTCTGTCAAATCCCACTCCAAAAAAAATTCAATTTTTGTCAAAATTTCTATTACTTATCTATGAAAATTTCTCGCAAATCCAAACAATGAACTTCTTCTTTGAAACTCCAAGTAAAAATCAATACAAGAGTGCTCACAGAGCAGGCAACTTGTGTTTGGGGTTAAACCATCACTTATATGGTCGACAGGTCTCCCGCCCATTGTCATTCGACTAATCAAACACTTTTATTTGCATTTCACTTTTGGGTGGGTGATCAAGCCTTACTTAGTGTGCGTTTGTTTACACTTTTAGAGCCCAAAACGCGCGTTTCTAAGCCCAAAATCTAAAATGCATGTTTGGTAAATTATTGCTACTGTGCGTTATCAAAAAGCAAGTTTTCCAAATACGAAGGAGTAGAGTATTTTGAAAACGAACCTCCAAGCTGCTTTCCCAAAAACGCAGGCTTCTTGAGCTGCGTTTGAAATCTTACCGTTGGTCATTTTCGACATTATCCATAAACTACCCTTATTTTTATTTTGAAATCCCAAATTTACCAAGATCTCTAAAAAAAAAAAAATACCGTGATTCTTCTTCTATTGCTACAGGCTTATTCTTCAATTCCAATGTAAACCCATAAACCCACTACTGCTGTAGGCTTCTTCTTCTACTGCATGATTCTTCTTCTGCAGTTGCGGCTTCTTCTCTCAATTTTTTTTTTTTTTTTTTTGTGTAATATATTTCTTTCTATCTAGTCTTTTGGGTGAAGAAGAAGAACTGTATTTTGGGTGAGGAAGAAGACCTGAAGAGAGACAAGATAGTGAGTGGAGGAAAAGAAAAGATATTTGATAGGAATGGGGGAAGAAATGGGTGGATGAGAAAAAAGTGAAGGAAAAAAAAATAAAGGTAGTGAGTGGAACACGTGGATATGATGTAGGGAAATTTACTAAATAAAAATTACAACTGTGTTAAAACACAACAAATTTTCACAACAATTGAGGTATCAAATATTTCATATGTCAAAATAAAATTAAATAAATTAATAAAATATTAGACTAGGATTGACCACAACTAAAAACAAAGAGTATTGTAGAAATATTATGACATTTTATTATATCTCTAAACTTTTTAAATTAGTACTATTTTTCTTTAGAAAAAAAAAATAGTGCTATTGACAAAGTATTTTTATAACAATTTCATAATAAAGTTTATATAGTAAGTTGTTATTGGTTCTCATCTAGACCTACTAGTGACATTATTTTTTTTCCTACCATTAATAACTTGTCATATAAACTTTATTGTGAAATTTTTGTGAAAATATTGTGTCCATAACTTGCATTAAGAGAGGTAATTAAAACAAAGAATTCTCTTTATATATATCTTATCATTTTTGGTAATTTATAACTCAAACTGCCACTTTTATAAGTGACGGGAATGACAACTCTACATCCCGCTGACGAAGATAACATTACTGACGGGAGAACCATCCCTGACGAAGTGAGCAGAAACAGCGAAGGAAGCTATCATCACCGACGAGGCAGAGAGTTATTCAATGCGATCAATCAATGATCCGAGCAGTTACCAAATCAACCAAGAAGACCGTTGGAGGGCCTATTAAAAGTCTCATTACTGGCCAGGTGCGTTACAAAAGAAAGCATTAACAGCCTCAACGGCTAGCCCTTATGGGCTCAGGTATAAAACTCTCACACAACCAACAGAAGCAGATATATGCAAAAAATACTCTGAAACTATCTATTTTTTCTTTATTGTGTTTAACTGTGATCCTAACTTTGGCATCGGAGACTTTGTGGCAGGCGCCACACCGGTGTCTCTCGACGAGCAAACCTTCACGCCTCACGGGTGATTCCATCTGCACATTCACTGACGGATTTGTGTTCCATCAGTTTGGCGCCGTCTGTGGGAACACGAGTTTTCAGATTTATATTCGAAAACGTAGTTTCCATCAATTCACCATATCCAGATGGAATCCAACCCAGATTCAACGGCCTTGGCTCAGCAAGTTCAAGCCCTGGCAGCCACCATTGAGGAACTCACCAGGCAGAACCAGGAAATGAAACTGCGACTCCAGCAGGTTCAACAAGCTCAACAGGAAGAAAACCGGTCCAAGGGTAACACGGAGGGAGAGGGGGATAGCCAACAGAGGGAAACCCCCCAGAGACCAACTACTCCGGACGAACAAAATTCAGATCTTCTTCGGGAAATGAGGAAAGAGATGGACGAACTAAGGAGCGCCATCAAGGAAAAGACAGACCGGAGTGTAGACAAGATGGTAAGGGCTACAGATTCACCCTTCACTGCAGCAGTACTTGATTGCCCCGTGCCGTCAAAGTTTCGCCTGCCTCAGTTAGAACCATTTGACGGACTCAAGGACCCTCAGGATCATCTTAATACCTTTAAGACGACTCTGGGCCTTCAACAACCACCTGACGAGATATTATGCCGTTCCTTCCCTACAACTCTCAAAGGAGCAGCAAGAGAATGGTTTACTAAATTGCCAAACTCGTCCATAGACAACTTCGATCAGCTAAGCAGTGCTTTCCTGCGTCACTTCATAGGGGGACAACGCCCAAGGAGACCAGTAGATTACTTACTCACCATAAAACAGGGAGAGAAGGAGACTCTGAGGTCATATGTCAAGCGATTCACCCGGGAAACTCTGGAGGTGGACGAAGCTGATGACAAGGTGCAACTGACGACCTTCAAGGCAGGGTTGAAATCCAGAGATCTTGTAGCCTCTCTTGCCAAAAACCCCCCGAAGACAATGGCTGAGATGCTCCTGAAGGCCCAAAAATACATGAACGCGGAAGACGCTCTAGCTGCCATAAAAGATACCGAGAGGCTGGGAGACAAGTCCAAGCGGGAAGACGACCGCAGAGGGCAAAAGAGAGACAGACCAGAACGTCGAAACAATGACAGGAATAGAAGGAGGGATGAAAAAAATCCTCGTCAGGTAAAATTTACTCCATTGGTTATGCCTGTTGACAAGATTTTCACGCAGATCAAGGACGAGCATTATCTCAAATGGCCCAGGCCATTACACTCGTCCCCCAACGTACGTGACAAGAACAAGTATTGCCGGTTCCACAGAGACCACGGCCACAACACAGAAGATTGCAGAGACCTGAAGGAACAAATAGAGGAGTTAATACGGAAAGGAAAGTTGCAGAAATTTGTAAAGAAAGGAGAACATAGCAAGTTCAGAGACGACAACAGGACCCAAAATGAATCCTTCACTCGGGATGACGACCATACGTCCCAACCTCCACGCAAAGTGATCGGGGAGATAAACACGATCACGGGAGGACCAGTCTCAGGAGGGTCATTCAGGTCGCTTAGAAAAGCATACCACAGACAGGTAAACAGCGTCCACGCTATTCCTCCGTCCAAGTACCGACGAACATACCAAGATATGTCCTTTAATGAAGGAGACGCCAGGGGAGTGAAACAGCCTCACAACGATCCCCTGGTCATAGTGCTGAATATAGAAGGGTTCAATACCAGAAGGATCCTTGTTGATAATGGAAGCTCGGCGGATATCATCTACCTCCCAGCCTTCCAACAGTTGAAGTTAGATCCAAAAAGGCTCCGTCCTTTTGACTCTCCGCTTGTCAGTTTCAGTGGAGACAGGGTCTACCCCAGGGGTATAGTGACTCTGACGGTAACAGCAGGGACCTATCCGTTGCAGCTGACCAAACAAGTAGATTTCCTGGTTGTAGATTGCCCCTCGTCCTACAATGTCATCATTGGGAGGCCTACCCTAAACAAATGGAAGGCAGCAACGTCCACATACTGTTTGAAGGTGAAATTCCCAACAGACGATGGTGTAGGTGAAGTAAAGGGAGATCAGGTCCTGGCGAGGGAGTGCTACCAAGCCGTACTGGCAAGAAAGGAGAACCACACGTGGACGATAGAAGAAAAAGAGGAAGACAGAATGGAGATCCTGGAAGCAGTGGAGTTGGTAGAAGGAAATGCGGACAGGACAACCAGGATAGGGACGACGCTAAGCCCTGAGATGAGAGCGAAACTCATAAAGTTCCTTAAAGGGAATCTTGACGTCTTCGCATGGAGTCACGAGGACATGCCAGGCATATCTCCAGGGATCATCCAGCATAGACTAAATGTGGACGCCAACAAGAAGCCCGTTCAGCAACGACGAAGAACTTTCGCTCCAGAGCGAGATCAGGCAGTAGCAGAAGAGGTAACCAAACTATTGACAGCGGGGTTCATCCGAGAGGTATACTACCCAGAATGGCTCGCCAACGTCGTCCTGGTAAAGAAACCAAATGGAAAGTGGAGAATGTGTGTAGACTTTACTGACCTGAATAAAGCATGCCCAAAGGACAGCTTCCCTCTACCAAGGATAGACCAACTCGTGGATTCTACCGCTGGACACAAGTTGTTGACGTTCATGGATGCCTTCTCGGGGTACAACCAGATAAAGATGGCTGAAGAAGACCAGGAGAAGACCGCCTTCATCACCAGCCAGGGACTCTATTGTTACAAGGTGATGCCTTTTGGGTTGAAAAACGCTGGAGCTACATACCAGAGGTTGGTAAACAAAATGTTCAACCAACAAATTGGCAGGAACATGGAAGTATACGTAGACGATATGCTCGTCAAGAGTAGGGAAGAGCTCGCCCATCTGGACGACCTGGAGGAGACTTTTGCAATCCTGAGAAAACACCAGATGAAGTTAAATCCTAGCAAATGTGTTTTTGGGGTAGCCTCGGGAAAATTCCTGGGATTCATGGTGTCCCAGAGAGGAATAGAAGCCAATCTAGAGAAAGTACAAGCTATCATTGACATGGCTCCACCCAAAACCGTCAAGGATGTACAAAAACTTACGGGAATGATAGCAGCTCTAAACAGGTTCGTCTCCAGGGCCACAGACAAATGCTTGCCCTTTTTCAAAACCCTCAAGCAGGCCTTTGCTTGGACTGACGAATGCGAAGCAGCGTTCCAAGAGTTGAAACGATATCTGAGCAGTCCACCTCTCCTGAGCCCGTCCAAAGGAGGGGAGAACCTATATTTGTACCTGGCAGTATCAGCGTCGGCAGTCAGCGCAGCCTTGATTAGAGAAGAAGGCAAGAAGCAACTCCCGGTGTACTACGTCAGCCAGGCCTTTCAAGGAGCTGAGTTCAGGTACCCAAGAATTGAAAAGATTGCGTTCGCGCTTATAGTAGCTTCGCGCAAGCTCAAACCGTATTTCCAGTCAAATCCTATCCTCATAATGACGGACCAGCCAATCAAGAAGTCAATGAACAAACCGGAAGCAGCAGGGAGAATGGTCCAATGGGCAATCGAACTCAGTCAATTTGACATCGAGTACCATCCAAGAGCAGCCATCAAGGCACAAGCCCTGGCTGACTTCATCGCTGAATTCACTCTTCCAGACGAAGCAGGAACTACCGACGAAGTTGGAAAATGGATAATACAGACAGATGGTTCGTCAGCCCAAAAGAGGGGGGGAGTAGGGGTCGTCATAACCACCCCCGACGGAGAAGTGATGAAATATGGAGTTCAACTGGAGTTTCCAGCCACCAATAACGAAGCCGAATATGAAGGAATATTGACGAGCTTGAGGCTTGGAAAAGCTCTTGGTGCCAAAAACTTGTTTATCCAGAGTGATTCAAAGCTGGTAATCGGACAGATCAGTGGAGAGTACGAGGCAAAGGAAGAAAGGATGCAGAAATACCTTAAACTGACGAGGCAGCTAACTCAGGAGTTCGACACAGTGGATTTCGTCCAGATACCAAGAAACCAGAATATTGAAGCTGACGAAGTGTCGAAACTAGCGTCGTCAGAAGCAGGAATGACAAGCGCAGACGTGGCAATAGAAATTCAGAAATGCCCAAGTATTGAGGAGGTGGCAGTGCTCACCACCCAGAGCACAAACACCTGGATGACGCCCTTGATATCCTTCCTCCGAGACGGACACTTACCTCAGAATACTGACGAAGCCAGAAAGGTCAGAAAGAGAGCGGCTAGGTTCACGATCCTAAATGACGTCTTGTACAAGAGAGGCTTCTCTATGCCCTACCTGAAGTGCGTCGACGAGGACGAGGCCAAATACATCCTAGAAGAGGTACACGGAGGAGTCTGTGGCGACCATGCCGGCCCCAGATCCCTAGTAAACAAGGTGATAAGAGCGGGGTACTTTTGGCCAACCATGCAGGGGGATGCTGCTAACCTCGTCAGAAGATGCAACGGATGCCAGCGGTACGGGAATGTACAACGGCTTCCAGCAGAGAAGATGACGACCATATCCTCCCCATGGCCATTCGCGCAATGGGGAATCGACATCGTCGGTCCTCTGCCCCAAGGTAAAGGTCAGGTAAAATTCCTTCTAGTTGCTATTGACTATTTCACAAAATGGGTTGAAGCAGAGGCTCTAGCAACCATCACTGAGGCTCAGATCTGGAGCTTCGTATGGAAAAACATTATCTGCAGGTTCGGGATCCCTTTGACGATCATATCCGATAATGGGAAGCAGTTCAATAGCCAAGGCTTCAGAGAGTTCTGCTCGAACCTCGGGATCAAGAATCAATTCTCATCCCCGGGACACCCCCAGGCAAATGGACAGACGGAAGTAACAAACAGGACGTTGCTCAAGATAATCAAAACCAAGCTGGACGAAGCAAAAGGTGCCTGGCCCGAAGAACTGCCTAATGTCTTGTGGGCATACAGGACTACAACCAGAACCCCGACAGGAGAGACACCCTTCAGGCTTACCTACGGCTCAGAAGCAGTGATTCCAGTAGAAGTTGGAGTAACAAGCATCAGGCGAGGAGCTTTCAGAGAGGGACTCAATAACGAGGGACTGCGGTTCAACCTGGATTGCTTGGATGAAATAAGAGACAATGCGTCCAGTCGAATGACAAAGTATCAAAAGAAAATGGCCGAGTATTACAATAAGAGGGTCAAACTCAGGCGTCTGGCCATAGGGGACCTCGTCCTTCGCAAAGTCACTATAGCTACTAAAGACCAGACTCAAGGGAAGCTGGGCCCTACATGGGAAGGGCCATATCGCGTCGTTCATTACTCTAGGCAAGGGAGTTACCATCTGGAAACTATGGACGGACGAAAACTCCCTCGTCCTTGGAACATTGAGCATTTAAAGAAATACCATGAGTAAATGTAACACACGAATGCACTCGTTATTGAAGTTAATAAAAGTATTATTCATTCAATGTTTTTGCGCAGGCAGTACAGGTCAACCATGAGGCCTATAAATCATTAAGTAACAAGATTCCGCCTTGACGGATGTAAGTTACCGACGACCATAATACTATGGTTAAAAGACTTAAGTAACAAGATTCCGCCTTGACGGATGTAAGTTACCGACGACCATAATACTATGGTTAAAAGACTAAGTAATAAGATTCCGTCTTGACGGATGTAAATTACTGAAGACCATAATACTATGGTTAAAAGACTAAGTAATAAGATTCCGCCTTGACGGATGTAAATTACTGACGACCATAATACTATGGTTAAAATACTAGGTAATAAAATTCCGCCTTGACGGATGTAAATTACTGACGTTAAAAGAACAAGGGACAAGAGTCCGTCTAGACGGACGTAAGTCGAATGGCAGGAGTCAGTTCACAGAAGAGCACAGTGCATTAAATCAACAACTAATTAACAAAGCACAAAAAGTACGGACGGATGTAAACCAGCCAGAAGAAAAGTAAGTACGTTTCATTCCAGCCCATAAACACTGGGTCGATATCATTGTTTTCAAAATAAAGTAAATTGTTTTGAAATTAGATTTACAAAAAAAAGAAAAGCCCAAAACAAGACGGGCACCCACAATAAAATTTTTTTCTAAGTAAGTAGAGTCAAGCATCAGCTGTGCCTTCACTGGCCGGCACGTCAGCAACGGGTTCAGGAACATCATCACCGGGGGCAGAAGACGAAGCTGCCTCCTCCAGGGCCATTTCCTTGTCCACCTCCTCCAAATCCAGGCTCTCCAGGTTGACTCCGGAAGGATGCTTGATCATGTACCTCCGGAGAAGCTCAAATCCCTTAAAATACCAGCTGAAGAGCACGGTGTTGTACTCATCAGTGGTCTGGAAAGCCTCCACGGATCGAGCGGCGATGTTCACTAGTTTCTCCTTGGCTGCCTGAAGTTGCTCGTCCTTCTCCTGAGTCAACCCGCGCTCAACTCTGAGGTCGTCCTCCAGCACCTTGACCTTCTCCTTCAGTGTCGTGGCCTCGTCCATAGAAGTAATCAGGTTCGTCCTCAGGTCAGAGTTCTCCTTCTCCTGAGCCTCCATCCGGGTCGCCAGAGACGCCACCTTGGCCCCTTGAGTGAGGTACTCAGCAGTGATATGGATACTCTCTCCCAACACCTGGAGGAAATTATGAAGTCGTCCATAAAAAAAAAAAAAAAAAAAAAGAGAAATGATGAAGAGGGAAGAACCCGCACCTGGACCAGTTTGTGGACGTGACGAGAAGCCACATCGTTTAAGGACAAGTCAGATAGAGCCTTCAAGTCCGCTGAAGTAACGACCTCGTGAGCTCTTTCCACAGCCAATGACTCGTCATCCCATATGGTGGACAGACGAGTATCAGTCTTCTCCTTTCCTTTGCCAACCACGCGCGGCCTTTTAGAGCCTGGAGTAGGAATCTCTTCTATTGAAACGGTCGGGGAGGCAGTCCTCGTCGTTTCAGAGGCTATGGAAGGAACAATGCTGAGCGGGATGGAGGCAGAACCCTTCCCGGTAACTCGCACGGTCTTCTTCCCCAAATTGGACAGGGGTTCGTCCTTCTTTGACCTCATCTTTGCATACATGTCCTTGTTAAACTTGGTCGTCATCTCTGCAAGAAGAAAGTGTGTCAAAGAAGTGCTTAAGTGTACATAAGAGGAATCAGCATTGACGAAGTTATACATAAGATGAATCAGCATTGACGAAGTTAAAACTTACTCTTTTTTCCTTCAATGCCAAGCTGACGAAGAACGAAAGGAGATGGGTCAGGACCAAGGTTGTAAAACGCAAGAGATCGAGGGTCAACCAGCTCGTCCCAGCTCTCAATTGTCTCAGCGTACCCGATGGCGGTCTCTATGCGTTCCTTATATCGTCTCTTCAGCCTAGGCCGTCTCTTAACTATACCAAACAAAGAAACAAAGAAGTCAGCAAGATCAGAACTTGAAAGTTGGCAAGATTGAAACAACGGGGAGAAATACTGACGCACCTAAGGTCGGGGTTCCCCACCGACGGAGCAACCTCGGGATATCACCCCAATCACTGCTAGATTGGGTCTCGAAGTCGTCCCCAGACACAAAGAAAAAGCGCGACTTCCAATACCTGAATGACGAAGGCAATCCCTTGACGATCCTAATCTTTCTCTCCCAAGGGACTAATTCGTAATATCCCCACTCTTTAGACTCTTTCAAACGATACAGGTAGGTGAGCTCACCTATCCTGATCATATCCCCGTTGGAGGCCAACCATATTTGCATACAGTTAATGACGATCCTCCACGAGT
The DNA here is from genome assembly GCF_932294415.1 of Quercus robur. NCBI lineage: Eukaryota > Viridiplantae > Streptophyta > Magnoliopsida > Fagales > Fagaceae > Quercus > Quercus robur. The sequence continues at coordinate 49,350,550 of NC_065539.1, forward strand.
TTGGCATGAGCTGTCCAGGGGCTATACCAAAATGATCTAAAAGTTCCATCAGGAACGGGTGGACGGGGAACCTAAGCCCACAGGTGAAGGCTGACTCATAAAAACATATTTCGCCTGGAAAGAAGTGACAAGCCCTATCTTCTTCCCTGGGACGACGAACACGAACCCTAGACGGAAATTGAAACCTATCCTTAAATCTATTCACGGTCTCGTCATCCAGACCACAAATCTCCCTAAGGGCATAAAAAGCCCTAACCTCTCGAGAACCAGAGACGGCGGTATCTCCTTCAGCCGGGCCACCACTGGACGATAGCCCATTCTCGAGGTCACTAGACCTAACCTCAGACATTAATCTTCTCCCTCCTAAACCCTCAAACCAATTTAGCGATTGACGGAGCAACGGTAACAACTCACTCAAAACGACGCTCAGACTATTGCCTTCGTACACAAAATTTTCCAAAAAAGGGTAAGTACCCAAAGATCCCCCTAGACGCGCAAAAAGGAAGGAGATCGACGGGCAAGCTATCCTAACCTCTAAGCTATCAACCATGGAAAATACAGAAACCAAAAGGAAAACAAAGTACGAAACTGAAACCCCAAAAGAAAAACAAAAGCCAACACCAGAATAGAAGCGAAAAGGGAATAGCAAATCAGAAATTATACAGTAAAAGAAGAAAAAGAAGAAAGAAAAAGGAAAGAAGAACATACCTCCAATGGCGGAACGGCAGAAGCAGCACAAGGCAAATCGGAGAAGAAGGAAGCCACAAAATATTCAGAGTATCTCTAAAAAACTGGTTTGCTTTTGCTCTCTGAGAAATAAACGAAAAGTTGAAAAGGAGAAGTTTTAAATGTGGGCCAAAAACAATTGAAAAACCAGCGGGAAACCCAAGGGTCATGCCATTAATTCCACAGACCATCAAGCGCCACGTGGCCATGATTGCGTGTAACGCCGCCACTAAGCATTAAAGGCGGAACAGAACCCCAAGAGTCACAAGAAAAACTTTTCAGCTTCTGTGATCGTCATGACAGGTCACCGACGACCCCAGAACCTGGGGGGCAACTGACGGGAATGACAACTCTACATCCCGCTGACGAAGATAACATTACTGACGGGAGAACCATCCCTGACGAAGTGAGCAGAAACAGCGAAGGAAGCTATCATCACCGACGAGGCAGAGAGTTATTCAATGCGATCAATCAATGATCCGAGCAGTTACCAAATCAACCAAGAAGACCGTTGGAGGGCCTATTAAAAGTCTCATTACTGGCCAGGTGCGTTACAAAAGAAAGCATTAACAGCCTCAACGGCTAGCCCTTATGGGCTCAGGTATAAAACTCTCACACAACCAACAGAAGCAGATATATGCAAAAAATACTCTGAAACTATCTATTTTTTCTTTATTGTGTTTAACTGTGATCCTAACTTTGGCATCGGAGACTTTGTGGCAGGCGCCACACCGGTGTCTCTCGACGAGCAAACCTTCACGCCTCACGGGTGATTCCATCTGCACATTCACTGACGGATTTGTGTTCCATCAATAAGTATTAGTCAAACACTCAGTTTTTTCAAAAAACACTTTTTTAACAGTTTTTACCAAACATTCAGTTTTTTCAAAAAGCCCAATTTTATATTGCACTTTTTAAAAACCCCACTTTTTCAAAAAGTCTAGTTTCAAAAAGCTGAACTAAACTCACCCTTAGAGTGTTGTCATTTTGGTCTTCAAAAAATTATATATTTCATTTTAGTCCTTAATATTTTAAAGTGTGTATCCTTTTCATCCATACCATACCATCATCTAGCTCATAACATCTGTTGACTTGCCTTAAAAAAAGAAAAAGAAAAAAAAGAGCCATATTAGCTAAATTCAATTTATAACAAAATAAGATGGGGGAGATAAAAAAATATAGATTTTATTTTTTTAAAATGAATATTGTATTATAGAGCATGAGGGGCGAAAAATAAGATGACACAAAATATAGTGAAAATTGGTCCAACATAAAGCAGTGCAAGATGACACAAAAATTCACACTTTATTTAAGGTGAAAAATATATTCCTTAACCCAAACTATCAAAGTAATGTTTCGCCTATTTTGGATGATTGCAGGCAATTGGTGCTCCGGTTTCACCAAATTAAGTTTAGACATTGCTACTGCCAAGCAATAGGTGTGCAGATATGCTTGCTAGGATGAGCATGGATCAAGTTGCTGCTTTTATTTCTTTTGACTGTCCGCCTGTGGACATTAGAAGTATTTTAGATGATGATGTTGCTGGTTTGTATGTTAACAGAGCTTGCTCTGTCACTGATGTAGCTGTTTAGTTGTTTGAATGAATTCATCTTTAAACCAAAAAAAAAAAAATTTGATGAAAACATTATTTTCACACGACTCAAAGAGTCAAAATTACCAATCATAATAGACCACATTGATAGTTGTAAATTTTTTTTGTATCACTAGAGTTTATTGACCAAGTAATGGCTTGCGGGTTTGTAAACTAAGAGTCTAAGACAATTGGAACATAGCTCTTAACCTTTTTCTTTATAAAAATGTTTGTTCTTTCACAATGCTGGATAGGTATAACCAGGAATGAAAGAAAGTAATGAGATTAGCGGTATTGGACCAAAATTTGTGCCTATGCTCAACAAGGTCTGCGTTGCTATCCCTAATTCTTGAGAACATATTATAAAATTTCATCAATGACTCTTCCCGCACCCAAACACACCAAAACGTGTAGACTTTATTTATTTTTTTTTTTTTGGGGGGGCCTTTGGGAGAAATAATTTCAACTTATGTCATTTACTTGTGATGATTACTCTTTATTATCAAATCAAAACACTAATTAGACTTTTTGATATAAGCAAATATTAAACCTCGGATATCTTATTTGAAAATAATAAATTTTATCTGTTAAGATAATTAGAACCCACACATGTAGATTCCTTGCTGCTTAAGAACTAAGAAGCTGCATAACCACACCACAATCTCTCATATCAACCAAAATTTGCCACAATGCCCATGGTAAATACCTAATCAAATATGGGGGAGCTAGAAATTTAATTGTTTTTATTGCAAAGCAGAACATCTAGCTGATATTCAAATAAAACTTGAAGACAATCAGCTAATTTTCTCTAGCTAGCCTGCCTGCATACTTCCAAATTAACAAACCAGGCCCATGCAATTACTTAAAAACCAGACCCTACCTAGTGGATGCTAAACCACATGAACATTTAAGCTATCATGCAACAACAACAACAAAAGAACAAAAGGAAAAAGGCTATCGTGCAAAATAATTAAGCACCCAATTCCCTCACGGGTTATCTGACAATCTTAATGTCTAACAGAGACCCATAACCAAATATGATGTCTAACAGAGACAACCAAATAGTAGCAAAACGAATCAAAATGTCATACCATTCCACAATATTACAAAATATATCATATCCACAATGATGACTTTACTCATGGATGAAGATGTATATTGAGTACTACGTGATTGATTTTGGGCAAAACCCAATTTGGTGAAAGCACTCGACATATACTATTTTTTGATCCATAAAAAATATACCTCTATATGTACATATACATATATATGAATTAGATCCAAGTTATATCTAGGGTCTGTTTGGATACAACTTATTTTTGCTGAAACTGAAAACTGAAAACTGAAAACACTGTAGCAAAATAATTTTTAAATGTGTGAATAGTACCGTGGGACCCATTTTTAATTAAAATTTGGGTAAAAAAAGATGTTTGTGGGTCCCATGAACAGTACACGGGACCCACAAACAGTGCCATTTCAGATCAATATGTGGCCGTCCAAGTGCTAGTGGGTCCCGTGCACTATGCACGGGACCCACTGACAGGTTTGTCCCCCACGTGAAACCAACTTCAGGTAAAAAAAAAAGGAGAAAACGTGAGAGAAAAACGCAACGTGAATAAGCTGAATACAAACATACACCTAGTGTACCACTTTGGTAGAGTTGTAAAGGCCAAAATACATATAACACAAAAAACTATTTTATCTATTTTACCACCTCACTTTACAAAATACCCAACATAAGTGGTTTTATTTTAGTTTTCAACAAAATAAAATAATATATCTACTTTAATAAACAACAACCACCATTGCCAACGCAATAAAATAATACTATAACTTTTAATAAAGACTAGTCGTTAACCCGTGCGATGCACGGGATAGTTAAACAAAATTTATACACATTCATCTTTATTGGTACAATCATTTAAAAACAATTTTAACTAATACCCAAATGTAAGAGACACATTGACTTACTATTTAAAGTAGCATTCTGAAGAATTTACACATATTGTGCAACTGAGCCTTAAAATTTAATTCTTGAACACCGCAACTCCATAAAATTCATACTAATAATAATATTTTATGATTGCACAAACTATTTTTTTAGAGTGATTGATCTCAACATTGGCGTGCATTTAATCTTTCACTAAAAGTAAAGGGAAGTAGATCATGTGCATACATCTTTATGAGCAATTTTTGGCAGTCAAGCGTAACAAACGTGTAACCATTTTGTCCTATTCCTACCATCTAAGAACATATCATCTCTTATAAGTTGATGATGCCAAGTTTTAACATATCCTCTCCTTTTTTTTTTTTTCCCCAAAGAAATAAAAGGACTTTAAAGACATGTCCAATTTGTTAAAATGCAAGTGCTTCAAGCAATAGTAAGATTTAATGAAAATTGCAACTCCATGAATTGAATTTGCAAATGGTATTAACTATTGGCTATTAATGCGATTATTAAGCCGTACCACATTGAACATGTTTCTCTATCAAAATATATAAACAAACTAACCTTACAAAAGCTGAACTTTATAAGCTAAAATCTATACCGTGAGTTGTAGATCTTGAATGCTATACCGTGCATTTAGGGCTTCCTACATCTGGAGAGAGAGTTTGCAGAAACCAAAGAAAATCTCTCTATAGGTTAAGAAACACAATATACTAAAATCAAAGAGAGAAAATTTTTGGAAGACAAAATATTATAGATAATTTAAAAGAATTTTGGTTTAATTCCTGAACACTGCAACTCCATAAAATTCATACTAATAATAATATTTTATGATAGCGTAGTTAGAATTTAGGTTTAATTCTTGAACACTGAATTGGAAATTGATTATATGAGTATTCAATGGTGAACAAAGTACTATGTATTAATTAATATATAAACAAAACTAACCTTACAAAAGCTAAACTTTATAAACTAAAATCTATACCGTGCATTGTAGATCTTGAATGCTATACCGTGCATTGTAGATCTTGAATGCTATACCGTGCGTTTAGGGCTTCCTACGTTTGGAGAGAGAGAGTTTGCAGAAATCGTGGCTTTATATTTCTTAACTTGAGAGGGGTAAGGTTGCTAAGGTTTTGAGGAGTTATAATGTTTTTATTTTGAGAGTTTGCAGAAACCGTGGTTTTATATTTCTTAACTTGAGAGAGGGGTAAGGTTGCTAGGGTTTTGAGGAGTTATAATATTTTTGTTTTTATTTTTTATTTTTTAAATATTGTGCTGACGTGGAAAATTGTGGTGCCTGCAAAGGTTTCGGTTTTATATATATATATATATATATATATATAGATGAGTTTAAGTTACACCTGGTATAACTCTTATAAACTTACACATATTTTACACCGTGGATTTCTAAGAGATCTAACGGTTAAAAAAACACCATTAAATACTATTGTTTTCCACCTTATTACCTAATTAATACTGACATTCTCTCTCTCCTTATTTATTGCTTTTCACCAAATAATACTTTTTCCAAACAATCTAACAAAAAAAATTGAAAAATAATCCCATAATCATTGATTTCACAAAACTACCCATAACAAGAGTCATCATTCCCACCTACAATGGAAACATGGCAAAAGTTGTGGAAGGTCATCGTAGGTTTGTATACCCACCATGATGAGGTGGGCTTTAATTTTATTCAATGGCAAAACAGCTAAACTATTGCATTTCTGAAAGATCTTGAAGATTTTTCTGATTTGCAAGTATCTTGGGTTTAAAAAAGCCATCCTGCTAGATCGGAAAAGTCTTGTACCGTTACTGGATATGCATCACAATAGAACACTTTCACGGAATGAGTTTGTAGCTGCCGTTGCTTTGGTTCATGAGAAAAGAATGGGACAACCAACTCATCGTAGGGTTATTGTAGATAGGCCAAAGGAGGACGATTATTTCTATGCAAACCTACAGGAGTGCCTTTGTAAGGGAACAGATTGTGACTTGCTAGGGCATGGGAACTCAAGTAAAACAAAGTGACTGCAGGCGAACAACTCTACATCATTGTTGATAACATTCCACTGAATTTTTGTGGTAATTTGGTGGACAGGATTTATGTCTTCTTTCGGAAGAATGCCTAGAATATACACACCTGAAACAGAGTTTTGCACGAAAAGGCAGAAAAGAACACTTTAATGCCCCATTTGGGTGTCAAAAGATTTGGTCTCTATTGTTATTAATTTTTTTGCTTATATATTTATTGGTTCTTCTTCTAGTTGATGTTTTTAGTGGTTTTGATATAACTCCACATAGAAACATATCAAATGTTGTAGATTATTGTTAGAAAAGTTGCCCACTACGAATTGTTCATCAAAAAAAAAGTTGCCCACTATGAATTGTTCAGAGATTCTAAATGTTGGACAGAGTTGGGATTATTTTTCAATTTTTTTTGTTAGATTGTATTGAAGAAAATATTATATGATGGAAAACAGTAAATAAGGAGAGAGAGAAAGAGAGAGAGAGAATGCTAGTATTAATTAGGTAGTAAAGTAGAAAACAATAATAGCATTTAATGATGTTTTTTTAAAGGTTAGATCTCTTAGAAATCTATGGTGTAAAAAATGTGTAAGTTTATAAAAGTTATACCAGGTATAACTTGAACCCATCTCCTTTTAATAATATACTCCCTCCGTCCCACTTTGTTTGTCTTCTATTCCATTTTGGGATGTCCCAAAATATTGTCCTATTTTTAAAAATAAAAGTTATTAATTTACTAATATTCCTATTATGCCCCTATTAATTTACTAATTCAATTTTTTGATAAATTTATTTAAGGGTAATTTTGGAAACTTATACATTTTTAAAAGATAGATAAGACAATAAATGATGTTCCCTTAAAAAGTTTGACTTTTCAAACAGGACAAACAAAATGAGACGGAGGGAGTATATATATATATATATATATTTTTTTTTTTTTACCTTCTTAGCTACAGTTCACAACCAAAGATGGTCGCGCACTGTAGTTCAACAATCAAATTTTTTAGTTTTTCCTCCACCATTATGAGTATTGGTGGTGCTAAGAGTAGTAATATAGCTTTTTAACCCACCAATACTAATGCTCTAAGAGATATAGAACATGGACCAAATCTAATAATACAGCTCCCCTTATTATTATCATTTTAAAGAGAATATTCCTTCAGATTTGGCAGTATAATGTAACTTTTTTTGAGAGTAAACGGCAGAACAGTATAATGTAACTTGTGTCACACAATTGATATCTTGCACAGTATCAGCATTATCAAGAATCAACCTCATAACATAGAGAATTTTAAAATATGATAAATCCTTACATACATTAATATATTGATCACTCCATACATTTTTGTAATGTCTTTAATAAGATCCATCGAATTGTCCATGTTGATAATAAAAATTAATATTTTTGCACATGTTGACATGATGTTTAATAATATATAATCTATATTGGGTAATAGTATTTTCACATTCCATTAAAAAAGGGGAAATATTAGCAAATCTTCTAAAAGTATTAGTAGTTTAGAAACTATTTTAAGAAACATTTTATGGGAAAATGATAAAGTAATTAATTTTTTTGACAGTTTTTTATATTTTTTATAAAAATGATGTTAAAAAATTTCCTAATATTATTTATTAATAATTATTCTAAGAGCACCATTAATATACCAAAAGAAAAGAATATGAATGTATAGTGGAACATTTCCATGCATATTTCTTGTACCAGCCGACATGTTATTGAGCTTCTCAAAGAAGCCACGCAACATTAAAACTTACGCATTAAGCTTCAGGATTTAAGACTTCAACGCATGATCTTTGGTCTTGGGACTTTATTGTTATAAACTGGTGTCCCATTTATAAAATCAAGAAGGTAATGAATATTGTAACGGTGACAATTATAATCATCTTCCAACAGATGTGAACTTTTACCCTCATATCTTTGTAATGTCGCTCTAGAATTTCACAGTTCTCCAGAAGCCCCTTTAAGCTGCAGGCATGCCACTTTTCATGGTGTCCAAGTCTTATGGTGTCCTGATTAATTCCAGCAACTGTATCAAAGACATTCTTCAGCTACACTCATAGAATCAATTCTAAGATAATCTCTACTGATATGTACATAAAAGGATAAGTTAAAGAGTAAAGTAAGCTCAAGATGGGACTGGCATATAAACTTGAGCATTGACTAGAATAATAGCCAACTGCAATTGCTGTTTTGGACCAAAACAGGGATCTGCAGATAGATACAGGCAAAAGGGGGTGAGTTTAATGGGATAGAATATATAAACAGTTTTGGCTATATTTTCCTATGCATTCTTTATCAGTTAATGTAAATATTTTTCTAAGAAAAGAGTGAAATAAAAATAAGTTTTTTGGTGTCATACTTGGTACCTGAAGGTAAATTTTCACCCTTGGTTTCAAGGAAAAAATTATTGTACTGTTCACCACCTGCTCTTTGAGATCAAAGGCTGTTAGATCAGTGTCAAGTTTGACTTTTCTAACAAGTTTTTCAATAAATTAGCAACAAGAAAATACAACAGTTTGATTCATTTAACACACAATCATCAACAGATTGCATTGGTTTAGAGGGAGCATTTTATTTGGGTAATTTTAATGTTTCAGTGACTTTGCATTGCCTAACAAATTGTGGAAGACAGGAAACTAACCAGACAATTGAGAAACATTGGAGCTGAACACAAGTTAGCATAGAGAGCAACATCTAAAATAAGCACTTACGAGTTACAACATCTACAACCATGCCTAGAAAACGTTTGTAAGAGTCATTAGCAAAGCGCTCTCCACTTTTTGAGGCCAAACCACCAACTACCTCATCATTAAGTCCAAGGTTTAGGACAGTGTCCATCATGCCAAGCATGAAAAATCTACAAATAGAAGGCAATTCATTTACTTTTACGTATCACTGAGATAGAGGCAATTCATTATAAATTAATAATATGTGGTAAATTAGCTTTAAGCTTACCGTTCCACAGTCTCCAATTGAAATTGAGTGCAAAGTGACCAATACAGAAATTCAAAGTACCCAGAAAGCGAATCAGAAATTTGCCAAGTCAATTAAAAATCCAAGTTAGCTACCATCACATCCACGGCTAACTGAACTAAGAAAAACCCGTCAACCCCGTTATATATATATATATATATATATATAATTTTTTTTCCCTTCTCTTTCTATCCCACTTTCTTTAATTTTCCTTCATTTTCTTAGCTACCAAACACATCCAAATATCATGATTTGAGCCACTAGAAAAAAATAAAAATGATTGCACCAATTAATCCACACTGTTTCAATTGAAAAAAAAAAAAAAAAAAAGGAAAAAAAAGAAAGAAAACCAATATATAACCCATAAATCATACACGAGCTTTTTATAATAGAGAGTAGAAACCTTTTTTTTATATTATTATTTAATTTCATTTCCCAAATCTAATACAACTATATATTACATTTATGTTGAGAATTGGTTGCAACAGACATTTTATTCAGAATAAACGTAACGCTAGCTAGACCACCAAATTTAGCTACTCTCCATTATCATCTTCAACTGTCTATGGCGGCGACGAAGACCATCCTGGTGGTGCCGGTAAATAAGTTGGTGGGTTTGGCATGGAGGGAGGTACCAGAGAACGATCTTCAACAGCTTCAAGTTTGGACTTCTTCATCATCACAGCCAAACGCGCAGCCCTGGTAGATGCAGGCTTTCCATTAAAAATCAACACTACCAGAGCAAAAACCATGACCACCTTTAAGAAAGTTTTTCCCGACATGGTTGATTAGGACCTAAGAACTTAATTTCTCAATGCTTGTCTTAGGCTAATGGGGTTTTTATAGGGGGAAAACGAATGGAAGAGTTGTCGATACTACAAACCAGCCTCTCTTTCATTTTTATATTTATTTAATCGTTAGTTCTTCACATGCACATGCATATGCATTTCGACGTCTTTCCATTCATTTTTTGTTTTAGTGGTTTGTGACGTCGGATGACATTAAAGATTTTGATATCAAGTGTAGTATCTGTTCTTATCAATTTAATATCTGCTATCCCATAAAAAAAAAAGAAAAAAGAAAAAAGATTTTGATTCTTTTGGAAATCAGGGAAATGTTAAATGTATGCCTGCATATATATATATATATATATATATATATACATTATCAATTTATTTTAAGAAAATTTTTATCAAAAATGGAAAAAAGGGTAAAAAAGTTTAACAGCTTTTTTAATTATCGATAAAAATTATCCAAAAACGATTTACTAACATATGCTGGCATATGTTAGTTAAACCCTTTTAATAATTTGGTTTGATAAAATTACAATTACCTCTCTTATTAATATCATTGATCTTTTTAAAGGTTATTAAAAAATTTATAAATATAAAATTTAGGGGAAAAAAATAAACTAACAAGCCCAACAAAATTAACCTAACAACAAAAATTACCAAAATCCTTCTCACAAAAAAAAAAAAAAAAAAAAAAAAGTCTGATTTGTTAATACCAAATAGATGTTGTGGGGCACAATAGTTTGTGGGTTCGGCCCGCTCGCTTATGGGGAGTCCGCAGGTCCCAAACTGAAGGAGGCCAGGGCCCAGGCTCAAAAATAGTAAGCCCAAAGTGGCCAGAAGATACAGCCGAGGACAGCTTAGTCCTCGGCAGACCCAAAGTCTCATTGATGAAAAAGGGGCATACAAGCAAACCTAAAAGATCAGAAAATATCTCGGAGGAATAGTCCTTAATACCCTTCATTGATATGACATTGCACCTAACAAAACCTGATTTTTAGGCTTTATTAACAATCTCCAGCAATTCTGGGATTAGATTGACGGGACAAATATCAGTCCTGGAAAAAATTGACCCTACACGTGGACGAGGGACAACAAACGTAGGCTAGTATAAAAGGAAAGGTAAACTAATTAGTGGGGGATCCCCATCTGATTTCCTGGAAAAAACTCCAGGAATGCGAATGCCCGGATAATATATGCGCTCCACCATGGAAAACCCATCGACGGGTAACCGGAGAAAAACACTAGTGCTCCTCGGACTTGATCCGAGGAGTCCAATCCCTCAATTTATAAAGTTATTGGGCTTGGATATCCGGACTAAAGCCTTTTCTAGTCTAGGTTCATCTAAGGTCCGGCCTGTACTAACGCCCCGTGACCCAACGCTAGCCTTTTAAGCCCACTCTCTACAAATATTATTATGGGGGATCTTTCACGCGCGAGCTCAACGTCGTTGTTGGGCCGTTTAAGAATCGTGTCCCTACAATTGGCGCCGTCTGTGGGAAAGGCTTGCGCGTTGGCACGGGTGGCGCATGAGTCAGCTTTCTAGCAAGCAGAGATTCACGAGTTTTTCCCATCTCCGGCGACGTGTAGTTGTTGCTCCGCCATAAGCTTCTGCTAGGGGCTACGCCTTGCACTGCTAACGGCGCGGGCAGCACTAGGGGCTTCTGGCCTCAAGCTAACTCTCCCCTCCCTGGCCTAGGGGTTAACCTTCGAAAAGTAAATAAGTATAAAAAAAAAATTTACATAAAAAAGAAATCTTACAAGTTTTGGACAGAACCAAGGCCTTGCATGGTCCTCGGACCCAAGCCTATGGGGAAACCAAGTACAAAAAAGAAATCTTACAAGTTTTGGACAGAACCAAGGCCTTGCATGGTCCTCGGACCCAAGCCTATGGGGAAACCAAGTACAAAAAAGAAATCTTACAAGTTTTGGACAGAACCAAGGCCTTGCATGGTCCTCGGGCCCAAGCCTATGGGGAAACCAAGTACAAACAAGAAATCTTACAAGTTTTGGACAGAACCAAGGCCTTGCATGGTCCTCGGACCCAAGCCTATGGGGAAACCAAGTACAAAAAAGAAATCTTACAAGTTTTGGACAGAACCAAGGCCTTGCATGGTCCTCGGACCCAAGCCTATGGGGAAACCAAGTACAAAAAAGAAATCTTACAAGTTTTGGACAGAACCAAGGCCTTGCATGGTCCTCGGGCCCAAGCCTATGGGGAAACCAAGTACAAACAAGAAATCTTACAAGTTTTGGACAGAACCAAGGCCTTGCATGGTCCTCGGACCCAAGCCTATGGGGAAACCAAGTACAAAAAAGAAATCTTACAAGTTTTGGACAGAACCAAGGCCTTGCATGGTCCTCGGACCCAAGCCTATGGGGAAACCAAGTACAAAAAAGAAATCTTACAAGTTTTGGACAGAACCAAGGCCTTGCATGGTCCTCGGGCCCAAGCCTATGGGGAAACCAAGTACAAACAAGAAATCTTACAAGTTTTGGACAGAACCAAGCTCTTGCATGGTCCTCGGACCCAAGCCTATGGGGAAACCAAGCACAAAAAAGAAATCTTACAAGTTTTGGACAGAACCAAGGCCTTGCATGGTCCTCGGACCCAAGCCTATGGGGAAACCAAGTACAAAAAAGAAATCTTACAAGTTTTGGACAGAACCAAGGCCTTGCATGGTCCTCGGGCCCAAGCCTATGGGGAAACCAAGTACAAACAAGAAATCTTACAAGTTTTGGACAGAACCAAGGCCTTGCATGGTCCTCGGACCCAAGCCTATGGGGAAACCAAGTACAAAAAAGAAATCTTACAAGTTTTGGACAGAACCAAGGCCTTGCATGGTCCTCGGGCCCAAGCCTATGGGGAAACCAAGTACAAACAAGAAATCTTACAAGTTTTGGACAGAACCAAGCTCTTGCATGGTCCTCGGACCCAAGCCTATGGGGAAACCAAGCACAAAAAAGAAATCTTACAAGTTTTGGACAGAACCAAGGCCTTGCATGGTCCTCGGGCCCAAGCCTATGGGGAAACCAAGTACAAACAAGAAATCTTACAAGTTTTGGACAGAACCAAGGCCTTGCATGGTCCTCGGACCCAAGCCTATGGGGAAACCAAGTACAAAAAAGGAAATCCTATAAGTTTTGGACAGAACCAAGGCCTTGCATGGTCCTCGGGCCCAAGCCTATGGGGAAACCAAGTACAAACAAGAAATCTTACAAGTTTTGGACAGAACCAAGGCCTTGCATGGTCCTCGGGCCCAAGCCTATGGGGAAACCAAGTACAAAAAAGAAATCTTATAAGTTTTGGACAGAACCAAGGCCTTGCATGGTCTTCGGACCCAAGCCTATGGGGAAACCAAGTACACAAGAAGCATAATCGGAGTTCCCTGCTCCCCAGTTGACTGCTCGGATGGATTATCTAGAAGTCATCAGCCTTGGACGGTACTCACGCGCTTATCACAGAATATTCAACTGTTATCCCGGTTAGTTTCCAAAGTTTTGACTTACTATGAATTATCAATATAATGCCTCGTAGTATTGGTAAATTGGAGTTAGTTAGATTATGTTTCAAGCTATTTTGCTCTAAATATACTTGAAGAAACACACACATAGGGCATACCCATTCACGAAGTAGCGTTGTCAAAGGAACAATATTCAAAACACGTAAAGAAAGTTCCATTCTTATTAAAACATAGAAATAGTACAGCGTACAAGGAAAAAGCTGGAATCAATTGGTGTCAGAGCTCACTGCATAACCAAACAGAAAGGAAGATACAAGAGAATAAAATAAAGCTGAGGAAGTAGATCAGAGGGTAGGTTGGCTACAGCTCCAAGACCTTGTTCTTCCTCAATGCTTTCACATGCCCACAACTCAAACAGCAAAAGAGACCCAACTTGAGCCTGACACCGCTGAAGGAAAGGTGCAGGGAGTGGGAAGTTGAGGGGCTTTCTCTAAATATTCGCCTGCCGCAAAGCAGAGGCGCTGATGGCGGAAAATCTCTCTTCTGACATACCAAAATTCTGGCATAAACAGAACCTGCTTCGGATTTTGACTGAAAGAGGGAGAGACACCCTTCCCCCTCGGTCGAAATGGAGTATTCTCTTGAACTTATGCTTCCGGTGCCCATACCTTACCATTTTGAGTCTCATGAGGACATGGTGTTTCTGCGGCGGAGAGAGTTCTTTCTTCCCAACCCTCGCCTTAAACATGTTATGCTAAGGGAGGATAGCGCCAGATATGGGATTTATGATGTGGGAGAAAACTAAAGAACTGGTGCGTATATAAAGCAACTCTCTCTCCCTCCTATTTATTTGAAAAGACAAGGTGGTGGCAGTCAACTCACGCGGCGTCCCAAGGAACGCTACAGACAAAATGGTTCTGGCTCAACTTCCAACGCCAACTGCAACCACAAGATTAAAGAAGCCTCGTAAAGGCGCACCTCGATCATTGGGACGTCAGAGAGTACTGCGTGGCTAGAGGATGCAGAAATATCTCTTAATTCGTGGGGAAATTGAATTCACGGCCCAGGCCCGCTTTGCGTGAGGGCCCAAGTGCTGTGGCCCACGCCGAGAAATGGCCGTTGCCGAGGACAACCCCTGTTCGGGGCCTTGGGAAATGCCTGATGAAAGGGAGAATCTGAACTCAAAGAGTCTTGGACAGAACCTAGGACTTGCATGGTCCTCGGACCCAAGCCTATGGGGAAACCAAGTACAAAAAAGATATCTTATAATTCTTGGACAGAACCTAGGACTTGCATGGTCCTCGGACTCAAGCCTAGAGGGAAACCAGGAACATAAAAAAAGATATCTTATAATTCTTGGACGGAACCTAGGACTTGCATGGTCCTCGGACTCAAGCCTAGAGGGAAACCAGGAACATAAAAAAAGATATCTTATAATTCTTGGACAGAACCTAGGACTTGCATGGCCCTCGGACTCAAGCCTAGAGGGAAACCAGGAACATAAAAAAAAAAAGATATCTTATAATTCTTGGACAGAACCTGGGACTTGCATGGTCCTCGGACTCAAGCCTATGGGGAAACCAAGCACCTAAAAGAAAAAGTATAAGTCCTAAACAAAACCCAGGCTGTGCGAAGTCCTCGGACTCAGGCCTCTTGGGAAACCAACTACTCGGATGGAGAAGTTTCTCGGCTCAAATATTGTAAAATGTTAAGGCCAGTATGTTAAGATGGCAAAATGACCCCCTATTCAATAGCCTACGGAAACTGTTCGTTTCACGGATGATATGTCCTCGGATAACTACTTCTTACACCTTATCGAACACTTAGTCCCCATCTCGACTAATTTTAAGGTAAGTCTCGTTCCTCACTGGTCGGATTGTTATGTCAAATAATAATTTTGTTAAAGTTATTATGGCGTCTTTTTATTAGCGAGTATTTTGGCCTTAGTTGTCATTGGTTCAAATGCTATACTACTGTGCCGAGCAGAACTTGCAAATTTATTAAAACATATAAACAGAACATGCAAAATAGAATAACAGTAACTTTTATTAATATAAAAAATTATTACAACGTACAAGGAAGGGCTTAAGCAAGCCTATACAAAAAATGAACTGCCGAAACAGTAATAACATCCGTAATACACATAAGTAAACCGTCAAGTGTCCTTTAAACTCGCCTTCAAAGTCTCTCTAAAATCTCTACCTCAGTACTGCTCATATCAGAAGAAGAGCCTTATATAGAAAAGGAGAAGGAGAAGGAAGAAGAATTGGAACACATGGAAGCACTTCAGCAAGCTCTTGTCGCTGAGGAGAGCGAAGGGAAAAGAAGATGGAGGACATGAGCAAGAAGGAGGAGAAGAAGAGGGAAGAGATGAAGAAAATAAAAAGGAGCAAAAGAGGGAGAAGGGGAATCAAAGGATGGCGCCAGTGAACAAAGAGAGGAAGAAGCAAGGGCGTTTAGTCCCTGCCTCAATCCTAACTCTTAGCACACTGGAGTCGTATTAGGTATGCTCATGAGAGAGCGGGTGGAGATGACAAGGGAGGTTTTCGACTCAGTCACACCGGAAGTGAGATGTGACGAGTCCCTGCTTCGGATTTTGGCTAAAAGAGTGGGGAGGCAAATCTTGAGTCTCCGCCACCCTTGCCCCGACCGAGCCATCTCAAGTTTTGTTAGGACATGGCGTTTCTGGGGAAGGAAGGGCTTATTCATGGCTGACTACTATGGTGGATGTATTATGGGATAGGGAATAACCAGATGGAAGAAGTGAATTCTGAGAAGGGCCTGAGGGATTCAGATATGAGGAAATCGCCTTTTGTCTTCTCTCTTTATATAGGGAACGAAGAAAAGGACATATACCACGATCAGATCCCCAGGGAAATCTATAAAGAAGAACGCGCCGTTTCGTTCTCCCACGCCATCAGTAACCGTTAGATCTGGGAGGTCTCATAAATGGGAAAATATTAAAGGCACGCTTCAGATAACCAAACGGCATAATGGCAACGTGCGCAAATTAAGGGAAACGTCTTGTAGACCAGCGCATTCCTCGGGGAAGTGAAGAGTCGCAAACGTTGATCAAGGGCCGAATTGAATGAACCGCAATAAAGGCTTGATATTACCAAAACCCACATTTCCAACCAAGACGTTGGACAGCAGGGTTTTGAGGGGCTAATGTGGGGCACAATAGTTTGTGGGCTCGGCCCGCTCGCTTATGGGGAGTCCGCAGGCCCCAAACTGAAGGAGGCCAGGGCCCAGGCTCAAAAATAGTAAGCCCAAAGTGGCCAGAAGATACAGCCGAGGACAGCTTAGTCCTCGGCAGACTCAAAGTCTCATTGATGAAAAAGGGGCATACAAGCAAACCTAAAAGATCAGAAAATATCTCGGAGGAATAGTCCTTAATACCCTTCATTGATATGACATTGCACCTAACAGAACCTGATTTTTAGGCTTTATTAACAATCCCCAGCAATTCTGGGATTAGATTGACGGGACAAATATCAGTCCTGGAAAAAATTGACCCTACACGTGGATGAGGGACAACAAACGTAGGCTAGTATAAAAGGAAAGGTAAACTAATTAGTGGGGGATCCCCATCTGATTTCCTGGAAAAAACTCCAGGAATGCGAATGCCCGGATAATATATGCGCTCCACCACGGAAAACCCATCGACGGGTAACCGGAGAAAAACACTAGTGCTCCTCGGACTTGATCCGAGGAGTCCAATCCCTCAATTTATAAAGTTATTGGGCTTGGATATCTGGACTAAAGCCTTTTCTAGTCTAGGTTCATCTAAGGTCCGGCCTGTACTAACGCCCCGTGACCCAACGCTAGCCTTTCAAACCCACTCTCTACAAATATTATTGTGGGGGATCTTTCACGCGCGAGCTCAACGTCGTTGTTAGGCCGTTTAAGAATCGTGTCCCTACAGATGTTTATTTAAAATTTTATAATGATTTTTTTTCATCCGCCTAGACTTCATCCCCGGTTGTTATATATTAATTTTATTCAGAAAATGTCTTTTTTTTAATAAACCTGTAAATGTATGTCTTATTATTATTATTATTATTATTTATAAACCAATAAAAATGAAGATATATTGATATCATTTTTATACTCCTTCAGTCCCAAATTGTTTGGCCTGTATTCTATTTTAAGATGTCCCAAAATTATATCTTATTTGAAAAATCAAATACCATTAATTTATTAACATTCCCTTTATGCCCTTAATTTATTTGTGAGAGTATTTTTTTAATTTAAAAAAAAATTAAAAACATAAATTTTGAAATCCACTATACATGCCATCTATATTCAAATTAAAAAAAAAAATGTTTTAAAATAATTTCTTGATAAATTTTTTTAAGGGTAATTTAGGAAAATTTTAATTTTAATTTAAAAAAAAAAAAAAAAAAAAAAGAGAAGACAGTTAATGATGTTTCCTTAAATAATTGGGTTTTTCTAACTAAGCCAAACAATTTGGGACGGAGAGAGTATTTATTTAGTATGCATTGAGAGCATCCACAACAGTGGAGCTAAAAATATAGCTATTTATCACTTACAAAAGTCACTTTATTTATTTTACCTCTTCGCATCCAACATCAATGGATCTATATTTTTAGCTATTTGATTAAAATAATACAAATAACTCATTAGAATAATAATAATAAAAACATCCACAGCAGCAGCAAAAAAAAAGAAAAAAAAAAATCCACCAACCCAAATCTTCAATCTTTTTCCTTAACCCAGACCAAACAAAATCAAAAATCATCAATCACAAACAAAATCAAAAATCACCAACACAACACAAACACAGTGTGGGTCATGCGAGCTAGGTCAGCGGAAGGGGTGGTCAGCAAGTTGGGTCAGTGGGAACCCAGAACAGATGAAGATGAAGATTGGTGGAAACCCAGCACAGATGAAGATGAAGATTGGCAAAAACCCAACAACTAGGTCGACGGAAACCCAGAAATCAAGCTCCAACAGAGCTGAGGGATGAGGGAGGCACTAGACGACTAGAGAGAGGAAAAAAATGAGGAGGAAAAAAGAAGAAAGAAGAGAAGCCGGAGAAAGTGAGAAAAAAAAAAGAGAAAATATTTGTTTAATGAGAGAAGAGAGAGAAGTTAATAATTTTTTATTTTTTTTATTTTTTAGCTTCTTGCTACAGTGCACAACCAGCAACTGGGTCGGCGGAAACCTAAAAATCAAGCTCCAATAGAGCTAAGGGGTGAGGGAGATGATGGAGGCACTAGATGGCTAGAGAGAAAAAAAAAAAATTGGAGAGAAAAAAAGAAGAAAGAAGAGAAGCCGGAGAGAGAGAGAGAGAGAATATTTGTTTAATGAGAGAAGAGAGAAAAGTTAATAATAATTTTTTTTTTTTTTTTTTTTATCTTCTTGCTACAGTGCACAACCATGAATAGCTGAGCACTATAGCAAAAAACTAAAAAATGTTACCTATGACACTACTATTGCAGCATGCATTTTTATGTTTTAGTAACTATTTATGTTATAGCTAATGCTCTACATCCACTACCATATGGCGAGTTCAAATCTTCTATCCCACTTTTCATGCTCCACGTTATACTTCACCAATAAATACTTGCCACGTGTTCACCTAATTAATTAAATACTACTCTTAATTAATAACGGTATCATTAAAAAGTCAATAATGATAGTATTTAATTAATTAGGTGAACACGTGGTAAATTTTTATTGGTGAGGTATAGAGTGGAGCATGAAAGTGGGACAGAAGATTTGGACTCCCATATGACATGGCCACATAAAAGGAATCCAAATCTTCTATCCCACTTTTCTACTCCACTCTATACTTCATCAACAAAAACTTGTCACATGTTCACCTAATTAATTAAATACTATCATTAATTAATAACAGTAGCATTAATAAGTCAATATGGTAGTATTTAATTAATTAGGTGAACATATAGTAAGTTTTTATTTATAAAATATAGAGTGAAATAAAAAAATGAGACAAAAAATTTAGACTCACGGAAAAGAAGGTATAGCTTCAATCCAACTCTGTTTAGTGGTTCGGTGACATCAATGACATCCAGTCGGGTATAAGTAACGCCTACCACACAAATGAAATAGAACCACGACTTTTGACTTTTTGACTTTTTGACTTTCAAAGAGGATTTTGGTTCTTTGGAATTTTTTTACTTTCAAAGGGGATTTTGGTTCTTTGGATTTTTTTTTTTTTTTTTTTTCTATCAAATTATTTATAGTATGTTTGGATTTGGGCGAGTGAATTTGGATTAAAGAGCCCAAATCCAAATTTGTTGTTTGGATATCTTGGAGAGAGCTTGTGGTTGGAGGATACCGTGACAGGCGGGTTTGGTAAATTTCACAATTTTATCAACACTAGTTGACTAGTTGAGAAGGCATGTGCTGCCCCTTTAGCGAAAAATAAAAAAATAAAAAAATAAAAATAAAATAGAGGTTCTATTTGAAGAAACATAAAACCAATTACTTAAAAAAAAATAATAATTATACAGTGTTAATCTCATTAATATAACAATTTAGATTGCACAAACTTAAAATAGCTATTGAACATATGAATATCTATATTTCTATGATTAGTAATAGTTACTTATAACTTATTTACTTAAGGCCAATAAGTTCTAAAAATAATAACAAACATTATATTCCAATGATAAGCAATTGAGTTTTGCTAAGACGTTGTTGAATTAAAATTTTGAAACTAATGATGCCATATGCTACAATTAATGTTCTTTATCAAATACTTGCAACCATTCACAATAGAGATTTTGTTATACTTCCTTTTTCATGTAACATTTTATGCATTTAGCTACAATGTTGAGCTTACTTAGTTTTTAATAAACACCATTTTAAGCAAGAAAAGGGATAAAAAAAAGAACAACATAACAAAATGAGTATATCCAAGGACAGTGAACACGAAAACTACAACAGCAACAAAAGCAAAACAACAGTTTGGAATATCTAAACTTAACAAACTAAAATTAATCATGTGAAAAAAGTTTATCATCTTTTAACCAGAATTTATCACTCAGGTCCTAACCAAGCTCTAGCGTTTATGTCTACACTAATTAATTCAGTATACAAGTCTTTTGAAGGAATAGCCTGCAAGTGCAAAATTTGTAGTATCTACACTCAGCATCTGCATTAATGGATGTAAAATTTTTGTCTATTTTGCAAAAATATCCTACTTTTTTTTTTACACACTCATTTTTACAAAACACCCACATCAGTTTGTCTATTCTACACCTTCTTTTATTTAAATAATATTTTTCTCACATTTTTATTATTCTTTCACAGCTACCCATGGCCCTACCAACTTTAACACACACGCCAACTCCAATAATATATCTAATCTCTATCTCTATTTCTTCTTTTTTTCCTTTTCCTTTCTTCCTCTGCTAATGCTAAAACAAGAAGTTAAAGAGAGAAAACTCTTGGTGGGTAAGCTTCTTTCTATCTTCCTTTTTTTTTTTTTTTTTTTTTTGTGAAGATGGTGGGTAAGCTTAAAAAGAATAGAAATTTAACGTTTTGGTCTAGGTACATTGAAGAGGCTGTGATGAAGTACTCAGAAGCTTTGAGTTGCTGCTAAGGAACACTGATGCCACCATTAGTGACGCTTGTTCTTCTACTATTTCTGCATTTTTTTCTTTTCTTTTTTTACAATTTGGGTTTGATTATTTATATGGGTTAGATGATTTTTTTTTTTTTTTTTTTTTTTTTTTTTGAGGAGAGGTTTTGATGAATTTGGGATCTTGATTTAGATTAGGCGTAAATGCACTTTTAGTCCCTACGTTTTGACCCGATTTCTATTTTGGTTCCTACATTTTATTTTTACCACTTTTAGTCCCTAAACCAATTAATGTGTGACATTTAAGTCCTTACCGTCACCCAACTAACAAAAAATGCTGACGTGGCTGATGGCACAGTAAAATAATAATTAAAAAAAATCTATTTTGGCATTAAAAAATTGCCACACCAGCATCTAAATTAAAAAAATTAATTTATTAATTTCAACTAAATGAAAAATTATTAAAAAAAAAAAAAAAAAAAAAAAACTCGAGAAGAACATGATGAAAACAAAAACTCCAACCCAGATCAAAGAAGTCAATAACACAAACCTAAACACAAAATTTTCTTTCCTAACCCATGACTGCCCTTAAATCACAACCACAAATCCATCGGAATCTGCCACAAAACCATCAATTATCCACCACAAATCCAAAACAATAAACCCATCCACTACCTACACAATCCCATCGGAGCAAACTACCCCACCCAAATCTAATTTAAAAAAAAAAAAAAAAAAAAAAAAAAAAAAAAAAACTCAACTAGTCCAGGCGCCATTCCTCTTTGATCTAAGAATGAAACCCATCACCAAACTCCAATCTGTGAACGAATCCCACCACCAAACTCCGATCTGTGCCATCACTGAAACCCACCACCAAACTACAATCTTAGCCACTAAAACCCACCACCAAACTTCAATCCAGCCACCAACCATTACCGATCTAGCCACCGAACAATCATGCAATCCATCACCGACCGACCCAAACTCTGATCTGTGCCATCACCAAAACTCCACCACAAACGCCGATCACCACAAACCCACACCCTCCACCACGCCAATCCACAAACTCAAACCTCCACCACGCCGATCCCCACAAACCCACGCCCTCCACCTCACCATGGCAAGTCGGCAACACCATATGCACAGAAACCCACAAAAAAAAAATGCCAAAGAGAGAGACCCATTGATTTGAGAGAGGAGCTTGAGGCATATGGGTTTGGGTTTGAGTTTGGGTTTGGGTTTGAGCAAAATCAAGAGCTAAAGGGAGTTCAAGAAGGCTCACCAAGATTGAGGGAGAAAGAAGAAAAAGAAGAAAGAAAGAAGAAAAGGAAAGAATGGAGGTAGAGAACGATATGGGGAAGAAAAAGAAAAAGAGTACGGTGCTCGTGTATTTGCTGAACCCAAGAACCCAAGCACCGTATCAAGAACACAAGCACCGTTGTTTTTATTTTAAATTTTGACGTGGCAATTTTTTAATGCTAAAATAGATTTTTTTAATTATTATTTTACTGTGCCGTTTGCCACGTCAGCATTTTCTGTTAGTTGGGTGATGGTAAGAACTTAAATGTCATGCGTTAATTGGTTTAGGGACTAAGAGTAGTAAAAATAAAATGTAGAGACCAAAATAGAAATCGGGTCGAAACGTAGAGACTAAAAGTGCATTTATGCCTTTAGATTAAGTTTGAAGAATTTTATGATTTCTGGTTGGATTTAAGAGAAGAAAAAAGGATAAAGAGGGCAGAGGAAGAGAAAGATCGAATGAGAGAGGAGAGAGGAGAGATAATCAGATGAGAGAGAGAGAGAGAGAGAGAGAGAGAAAGAGAAAAAGAAGAAAAACTACAGTATCCGTGTAAATATGCACAATTACTGTAGCAATTTTGAATATTTAGACAACTTTAGCTTGACTAACGTGAAAGATTTTGGGGGCAAAATGTGTAAACTTTGTTGTATTTTGTATTTGCAAAGTTTTACACCCACTGATGTGGATGCTCTAACCATTATTATTTATGATACATGCACCCATGCCCAAAGAAAGCAGCCTGCAAATGCATACATTAGAAATAATGTTTCTTTCTCCGATCACAGAGAAATTATAATTGATCTTTATATCCAACCCTTATTTATAATACATGAAATTGTACACAGGGAACAGCTAGCAAGTGTAACAAAATTAAAGTTATTTATAATACATGCTAAAGTAATTGCATCAAGGAGCAACTTCTAGCTGAATTACTGGCATATAGTATAAGCTTTATTAGTGTGGTCAGCCTGTTATATTCAATTTATAAATTCTTAATCCAAAAGTTACTTTGCCAAATTCTTAGTTGCAAAACTCTGAAGCCAAAACAAGATGGAAACCGACTAAACAAAATTTCTGTTAAACTGGATATGGTATCATTCTTAATAAAATTTCTCCCATCATCAAAAGTGAAATTTATCAGAAGATATGTATATATATATATATATATATATATATATATATATATGAAAAAGTTACCTTGAGCACCCCTAGCCAATTGCACCTTTATAGGTTTTTTGCTGCTCAAATTTTGCAATAATACAACGATCTCAGCATAAAGTCATAAACTCAACAATAAAAAACACTATATTAGACATGATTTTATCACCCACATAATTTACTATACTTGAATCTCTAACCAACCACCCAAATTAAGTGAAGAAGACAAGAAAACCTATAATTTCATAAACATGGACATGAGCTGCATCAAATTTGTAGTGCACAAACGTATTCTCATGTGTCAAATCTCTACATTCATATTATAATTCTTTTTTTCTTTTTTTTTTGGATAGGTAATAAGAATATAATTAATCATGATGAAAAAGAGTAGAACGCAAATACAAGGTGTTCATGAAATATTATAATTCAATATCTTTGGGTTGATAATTGTGGACATTGCAGATTTCTCTTTGAAAACTTGGCCCTTTGCCTCCTTGAAAATGTGAGTTTTGATAAAGTAAGTGTGGTTGGGTGGGTGTGAAACGGTGAATTTTGATAGAGTAAGTGTGGAAGAGACCTAGAATTTCTGTCTCTAAAATTCTAGCTCCCCCACTTAAACCCAAACACATGGTAAGGGAGAGAGAAAGAGATGAGAAAAATCCCAATTGGCAACAGAGAGAGATAGAGAGTGCTTTTGTTGATGAAGGAAGTAATTAATTCCTCTCAATTAAAAGCCTAGATTATATGATTTTCCATGAAAAAATATGGAAAATCAAAATCTCAAAACCCAAATAATAATTCTAACATATTCTAAAAAAAATCAAGATAAATACCCGAATTTAGAGTTCCTCTAAATCTTAGTCCGTCCCCCTCTCTCTCTCACCTTTTGATCTGTTTCTGCACCTCTTTTCTTGACCTGACCGTACATGTCATTCCATCCTCTTTCACCCCTCATCATCGACGACTATAATGTTCTCGCTCTTTCCTGTGTCTCTCTCCCTTACTTACTATGCATAGAAATCTTCTTATCTACTCTCCCCTCTCCTTTCAAGACTCCCTCACTTCTTCAAACAAATAGTGCGTTTGTGAGTTTGTCTCTTTAAGTTGAAAATGAAACGCACCGTCTAGACTTGCTAAAATAGTATAACTTGAACAAACCAAAAACACTAATCCTAAGGCTATTCACTCTTTTTACATAGTTAATAGATTATTGATGGAGTCATAGAAGATTAAATGCTATTACTTTGCAAACTTGCATATTCAAGAATTGTTTTATTAGGTCCTCGTGTGAAGTCCAATTGAAGTGAAAGTCATGCCCTATTAATGGTCTAAGTATGAGTCTTTTAGGGTTAAAACAATTTTTAATTTGGGTTTTTATTTTATTAGTTATAGTCAATTTTATATTGAGAGGCAAATCTGTGATCTCTGCAATTCCTGCGAATTAGGGGTATTTTGGTAATTTAGTTGAGTCTAGAATCTTCTAGGGTTTTAAGTATCTTAGGTTTATTTACTTTGGTTCCAAGTTAGTATTTACTAGGTCTTATTGGCAGTCCTAATCCTATTACTGCTAGTACAAGTAACAGTCTCTTAATATATATTGTGCTCAATGTATTCAAAGAGAATAGAATGACTTGATTAATAAAATTGAGTGTTCTGAGCAATAGGCACGTTAGCCTTTGTTGTTTTTTTCTTCTTCTCTCTTTGTCTTCTTCTTTCTAAGGTTATTGTTCATGGATACTATTCACACAGCCCCTAAACAGCCCCAACCTCTCTCTAATTCTTCTTCTTCCCTAACCCTAAACCCATCACAACTAACAGTAGACAAATCCCTAATTTGTCCTACATCAATTATTAGATGGCATGATGTGATTGACTAATTGATATATAGTAATAAAAAGTTAGAAACGCTAATTAGTGTTGACACATTGAGTTATACATTGTCGTACATTTTCAATATAAAAATCGTGTTTTCAAAATATAATTTCCATTGTGTACTATACACAATGCGTAAATAATGTTACATTAATCATAATATATCAATTTGAAATATTGTGAAATTTATTCAGTTTGTAGCATTACTAATTTTTCAAAAATTGTTTTTTTTTTTTTTTTGATTAAAAGGAAATATTATTAAACAACTAAGCCAAAATGGCTAAGTTAGAGGCAGCAAGCCTACATACACTTTCCCCATCAGTATCAAAATACACAAAATTTGATATTACATCAGATGGGGGAATATCCCAAACTACAAAATGATCTTGCATCATTCCTCCTAGCTTAGCCATAGCATCAGCAACTCTATTCGCTTCCCTGAACGCATGCTGCACCCTGTAGTGCTGAAACTTGCCCAGAAGCGACCTACAATTAGCCAGCAAGGAAGAATAAAATGCATTAGAGGGAGAGTAAGACTGCACCAGCTCAACTACCACCTTGGCATCTAATTCAATCGCAAGCTTTTGCACTCCCATTTGGACAACCAGCAATAAACCATCCCTTAGAGCCCAAAATTCTATTGTAATGCTGGTTGTGAAGCCAATAGACCGAGCAAAGCCTCTCAACCATCTACCCTCACTATCTCTAATCACGCCCCCTCCTCCTGCCCTTCCCGGATTGCCAAAGGAAGCCCCATCAGTATTTAATTTACACCATCCTAAGGGAGGTTTTTCCCACCTGACATTACAAACCACCATATTCTTCTGACACCTAGCCTTACCCACACAGTAGTAATATTCCAAGGCTTGATTTTTACTAACACTATGCAAGCTTCCATTGACAATGCTATTATTAAATGCCATACCATTTCTATGTTTCCACAAATTCCAAATAGCAAAAGAAAAAACAGAAGACCACGGCACAGAAGAGTAATGTAACGTCTTACTTTGGCAATTAACTTTTAGCCATTCAAGCAAGTCCAAATCAGCAAAAGAACTAACCATATCATGGGGGACTCTAAGTTTAAACCAGAAATCTTTTGCCACCACACACTCTTTCAATAAATGGCTAATAGTTTCTGGAAAATTGTTACATAAAGGGCAGCAACTCTCCCTTGTTATTCCCCTCATAGCCAAAACCGATCTAACAGGCAGACTTTCATGCATACACAACCAAAGAAAATTAATAATCCTTGGCAACATATCTATCTTCCATATCCACTGCCCTTGGAAATTAGTCTCCTCTTTTTGTGATCCATTCAGCCAAGCATAGGCAGAATTAGTAGTAAACTCTCCATCCTTAGTATGCTTCCACATAATCACATCTTCTCCTCTTCCAACCAGTTGCCTTGGAATAGCTTTAATCCTTTCTTTAATACAAACCGGCAACTCAAAGGAT
Organism: Quercus robur; assembly: GCF_932294415.1. Classification (NCBI taxonomy): domain Eukaryota; kingdom Viridiplantae; phylum Streptophyta; class Magnoliopsida; order Fagales; family Fagaceae; genus Quercus; species Quercus robur. The sequence goes on from NC_065539.1 coordinate 49,377,457, forward strand.
ATAACATCCCACTTCCACCCCTGCTCCGAATCAAGAAATAACTCTGACAACTTCGTATCCATCTCCCTTGGAGTCAAAGGGCCTTCAATCAGTTCTCTCAATGAGCATCCCCTTATCCAACTATCCGCCCAAATCTTAATTCTTTCTCCATTCCCCACCCCCCAACAAATACCCTCAACGAAAGTCTGAAACCCAGCTTTTATGGCTCTCCAATTTGGAGAACATGGCAACTTATCCGGGTCTCTAGCTCTCCTTCTATCCGTTGAACAATACTTCTTCAAAATAACCTTTGCCCATAGACTTTCTTTTTCCTGATTCAACCTCCAATTTAGCTTTGCTAATAATGCCAAGTTCTTGAATTTCGCAGCTTGAATTCCAAGTCCTCCCTCTTCCTTTGGCCTAATAATCTTACTCCACCCTACCAAATAAAGTCTTCTCTTTTCACTAGTTGAACCCCACAAGAAGTCCCTATTAATTTTATCCAATTTGTCACAAAGGTGAGCAGGAAGGGCAGCGACCTGCATAACATAATTCGGAATAGTAGACATGGCTGATTTCACTAAAACCGATCTGCCTGCAAATGATAGGAATCTAGTCTTCCAACCAGCCAGCTTGCTCATAACTCTCTCAACTATAAAGTTCATTGTTAACAAACCATTACCATTTTTCCTATAAAAATACTTGCAAACAACAATCAAATGAAAGATTAAATTAATGGTTATGGAATGTGATGTGGATGCAAGGGAATGGATTGCCAAGGTTGATGGAGAAGAGGGGCTGTCCTATTAGATTTTCATCACCAACGGGTCGATTTTTTAATAAGTATACATATTTAAGATTTTCTATATTATTTATACATAAGTTTTTTTTTTTTTTAATTTTTGTTTTGGGGGGCCTCTGCCAGCTGCACACATGCCCTTTGGCAGCCAAAGACTTTATAATTGCACCAATATGTACATAAAAGTTATATCCCTACTTAAAGTACAGAGGGCAATGACCTGATAAAAAATCAAGTGATTTTATAATTTGCCCATGTATGCAATCATATTGCAGAATCGAATGTTTGAAACCTCATTCAAAGTTTTCCATCCTAGTTGGTACCACTACCATATGAGCACATCAATATAATATAACAGTATATTTGGAGCAGGGCACATAACACATAGCGAAAACATAAACCAAGAATGGAGAGAGTAAACGCACCAGGAGCACATCTAAGGAACAGAGTTGGGGCAGCCTCTTGCAATGGCTATTATTCACACATCTCCAATTTGGTGGCAGCCACTGACATTTTTAGATGATGTAGTCAGCAGCCCTGACCAATGGCAATAAGGGCCTCAGCTCCAACCCTAGTGTTAAAAAAAGGGAAAAGCCCCTTGTTTCCTACTTTTTATAACATTTCTAACTCTTTTAAATCCAAAAAAGAAGATTTTAAAAACTCAATCAAGATAGTGTAAAAGCAGGGCACTGCAAAATTTCAGACTGATATTAAAAGAAGCAAAGCACAGACTATTGTTTTGCCCCCAACTCTAGATAGACATTTTTCTAGATAATAAAGAGGACATATCACAGCCCATGGTAGTCAACGGAGAGCCACCTAGCTGCCCAAGCAAGGTGCCTTAAACACCTAAGGCAAGGTGCCTTCAGTGAGGCACTCAACTTTAGAGCCTACATGAGTAACACGGCCGCCTTCAAGCTAGAAGTTTTATGCACACAAAATCGACTTACTAAACTCAAAGTTCATACCTTCATTAAACGTTTAAATCCAAATATTTTTTGTAAGAACAACCATCCAATGAATCAGGAACAAATTATAAATTTGAAAGTATAATAAATGCAAGTAATAATTTCAATAATAATGAAAATTTTGGCAAATTAGTCAGAATTTATTTGGCAAAATAATCAACACAAGAACTAATCATGACAGCTATACCACAAATGCTTTCATCTCCTACACCAGAAAAATCTATCAAGTGAGGAGCTTGCAAAGTTACAGCTCCTTCCAACTTGGGGAAGGGCATTGTTACCTATCCTTTGGCAAAATAACAGGTGCTAACTCAGTGAGTTGCCTCCACATTTTCAGAGCTAAGATTAATGTAATCGCAAAAGTATCTACAGATGGTATCAAACATATGTTACATATTTAGCCACAAGCCAAGAAAAGGTAACTAGCTTTGATCCATCTAAAATGCAAGAAATAAACTTCAAATTAAGCAGAATTCAAGGAACATGTGACTAAATCCATCCAAAAACTTGACTGAGAGGAAGGCACGATACTTTTATGCATATTCGATAACATTCAAATTGATGAATTTAATATTTTCCTTGCTCACTAAGTTAAGTGGAAAACATTTTACAAAGGCTACTACTGCAGAAGACAGATGAATATCCATCTCTTGAAAGAACTTGGAAGCATAAATATCAAAAAGAAAGTGCCTGAACTTTGAAATGTAACTTTTCAAAAATATCAATGCAACAATATTAAATACTTTTAGCAGGTTAGTAAAAGCAGGTTGCTTAATAGAATCCTTGAACAGCCCAAGAGCAAGGAGGCTTGCAGCTTGTGTGATGCTGTGACCCAAACATGACTTTAATCAATGCACACATTATCATAACTACAGACCGAAGTTATTAAGTTGGGAGAGAAAGATACTGGCAATATTTTCCAATAGATTCCAGTCCCAAAGTTCTGATATTATGGCACCCACTAACTTTGAGATGTGTAAGCTCCTTGCAACCAGTTGCAATTGCTTCCAAACCCTTGTCATTCAGGAAATCGCAATCACTAAGACTAAGATTTTTTAACTTCTTACAACCATTGCCAATAGCACCTAGACCCCTCAAATGTGTACGTCGAAGAAAATAGGCAAAGAGATTCTAAGTGGGAATAAAGGAATAGACAGCACAATGAGGCCGATTAGAACCGATGATAAAACAAAGACTCGCTCAACTTCATTAATAATTCCAACAACTTTAAAAGATAAATGTTTCCAAGAATAATAGAAAACGCACATCAAAGTCTTATGATAACTCAGATGAAGGGCCCCACAAAATAAATAAATAAATAAACCACAAACAACAATTGGCAGAACTGAGTTTTCCATCATAAGCTTATAAAGTATTTATATGAATGAAAGATAGAGAAAGTAAAGAAATAATTGATGAATCTCAAGAAGCTCTTGTGCTCATGACAAAAGGAAACTACTGAGGATGAAATCAACAAGTAAAACTAATAGAAGATTCCCATAAGATGGAGAGTAACTGACCTATCAGTAAATCTCTGCAAATTGTATAAAACCAGTAACTCCAGTGACAGACAACAAGTGCCTATCGATTCAAAGCCTCATTGGTAACATCAATACATTGTATCTTCAGAACTTTAAAAGAGGACATCCTTTGGTCACAGCAAGCAGCCATTTGTTATTCATTTACTCTGAATCCAATGACAAGGACTCAAGAGGTCTAGTCTCCATCTTGCAGCTAGCTGCCTAACTAACTTTTTACCATGATAGTATCGCATGTGTCTAGAAATTCATGGTCAACTAACTTAAGGAGATGACTAGCCCCTGTTGGTATCATCACTGTTGGTATAGCAGCGACTAACTTCCCAACTATTGGTTAGGGTTCGCTTAAATCTTTCATAGAACCAAAAGGCACATAAAATAAATAAATTATTGAAATTCAAAAAGAAATCACTTATTTGCATGATTCAAATTTAAAAATCAGTTGGGCCCTAGTATCTGACATATAGACCAGCACTTCAGTCTTAAACTTCATCATAGTCATCAATTCTTTATGATATACCAAATTACCATGAAATACAATGCTTCAAGTTGATGTTTACCAACATTACTAAAGCTCCAGCTGATCCTCTCCATATATTCAATCATGAATGAGGTAGTACATTACAAACAATGTATCCAAAGGAGCTCTGATGCATTAGTTTTATTCTACAATCTCCCCTAGATGTGTTTTAACAAAATGGGAATTCTCTTTGCAAAGTTTATTAACCAAAGAATGGCATATGCCTTCTCTAAGTGTATAACCTGTCCTAAACATAACATCTAATACAAGTAAAATGTCGTCCCACTTATCACTTTGTGAGAGACATTGGATCAATCTCTCAAAAGTTTCTTTCTTTGGTTTAAGCTTACACTTCAGCATTGCTAATAACCAATCCATTCCCTCTGCAGCATAACCTTGGTTGCATAAGCCAGTGATGATATGCTCATGAGTACAGACGATTGGTTGCAGACCCCTACTTTGCATATCATCCCACAACTTTTTTGCTTCTTGAATGTCTCCCACCTCACAAAGCTTTTCAATAAGGGGGGAAAATGAGGAAGTTGATGGCTGCAAACCCTGCATAAGGAGTTCTTTCAATAGGTTTGTACTCTCAACAATCTTCCCTTCCTTACAAAAGCCTTGAATCAGAGTGTTGTATGTGATCACATCACAAAAAACACCCTTTCGAGGCATTTCTTCAAACAACTCATGAGCTTCATTTATCCTTCCATTCAAACACAACCCTGCAATCATTGTGTTGTAACTCACCGTCGTTTCTCTATAACCTCTATTAAACATCTCCTTGTGCAGATTCCTTGCCTCTTCAAGATTACCAACCTTAAAATACCCATGAATCAGTGCACTGTATGTGTATTCATTTGGAATAAACCCCTTCTGAATCATCTCAAACCACAGCTTCCTAGCGTCCCCAAGCCATCCCATCTTGCAAAGACCATGAATCATTGTCGTATACATGACCCTATCTGGGGCATATCCTCTGTCCTTAAGATCATTGAAAACCCGAAATGCCTCAAGCTGCTTCCGTTGCTTGCAAAGCCCATTGATAACTTCCTGATATGTAAAAATATCCAGATCTCTGTTCTTTGCAATCATTGTGTGAAGTAGCTCAGATACCTTACTATATTGCCTCTCCTTACAAAACCCAGATATCAAATCATTAAAAGCAGCATTCCCAGGGTCTAACCCGTCTTCCAAAACCTGCCGAAGAAGTTCATAACCTTTTGAAACTTTGTTATCTTCACAAAAAGCTTGAATAAGATACCCAACAGTCTCGACATCAACTTTTGCCACAACACTGGATTCCACCATCTCTTTATACAATTTCCAAACAAGATCAGTCCTCCCAACCTTAAGACAACCCAACAAAGCCGAATTCCAAGTTGCAATTGATGGGCAAACTCCAACCCCTCTCAATCTATCAAACACATCAAATGCTTCCTCAACCAATCCACCCTCAAAAAGACACTGAATGTACAGCTCCAAAGAAGCCGGCTCGGGCTTAAACCCTGTATAATCAATAAAACTTTTGGCAGCATTGCAGGCCTTAGCCTCCACAAGCGCATCAAAAAGCGCATTCAACGACAACGGGTCAGGCGAAAAACCATTCCAAGAGCATAGCCAGTGAAAGAAACGGAGTGACAGAAGCACATTGTTTTGGTTCCTTATCAACTCATTGAAAAACTGTGGATCAGTGAAGTTGAATGAAGGAAAATCAGAGAGCAAGGTCTGCTCCCATCTGGGTTTTGTTCGAGTAATCCTAGAAACCTCTTTGGCAATCTCTATGAAGTCATTTTGTGCTTTTTGTGATGGTTCCTGAATTGGGTTCGGCTTAAAGTCACCATCTTTGGTTTCAAAAGTGAGATTTCGGATCTGGGTGTTAGGGTTTTGGCAGGTACGAGGGTTTTGGCGAATGAAAATTAAGATAGATGATGAAGCTCTAGCCATCATCAGGTATCAATCTTTGTGATTCTCATTAATGGGTTTTCACTAAAATTGAAGTATTTGCATATAATTAATAGTGTTGAAAATGATTGAATCAAGTACAAGAAAAAAATTCAAATTGTACTTACTGGATTCATGGACTTTGATGCTTAGCGCAGATTTGCAGAACTGAAAATAAGTCTTTTAAAACCATTGAAGCTTAAAAAAAAACACATCAAAGCTCAAAAATTTGGAAAGTCTAGGACAAGCACAAGATGTTGCAGAAGATGAAGGAGACCAGAGAGTAGAGGCAAGGATACGGCGTTGTTTGCAAATGCAAATTGCCGTTAGTTTCAATTTTTTAAAGCTTAAGTTCTTTTTTTCTTTTTCTTTTTTTCTTTTTTACTAGCATAATATGAGAGTCTTTTGGGTTAATATTGCAAAATTTAAAGTTAATTTGTGTTATAGGAACTGTTGGAAGTTAATTGGTAAATTGAGAAGAGAGACTGAATTTCAGCAATGGGATTGCCGAAATTCAGCCAAAAAGCAGGAGAGAGAAGAAGCGAAAGAGGAAAGAGAGAATGTTGAATTTCGGCAATGGGATTGCCGAAATTCCACTGCCCAGTTCTGATGCCGAGTGCTGTGTGTCCGAGTGTGTCCGAGTGTGTAGTGCTCTTAAAATAAATAAAAAAAGGCAATGGCGGCAATGCCATTGTCGAAATAGGGGAATAAATTTTTTTTTTAGCAATTGTGATAATGGCATTGCCGAAAATGGAGAAAAAAAAGTGGTTTCGAAATCTCTAGAAGAGTAAAAAAAGGGTTTTATGTCCACAATATTTTCACAATAAATCACATATAATTAGTCCACAATATTTTCACAATAAATCACATATAATTAGTTATTATTAGTTAAAAAAATTTGTGACAACTAATTGTGGCAATGGCATTGTCGAAATAGGAAAAAAAAATTGTGGCAATACCATTGACGAAATAGGGAGAAAAATAAAAGTACAAACTACTTGAGGCAATTGCATTGCTGAAATAGGGAGAAAAAAAAATTGGAAATACTATTGCCGAAATAGGAGAATAAATTTTTTTTTAGCAATTGTGACAATGGAATTGCTGAAAATGTAAAAAAAAAAAAAAAAAAAAAAAAAAAAAAAAAAAGAAAGAAAAAAAGAGGAGAAAAGGATTACGGCAATTGGATTGCTGAAATTTTTCCCCTATAATGTTAAAAAAAAAAAAAAAAAAAAAAAAAAAAAAAAGAAAGAAGAAGAAGAAGAAGGATTACGGCAATCCTATTGCAGTAAATGTGAAAAAAAAAAAAAAAAAAAAAAAAAAGAAGAAGGAGAGAAGGATTACGGCAATCCATAATCCTTCTTTCTCTTTTTTTCTCACATTTTCGGCAATTCCATTGTCACAATTGCTAAAAAAAATTTTATTCCCCTATTTCGGCAATAGTATTTCCAATTTTTTTTTTCTCCCTATTTCGGCAATGCAATTGCCTCAAGTAGTTTGTCACTTTTATTTTTCTCCCTATTTCGGCAATGGTATTGCCACAAATTTTTTTTCCTATTTCGGCAATACCATTGCCACAATTAGTTGTCACAAATTTTTTTAACTAATAATAACTAATTATACGTGATTTATTGTGAAAATATTGTGGATTAATTATATGTGATTTATTGTGAAAATATTGTGGACATGAAACCTTTTTTTTACTCTTCTAGAGATTTCGAAACCACTTTTTTTTTCCCCATTTTCGACAATGCCATTACCACAATTGCTAAAAAAAAATTTTATTCCCCTATTTCGACAATGGCATTGCCGCCATTGCCTTTTTTTTTATTTTAAGAGCACTCCACACTCGGGCACACTCGGACATACAGCACTCGGGCAGGAGAACTGGGCAGTGGAATTTCGGCAATCCCATTGCCGAAATTCAACATTTTCTCTTTCCTCTCTTGCTTCTTCTCTCTCCTGCTTTTTGGTTGAATTTTGGCAATTCCATTGCCGAAATTCAGTCTCTCTCCTCAATTTTCCAATTAACTTTCAACAGTTCCTATAACGCAAATTAACTTTAAATTTTGCAATATTAACCCAAAAGACTCCAAAATTTCTATCTTTTTTAATTAAAAAAATGCAACACAAAATTTGATGTTAATAATGCTTTTAATATTACATATAGGACACAAAATTTAATTTCTTTTGATTATTAGTTAAAGGTTATGAATTATAGTAATGTTTTTGAACTTATAGAGTTATAAATAAAATTTTACAATTTTTGATATAATCAACTTGAGCCTTATCAATCTTGCGTGGGATCCTCGATTTGAGTCATATGAGAAGAAAAGGCTTTTGAAAATTGAAATAGTGTTTATTTTCTTGAAGTAAGGAATTTATTTTTTAAATTCATTTCTTCCCTCATGATGAATAAAATACTGTTTATGTTGTTGTTTTATATAAAACTTGTATAAATGCTGTATTTTGAGCTCCAACTGTAATAAAAAACTAAATTACATAAAATTTTGTCCCAAATTTATGCCATGTTTTGGCCTACAGTTTATACCATGTTTATTTGGTACCAAAATTTTTATATTGTTAATTAAAGTCCCAAACTTATAAAATTGTTTTAGTTTGAAAACTTTGTTCATCTCTATTATTCATTTATGTTATTCTTGGTAGTAATTCTTAAAAAAAAAAAAAAAAAATTATCCTAGTAGTAATGGAGTAGATACTTTATTTATTTATTTATCGGTTGCAAACATTGGCTTAAGAAGTGGTTTGGCCATAAACATCTCAAGAAGTTATTTATTTGTTTATTTGTTTTCCCCCTAGCATTAAAAAAAAAAAAAAAAAAAAAAAAAAAACCATTTGAAAAATGAGAAGAGTATGTGAAGTGTAAGTCCCACATCCACTATTTTAAAAATAACCCAAAACACTTATAAATTTATTAGTTGAACTCTTTCATAAATAATGTGGGAGATCTATAAGAGGAATTGTTCTATAAATTTTGTTGTTAATTAATTTGAATAAAAATAAAATACTTAATTATAAAATGGACATACTTTCACATTTCTATTCAAAATTGATTTCAATGAAATTTTATCAAAGTAATTATCATGTGTATTTTTAATCATATGATATGTTCAGAGATATATTTAGTTGGACTGATTTATGAAGGGTGGAAAAGAAAAGAAATAATAGTATTGTGGGTACTTAACCTCTAGTTCGACCTCAGGTTCGACCCATTTGTAATAATTGATGGTACTCTTTTCTCTTCAGCTCATGCTTATAAGGCAGAGGGGGGAGAGAGTTTTCTTCGATGTGGGATACCAAAAAGGAGAGTACAGAAAGCCAAAAGGCTACCAAGTAACTCCAAAAAAGTATTCACAATAATAACTGATGGTACATTACTCCTTCGTTTCAGAGCTTATAAGGCATAAAGTGAGGGAAGATTCTTTCGATGTGGGACTCCAAAAGATGCTGTGTAAAAGTCAAAGGCTATAAATTAGTACATCCGAGGAACCCACAAGTATTTTATCTTGTTTGGTAGGAGAGAAAAGAAAGATGATAGAAAATGGGGGTGAAAGTTGTTTTCTCCCCTAACACATGAAATTTAGTCCCCCTAAATTGTGTGAAAAAGAGAGAAAAATATGGGAGATAAAGATGATTATTTTACTTATATTTTGAAAGACAAAGTTTTCTCTGAACTAATTTAGAGAAATATTTACCGAATTGAAATAAGATTATTATTATTATTATTATTTTTTGAGAAGAATTAAGATAAGATATAATGACTCATAAAAGCATATACATATTTTGTTTAAATAAATTATATGATTTATATTAAGATCACATATAAATATTTTGAGAGTCAATTAAAAATACACCTTGATGATTTTATAAATCACCTACACCAAGGGATAAAACTTTTTTTCCATTTTGAAAAATGTTAAAAAATTATTTATTGTATGATAGATAATTTTTTTTTTTTTTGATGAATTAAGAGGGGAGTGGGAGCAACCATTGTGACTCACCTCCTTAGATGTGACCATAAGGGCACCCCTATTAGGGAATGTTGGATTGAGAGATATTTACTGTGGTCTAGGGTGACCACAGACCTCACCCTAGCATCTTGAAAGAGTTGATAATCAAGGGCTCATCAGCAGAGATACCCAAATTCCTCCCAACGTACTCTCTTGGGCTTAAACTAGGGATCACAAATCCAATTCACGGATCCCAACCACCAAGCCACCCTTCTCGGGCGTATGATAGATAATTAGATTTATACATAGTGAATTGTTATATATTCCTTTCCAGCTTTTCCACTTTTTTTTTTCTCATTAGAAAAAAAAAAAAAAAAACTCCTATTTTTTTTTTTTTTGACCAAATGAAGGAAAGATACACCAGTACTTTTATGTCCTCTCACCTTTCTATGTTTTCTTAAAAAACACATAAGATGAAAAAAAGTACCTTGTCCTTCCTCTCTTTTTTTTACCCCATCATTTTTATCTTTGTCATCCATTCATTTTTCCATCGTATGACCAAATTTTAAGAATTCCATAATCTCATAAAACAAAAATGATGTCACCAACATAAAATATAGAATGATGTCACTAACATTGGACCCACGTGGGTCCAATTTAAGGTCAACCAACAGCTAATCTAACCGTGACAAGAGAACCAAACTTCAACCCTCTCTTTCACTTCCTAATTTGTACTCATCAAGACAAAAGAAAACCCTTTTTCTCTACTCAGATTACATATCACAAAACCAAGCCACCCCAGCCGCTCTCTCTCTCTCAGTTTTTCTCTCATTTCTCAAATCCATAAACCTTACCAGCAAATTCCCACCAAAATGTCAATCTAACACCCTAAATCCCAAAAAATATCTTCTGGGATTTGATCACCTGGCCTTGTTTATGAGCAAGTAATCGAGCTCCAGCCACTTCACCAACTTACAAAGGTAAACCAATAAAAAAGTTTCAATTTTGATAATAATGATAGTGATAAAAACCCTAACTTCGATTTTTTTGTTATCTAATCCAATCCGATTATATTGCGTTGACTTCTCATTTTGTTGTTTCTGATTGAATGTCATAGTATCTTTGTTGTTGGGTAGCTATTTTTCTGTATTGGGTATTGTCCTTTTTTTTTTTTTTTTGGGAGTTTGGTTATATAATCCTCTGTTTGGCTGCCGAGAAAATGTAGATTGAAAATTGTAATTTTTCTCGATTTAAGACCCTTCTAACGCACACACAGTAAAATAAAAAATGAGAAAAAGAAAGAATGAAATTGACTTTTACTTCAATTGTAAAATTAGTAACTGGTGCCATTTGACCAAATTGACTCATTTGGACAAAGTGAGGGACTAATTAAATTAACAAAAAATTAGTCCTCAGGAACTAATTGGACGATTGAGGTAAAAGTCAAGGGAGTACATTGAATTTTAGCCAAGAAAGAAAGAAAGGAAGAAAGTAAATTGAAGCACTGTGTCTGTACTTTTTTGTTCCTCCCTGTGAAAATTTCTTCTGTGTTCAGCTGAGGAATGGGTTTAAATTTTATTTTATTTCCATTTCAGTGTTTACAATCAAGTAAATTTGATCAATTTTCTGAGTATCTTGTTCTATAAAGCTCTCCTCCATCTTTTAACTATATTAGTTATTAAGCTGCAAATTGATTGTGGTGTGAGGTCATAGTGAAATTGTTTTTCCTTCCTTTGTATAGTAGAATACAAGTAGATTTTTAAATTTGAATAGCAATGTGAAAGTTAGCTTTCGATTTGATTTGGTGGATGATGCACGTGAAAGTCAATTATTAAGTTGCAAATTAATTGTGGTATTGGTTTAAATTTTTTTCCCTATAAAAAATAGAAGGCAATGTGAAAGTATTATCAGTTTGCTAATTGTTCGATGTGTAAATTTACAGCACATGATGTTTATTTTCATACCAATGCAGTTCAAATACTGATCCGAATAGCAAAGAGTGTGGGAACATGGTCATAAAGGCAAAGCCAGTAGGTATGATACGTGCAATAGATAATGTCAATGGGGAGGATGGAGGGTCTAGACTTGAACCCCAAGTGGGGTTAGAGTTTGATTCGTCTGATGATGCACGTGAGTGTTACAGTCTATATGCAAAGCGTATGGGCTTTAAGATTCGGACAGGTCAGCTCTATCGATCAAGAACTGATGGGTCAGTTTCCTCTCGAAGATTTGTTTGCTCAAAGGAGGGGTTTCAGACCAATTCGCGAACTGGTTGTCCGGCATTCATAAGGGTACAAAGAAATGCTTCTGGGAAGTGGGTCATTGACCACTTTTTCAAGGATCACAATCATGATCTTGAATCTACGGGTGAAAACCCCACTCCTGTTATGCAGTCAAAGCCACCTATAGTTAAGAATTCATTGGCTGATGTAACCCAGAGGTCAAAAGTCAAATTGCTTGAGGATGTAGAGGATAGACGGCCATGCCCATCTGGTGTTATTAATGTTAAACGTGTTAAAAGGGATGGAGATGATGGGCAATCCAAAGTTCAACCTTTTTTGGGTCTAGTGTTTAATTCAGCTAATGAAGCATACCAATTGTATCATTCGTATGGAGCAAATAAAGGTTTTAGAGTTCGAATTGGTCAACTGTTTCGCTCGAGGCATGATGGGTCAATTTCATCCAGGCGATTTGTTTGCTCAAAGGAAGGGTTTCAGCACCCATCAAGAGTAGGTTGTGGGGCATATATGCGGATCAAGAGACAAGAATCTGGAACATGGGTAGTGGACCGTCTTCGGGAAGATCATAATCATGGTCTTGGGACTCAAATGGAAACTCATAAAGGCAGTTTGAATGCTTCAAATAGATTCATAGAGGTGGTAAATGGTGGTTTGCAAAATAAAGATTTAGTTACCAAATATAACAAAAACCTTGTAAAAAGATGGCGAGAAAAACACAATCGGAGTGATTGGTATCATGTGCTTTTTGAGTATTTTCAAAGCAAACAGGCAGAAGATACAGGATTCTTTCATGCAGTAGAGGTTAATGGTGGAAATTGCATGAGTATTTTCTGGGCCGATGGGAGATCTAGATATTCTTGCAGTCAGTTTGGTGATGCGATTGTTCTAGATACTTCTTACAAAAATAGTGTGTATTTGGTTCCTTTTGCTACTTTTGTTGGAGTGAACCACCATAAGCAACCAGTGCTTCTTGGGTGTGCTCTTATTGCTGATGAATCTCTGGAGTCTTACACTTGGTTATTTAAAACTTGGCTTAGGGCAATGTCTGGGCGGCATCCATTGTCAATAATAGCTGATGAAGACAAGGCCATCCGACAAGCAATAGCCGAAGTCTTCCCTGGGACTCATCACCGTTTTTCATTGTGGCAAATTAAGGCAAAAGAACGGGAGTTTCTCAGTTCAATGGATAATGGTTTTAAATGTGAATATGAAAAGTGCACTCTTCATAGTCAGACAGCTGATGAATTTGATATAGCATGGAATGCCCTTCTCAGCAGATATGGTTTGAAGGAGAATGTATGGCTGAAAGAAATGTTTGAAAGCCGTGCAAGTTGGGTACCGCTATACTTACGGGCCACATTTTTTGCTGGCATCTCCATGAATGAAAGCATTGATTCATTCTTTGGCACACTTTTGAATGCCCAAACACCGATTGTAGAGTTTGTTTCACGATATGAAAGAGGTCTTGAGCAACGTCGTGAAGAAGAGAGAAAAGAGGACTTTGACACTTATAACTTGCAGGCTTTTTTGCAGACAAAGGAACCAGTTGAAGAACAATGTAGAAGGTTATATACACTTACGGTGTTTAAGATATTTCAAAAGGAGCTTTTACAAAGCTATAGTTATCTTGGATTTAGGATTTATGAAGAAGGGGCAAACAGTAGATATTTGTTGCGTAAGTGTGGGAACGATAATGAGAAAAATATAGTTACATTTTGTGCATCCAATCTCAATGTGAGCTGTAGCTGTCAAATGTTTGAATTTGAAGGCGTGTTGTGTAGACATGCTTTGAGAGTTTTCCAAATATTAGAAATAAGAGAGGTACCATCTCACTACATCTTACATCGATGGACAAGAAATGCCGAGTATGGTACTGTTGGTGATGCTGAATCAGTGGGAACCTCCCAAGAACTTAAAGCTTTGATGCTATGGAGTTTAAGAGAAACAGCATGTAAATACATAGAGGCTGGTTCAGCATCTCTTGAAAAATATAAACTTGCCTATGAGATTATGCGAGAGGGTGGAAGAAAGCTTTCTTGGCAAAGGTAGATAACTGAGACAAAGGCAGGACATACCTCTAGCACTAAATTTTGTAGTTTGAACTGCATGGGCAGCTAGGTTTTCCTGGTGTAACTCAGTTATCTGATATAGAGCATCGGCTTCCATGGAAAATAGCACTTCTTCTTGTTCAATTCAAAGCTATGTGATTGATGCATTGGTGTGGACTGCCTTCTTCTTTTCCTGTTTCCTTTTTTATTTTGTTTATAAAAATTGAATCTCTGTATGGCTTAAGATTCTGTGTTTGGCATCTATACTCAAATCCATTTCACAGTTTTCAATAAAGTGAAATGCATTTTGCAAAAAATAGACTTAGTTCAATAACATTGTTAGGTTCCATCTGCATTTCTCATTTTCCATTCTCTTTACAATTTCTGCTAAAGTAGTTAGGAACCACCAATTAGGCAATTACACCAAATGAGGCCCAATGGTAAAAATCTAGCCCTTTCTTTTTCTTTTTTCCCTTCCCCTCCCTTTCTTCTCTTCTCTTCGGTTTCTCTTCCCGCAGTGGGTCATCTTCAACTGATCAGCATGGGTGTTCAACCATATGTTTTTTTTATTTAAAAAATGCATATGATTGTAGTGGCAAATCCAGATTACCCATTTCTTGATAAGGTATCTTTCTCTTTCTTGATCTCATCACAAATTTTGGATCATGTTCATGTTCATGTTCTCTCTCTCTCTCTCTCATTTTATTAATTTTTATTTTAAAATGTTGTCTTTATGCTTGAACTTTTATATTATACCAGATACGGAATCTGCAGCTGCTTCTGTTCATTTGTGAATATTTGGTTTGTAATGAAGAGGTTGTATTAGTATATCTTCCTTTTGAGCCTACGAATTGCATCAGTTTCTTATCTCACCTTCTGGGCTGACAGTGAAATTAATTTGATTGTTAACTTTCTTCCGCTGTAGCACATTGGCAATTCAGAATTCGATTGTTAACTTTCTTTATTTTTGAGAAGTGAGTGTTATTTCATTTTGTTTATACTTTATACTTAAGTTTCCATGGATATTTTCACGTTTCCAATTCACCTGCTTTATGAACATGACCTGCTTTTAAGCCTGAGTAAGAACGATATCACTCATTGATAAAAGTCACATTTTAATATTTGAAGATATTCAGTACTGAGAATGAGAACAAAATGTCTTCAGTTGGTAGTGGATACATCTAGGCTTTGTGTTGGGTTTACTGTTGAGAATGAGAACTTTTTGTTGTTCTTGATAATGAGAGTTTTTTTTTTTTTTTGGTTATATATTTTATTTTGGGTAAACTTAAAAAAAAAAAAAAAAAAAAATTTATATTGACATGGTAATTATATTAGATATATGTTTGGAATAAGGCTATCTTTATGTTAGAGTTATTATTTTTTAAAAATTAATTAATTGGATAATATTGTCATAACAAATAATTACTTAATAGAGAAAATGCATTTTCCAATGACATAATCAAACGCAATATCATTTTGCATAATTACGTTTTAGTAAAATTTTTAGCATGATACTATACCCATATTTTTAAGAAAAAAGAATGCATTCCAGTGGATACATTCACCCAGTAGAATTACCAAATGCAGCTTTATTGTTCATATTGACCTGGTCAATACTTGAAGTTTACCCTTATGAATTGCCAATCCTTTAGGGCCCGAGATTATGTTTGTTGGTGCCATGGAGATGCAGCAACAACCTTCTTTATCAATTATGACTGTAATGAGTCAAAACTCGACAGTTCCATTTCTGGTCTTGGAATTCT
The DNA here is from genome assembly GCF_932294415.1 of Quercus robur. Classification (NCBI taxonomy): domain Eukaryota; kingdom Viridiplantae; phylum Streptophyta; class Magnoliopsida; order Fagales; family Fagaceae; genus Quercus; species Quercus robur. Next base: position 49,393,224 of record NC_065539.1, read on the forward strand.
CCTGGAACAGGTGTTGAGTATATGTTTTGGTGTCTTGTTACTATTTTCTGCATTTGTTTGAGAACATGGTGATGAACAGAAAGAACACATTTTCTGTGGCATGTAATATTGTATACAGAAAATGAATCAAACATATACAAGGCAGAAAAGTTCCTGAGATTGGTACATTGGGTTATTTAAAGGGTATTTAGGTTAGGTTAGCAGCAGGTGAAGACTGTGGTAATGCAGCAGGAGAAGCAGTGGCGAGGGACTTGAGGAAATCTACTCTATGAACTAGGTTGAGGATCAATATACATGGTGTAAAAGGAAAAATAACAAAAATTAATACATTGTGTCTTTGTGTGAAAAAATGTTACTGGATACACCACGAATATGAATGCTTGAGCTCTAATTCTATCATAGTTGATGTCTCTCTGCAGTAGTGAGCTCATAAACTTTGGGGTTCTGTATCTGTTCAGTCATCGTGTATTACTTTTGTTTTGTTTTTTGCTACGTATGTATTGCTTTTGTTATTCCAGTTGTATCTCACTAGTTACTAGGGTAATAGTTTGATTTAGGTTCCTTCTCTTGTGCAATTATTTTGTTCTTGAATCTGGGCTATACCATGTTTGGCCACCTTGTGGATGAAACATGCTGAATTCCATTTTAGTTGCAGACATCTTGTCCCCTAATGTCTATAGGAATCACTACAACTTTGTAGCTCCAACTGTGTAGCAATTTGATCAAACATGAATCCTGTGACAAATTGACAATAGACAACAGACAAGGTACTTCCATGGGAACAACTTTGCCGCACATTTTCGCAATTGGATTTATATATATTAGTGTCAGCTGAAAAACCATTTTAGGAAAATGAGGTGGTAGAATTGTGGAGACTGATTTTTATATACTATTCAAAATAAGATGCCAGCTTGGGAAGGCTTGTCAAAAGGAATTATGATGGAGATTATGCCATGTGTGTATTGCATAAACAATTTGGAGAGTTGAGATTATTTGTTTTTCAAATGTTCATTTGGTCGCAGAATTTGGTCTTGGCTTTTGCATTTGTGTGGTGTGAACCAGTTTGGCTTCACCTGGTTCGAAGTTCTTCAATGGGGCTTAAACAATTTGCAAAACAGAAGTTTCAAACCCTCTCTGTGCAAATTGGTTTGGATTGCATTAGTGCATCATATATATATATATATTCCCTACCCAGGCTCGTTGGTGTCAATTAGGCAGTCTGTGGACTTTTGTAGCTCTCCATGACACTTTGGTAGATATTGATGAGGCGGTCTGTAGACTTTTGCACTCCATGACACTTTGTTGGATATTGATGGTATTTGGCTCTTTTTTTTTTTTTTTTTTTTTTTTCTCTCTCTCTCAGATAATAAAGTTTCATATCTTAATTTGGATATATTAATAAATTTATTTTTTAGTCATTTTTAGTTATGTTTTAGATGCAATTACTAATTCATGATCTAGTTCTTTTTCCGTGTTTCATAATACGGTTAACCAACATTTTAGCTAATCGAATCAAAAGATTTGCAGCTGCCAATATATCTTGTGGCAACAAAAATGGATTGTAATGGGTTGATTGGTATTAGTTTGGATGCAAGAAGAAGGGGTTGATCTGTATCATCTTGACTTGGTTTTAATTTCTCTATTTTGACGTGTTGCTTCTTAATTATTGTATTTTATTTTTTTATTCCACACCAATCCATCCCAAACTTGGTGGTTAAATTCTACTGCAGTGACGGATGGCAAAGAAAGCCCTTCCAGCCTCTCAGATGAGCTAGGACACGAGTGGAGGCTCTTAACATGAAGTTTGAAACATTAGCTAATTAATCCTATCCAGTAGTTTTAAAAATAGTGATTGGAACATATTTCTAATAATGTTCCTTCTATTTCTTTGCGCAAAGCTCTTCGCACTGCTCACACATTTTGGATCAAGTAAAGGCTCTGAGGTTTCGGCAAGCCACTACTAGAGGGGCTCAACAACACAAAAAACCGTTGTTCAACTCTTTGTTGGCTTGCCAGTTGACTTATATATATATTTGGATACTAATTAATTACATAATATCCCTAGTTACAATCACAAATGATTGGTTTTGAGACCTTGGAAATGGTACTTATGCTTAGATGTTCCACTAGAAATATTATTGAGAATAGCCCCCACATTCAAAGCCTCTTTTTCCATTAACAAGAACTTGTTTCATTGGCATATCATTAAGGGAAAAAAAGAAGAAGGATGAATTCCACTTTAAAGAGACACAGTACTATATTCAATGTATTCATTATATTATTCGATTGATTAAACAGTTTGAAATGAATTGAATTAACGATTGTGTCATAAAGACTTTTATGCCAATAAATAATAGAATATAGAGGGTCTAATTATAATTATTCATGTGATGAATCTAATTCAATGTAAAACGAAGAACTTTACCCGGAGTTGACATGCTGCGAATCATTTTGAAAGAGAAGGGTGCCTTTGTGATGTGTAGTGTTGTAGATAACGCGTTAAGTATCCCTATATGTATATATGATGAGAAATGCAAGAGTGTTTAATGGAAGAGTCTTATAAGAGGTGGGAGATTTCTTTGTAATAAGGTTTTATCTTTTAATTAGTAAGTGGAACATTTATTTCTTTGTTTTGAAAAATGTTTAGAATAGGCTAGGACTTGTTAGGGATGGTGTTCTTCTTTCCCCTATGCTGTTTGAGTAGCAAGTGTTCCTGCTGAGGATTGTTGTCTATACTTTTAGTTTGATTTGTTGATTAATAATATCACATTTTCAATAATAAAAAAATGATGATTAATAATATAACTTATTCTTTAAAATAAAAAATAGTAATCATTTTGAGGAAGAAATTCCTATAACCTTAGGTCTTGGACACCATGTCAACGTCAGAGGTGAACAGTCTTAAGGTACAAACGATTTTTTTTTTCTAGGTAATTATGGGGGATAGAACTCCTGAGCTCAAAGATACACATGGTATGTGTGTACATGTCCAAACAATTGTATGTGTCTACGTGTCCAAAATTATCACATTCTCTTAGTGTGTGTGTTTGTTTCTATATATATAGGCAAATTTTTTTTAAAAAAAAATTGGAATAAATAGTATTTTTTTTAAGTTACATCAATGTAGGAGAAAAGATTTAAATCCTGGTTCTCCTTATAAAGAAGTGCACTTATAGCATTTCAGAATGACAGTCATGTGTAGAGCATTCACATTGGTGGTTTTAAAAAAAAAAAATGTAAAATTGGTAGTGGTAAAATTAAAAATTTATACAAATTAGCTATTGTAAATTGCCATAAAATGATTACAAAAATTATTTTATTTTGTGGGAGTTAGCACAAAGTGATAAAGAATAAATAAAGAAAAAATAATTAAATAAAGTAGTTAAAAAATAGAACCTTTGATGTTGGGTATATTCTAAATGATGTGTTAAAATAGATAAGATAATTTTTTGAGTTGCTAAAATCTAAAGTACCAATCTCCTAACATCCTACAATATCATAAATAATGTAAAATTATTAATTAGGTAATAGATATAAATTTATGGAAGAAATTGTCTTGTGTAAAGGCTGCGAGTATATTATCCTTCTCCTTTTTTTTTTTTTCTTTTTTTTTTTTGGTGGGAATATTATCCTTCTCTTTATTATATGATTCGTAAGTATCAGTATCATCATAAATGATCAGATACTAGGATCCTTTTGGTTAGGTGTTCTGGGAGCTTAACATAGCATTTTTAAAATTCAAAACTCTATTTTACAATGTTGAGGTCTAAAAAAGATCACAGTGCCCAAGCCCAAAGAAGTGAGCCAAGCCCAAAGAAATAAGCCAAGCCCAAAGAAATAAGTGCAAGGGGGCCATGAAAGAGAAGAAATGGCAGGCCCAAGAGGCTTGAAACATAAAGAAGGAAAAAAGGGAGGCCCAGAAGCTTATGAGAAAAGGAAGAAAGAAAAGAAAGAGAAGCCCATGTCAGGGGATTGAAGAAGAAAGCTGAGCCGGGATCCTCAGCGACCACCAAAAGGCTCGGATCCTCCTAGGCGTATAAATACAATCAACGAAAGATTGAGACAGTTCAAAAGAAAAGGACAAAAAAGAAACACGAGAAACAGAGGAGAAGCCACAAGCGTCAAACGATCCAGCAAGAAAAGAAGAAAGAATCAGCGACCTCTCATGGCGCAAGTGGGAAGCGCCTCAGGGAACTAGAATGGAGAAGTATAAAAAAGGGAATGCCAGTGGACGACTTTCAATCCGGCAGAATGGGATTCCGCTCGGCTGGGAAAAAAGGCAAAGAAGAAGAACTGTCAAACAGTGGGATTGAGAAAGGCGTGACCTCAACATGTCTCGAAAAAGGCAGTCAGCCATAGACTTTCAAAGAAATCGAAACTAAAGGAAGGAAAAGATGAAAAAACAGGGAATAGAACCTGCTGAATGATGGGCATGATACATGCCCTGTTAACCAGAGGACAAAACAGGGGAACCAATGGTTCCCTTGGGACTCTAGGATATCGCTATAAAAAGGGGGGAAAGGTTGCGGAGAAGGATACAGAGAATTGAAGAGTAAAAGAACTATTGATAAAATTCTCTAAAGAAGAGAAAACTCAGGGAAAATTCATAACACTACTTCCCGGTATCCTAGAAAAGCCACTACTGCGCATACTCGGATTCAAAAAGAATCAAATTTTGCAAGTCTTGAAGGTTGGAATAATCATTCAAGACTCTAATTTTTGAGTTTGCTTGAACCTTGTATCACGTCTTAGTAAGCATAATAATGAAAAATTCAATGAAATACTTTCCACTGATTTAAGGATCCTTATAACGTTATTTTGTGCTTTTGTTATTTTGTTCTCTGTATTTACTTTGCTGTTTTGATTTGTCGTTCAATACAAATATCCTTGTTTGTCAGTTTGGATGTATTGTAGGAAGCATGCCCTGTGCACTACTTGATTCTTAAACAGCCTGTTAGCTGCGATGAATCAAAACCCGGTCCATCAAACCACAACTATTCAGCCCAGGATCCTTGGGCTTGAGTGTCACGAAAAAAGGCACTCTCACATACAACCACAATTTCTCATAACTTTTTTTTACAAGTGTTTATTTCAAACTCAAAATGCCGTTTTTCAATTTATACAAACGACCCTAAAAAATTGAGAGATGATATATGCGCAACCTTTTTACAACAAATTCTAAGTGGCAGGTTATTACTGATTGTTATTGTTAGGGCAAAAAAGTAATCTTAGTGTTAGGTTCAAATTTAAAAAAATAATAACTGACAACTTATAATTTATTATGAAAATATTATGAATATAACACCCCTAAAAAAAATTTCCCACAATAATGAATATATGATCCGGGAGCCGGCCGTGGGCCATAGGGGAAGCACCTTCGAAAAATCAAGAGAAACAGGTTGATACTCCTTATTTTGTAGCCCAATAAAGAAAAAAGGAATAACGGTCAGACACTTGAGGTGGACCCAACCAGAAATAAATTCTGGATCATATCGCTGATATTATTCTTAAGGAGGAGGATCTTTAAAATTTCTCACAATTGAATTAATGCAATGACCCTTTTGTTTCTAACCAAAAAAAGTTGGGGGGGGGGGGGGGTGTTGGCGTGGTGGGAAGGTTCACTTCTGCATACATACTTTTTATATACTCCTATATTTTTTTGAGAATAGGTTTGTGTTTGGATTGCTTATTTTTTGTCAATTTATTTTACTATTTAGTTTATTTTTACTACTATTTATGGGCTTTATTGTATTTTTTGATATTATTCATGAGTTTTACTATAATATTTTAATTAACTTTTACCTTTATCTACAGTACTTTCAGCAAAAAAATTTCAATTTCAACAAAATAAACAGATTCCAAATAAACCCTAGGGCAAATTATATTTTGAATCTTACACTTTAAGGGTGGTATGTGGTAACTCAATAATTTTAAAAATTTTAAATTAAATCGTAAACTATTACAAATGGAATGTATACGGTTTTATTAGTTTTAGAACAAATCATTCAATTTTAAAATCATATCAATTTAAACCCTTAATTAAACTTCCAAAAAATTTTCTCAATAAAAAAAAAAAAAAAAAAAAAAAAAAAAAAAAAAAAAACCTTACAATATAACTCAAAATGACTAAGGTTTAAATGGATAGGACTTGAACCTATGAGCATGGTTTTAAAAACTGATCTGGGGGCAAAACTGAATTTGCCTCCGATTCCCAATTTTTTTTTTTTTTTTAAACAGGTTTTGACCTATTATTGACCAGTTTTTAGTGTTTTCCAGGATCAAACTAGTGGCTAGTTTCCAGTTCAATCAGTCGGACCAACTAGTCTGGTTTGGTTTTTAAAACCATGCTTATGAAGAGAATATATAATAGGAAACTACAAGACTCTTGTAGCTTTCAAAACTTTCAAATCAAATCCTAAATTGTTACAAATTGAATGTATATGGTTTTATTAGTTTTAGACCAAACAATACAATTTTAAAATCATATCAATTTAAACCCTTAATTATACCTCCAAATCAAATGCAAAATGTCTGAAGTGAGAAGAAGTGTGAACACATATATTTCAAAACTACAAGACTCTAGTAGCTTATTTTCCCCAAAAGAAAGAATATGAAAATTTTCAAAGGATCATATTTTTCAAGATAACAAAATAGAATAATAAAAATAAGTTCTTTCAAAGGCATATCAAACTATTCAAAAAAAAAAAAGGGGGCACAATTTCGTGGTCTGAAAAAGTAAAAGAGAAAGAATAAATAAAAGTGAGAAAGAGAAGGCTACAATCCAGGACTAGAACGTTCACAAAAGGATCCTCTCCACTGGTTAAGGAAAGGTAGAACCGTAGAAGATTAGACCACAAAAAATACAAAACATAAGGAATCAAATGTTGAATACTTCCATCTACCCTAACTCATTTCATGAGACTTGAGAGTTCAGATTCAGAGTTAGACACCAGTTCAGATTCAGAGTTAGACACCAAAGCAAACCTTTCTTTACTTAGCTTACTCTTCTCAATGTTGTCTATAGCTTCCTTAGGCTTCAACCCGGAATCTTTTTCTACGTGCATGATTACTTACTTAGGAGTTATAGGATATCATCAACGTGGTGTGTGAAAAATATAGACCCACTTTATTATATTTAGTGGTTTCAAATTTTCGATTCTTATTACCAAGCCAACTCTAGCCCCTTTGTTTGATCCGGAAATTGAAGAAAACGTATCAAGGGAAGCAATTTGGGGGTTCATTCGAGGACTTTCTTTTTTCTGAATGAATAGGAGAGGAGTCAAGAATCTAAGAAATATTTTTGGAGACAGGTAATTTTTATTCCTTTTAGTGGTGTTGAACTTTTGAAATTTGAGTTTATTAAGCATATTTAATTTTGAGATATATTCTTACTTTCACTAAAGACATTAATTAGTGATGATAGTCAAAAGCTTGTTTGTTTGTTTTTTATTTTTCGGGATAGTGACTGATAATCTAGATTTAAAATTTCTCTTTTCAATAAAAAATTATTATATTGTATTAAAATTATTATTTTTTTAAAAAATATTATGAAATAGAAATAAAATAAAAAGAAATATCCCACCAAAATAAATAAAGAAATAAAAACATATCTTTGCCTTTTTGCTGCTACATTTTTTCACTGATCGAATATGTAAATCAGTAACTGTGTGCCGTAGTTTTTGAGATAAAATATGAAATGATTGGACCTGTCCATAGGTTGATGCAAACCAAGTTTATAAGTTTTTTTTTTGGGATAGAGATGCAAACCAAGGTTGAGCTTTAGCCTTTAGGTACCTTTATGAAATTGAAAACTGGGTTTGGCTATAGGATTTGTTTCAATGAGTTTTTGCTTAATAGTGGGTCTGAATAAAAAATGGTTTTGACCAACTTTTGTGAGGGCTGCCATTTGGGGAGTTTTTAATTGATTTAAGGTTATCTTAGCGAGTAGTGACTCATCCAATCAAAAAATGCATAGGGCCATAGGAGTGATAGAGGATCTACTACATCTATTGGTAGATGAGTATATATTGATGAAATGGATCATGATGTAAGAGTTTGAAATAGCATGCAACATAAATACAAGAAAGAAAGAACAAAAGATATTACTAAGACCTATGTCCACGTTAACAAAGGCCGATTTGCTACATCTTGTATTTGACTTGATTAATGGTAACATATTACAATAAATTACATATTTGTAATAGGATTTACAACATTTGAAAATAAGTTATATTGATTGCTCCAATCTTTTGATTTACTTATAACAATCAATTCCTTGATTTTCGTCTCTAATTTGTGGAAAGTAAATCATACTTTCTAATACATGATTTTGAAAATTAATTGTAATAAGAAAATAGCGGTTGATCATAAATCTTGTGGAATAGAAAATCAAAAGGCAAAAGAACTTGGAGTAATTTGACGGAAAGCTCAACTGAAAATTTCTCTAACTCTCATTAAAATATTGTTTGTCTAGTAGATGTTGGACTCATTAGGGTAAGGCTTACTAGGTAAAGTATATAAACCACACACCAAAACTCTATACTCCATTAAAGAAAAACTTGGTATATGAACATATTGCATTGGTATGGCAATGGGGCGGGGCGGGGTGGGGCCGAAGGATGAGGTCTATGTTCCTGTTTCGTATGGTTTTGTCTTGCCCCATCCCTACCCCACTTCGCATGACGGGGAAAACTTTCTCATCCCATCATTGCCCCTTGGGGCCCTGCGAAGCCCCACCTCACCCCCTAAAACTCTACTTTTTTGTTAATTTGCCCTACAACTAGTATAATTTTTTTTTAATGAAACTTATTTCATTAATAAAAATATACTTGAAATTACAACTAAATTTATCCCATAAAATCAAATCAATTTTTAGAAAAAATTGAATAATATATCCAAGTGTTTAACGAGACAATCACCAAAAAAAAATCTTATAGTATAACACATAACAAAATAAAGGCAGAGAACCACATTGGGTAGAATAAAATAAGCTAATATTAACATGTTTATTTAAATAAGAAGGTTTTAAGATATGAAAAATTTACAATTATAACCCTTAGCAACGAAAAGTGGGGCGGGGGCGGGGGCGGGGGCGGGGGCGGGGGAGGGGGGGCGGGATGGATTTAAATAGTCTAGACCCATCCCCACCCCGCCTCGTGGTGTGGGATTAAAATCTTGTCCCATTCCCATCCCACCACCATTACGAGGCGGAAAAAATCTGCGCGGGGCGAAACAAGGAGGGGCGGGGCAAAATTGACATCCCTAGTATTGCATGTGGTTCCTACATATTGGCAAACCTTTGGAGTACGTAGTGCTGAGGTGTATATATAATATAATTATACCTTTAGTCCAGCCCACATATGATCATGGCTCTAATGAGCAAGTGTAGCGGTCAAAGAACTCAAGCCGCAGCGTTACCCATTCTAATAGGAATTGTATTAAATAGTTATGATTGTGAGAATCGTTGTTCAATAATTAAGGATTAGAAGCTTTGAGTCGGTTCTTCTCAAAAAAAAAAAAAATTTAAAAAAGCTTTGAGTCGGTTCTTCTCAAAAAAAAAAAAAATTTAAAAAGCTTTGAGTCGGTTAGGTATTTTATATAAAAGTAATGGTTTCTGTGGTTTTAAATGGTGTGCGGTGACACAAAAGAAAGAGAAAGAGAGAGAGAGAGAGAGAGAGAGAGCTATATATAGAGTCACAACAAAGGATCTCTGCGAAAAAAAAAAGAGGAGAAAGAAAGATAGAGGTAAGTGACCATCACAGGTGAGTTTTTATTAATTCTTAGAGAATGTATTATTTTTAAATTTGATATTGTAATTAATTTTATAATAGTGGATTTATTTGAAATTTGTCATATGTTTATTTCCTTTAATAAGAAAGGGTTTTAATTTTATATAAGAGTGGATTTATTTGAAATTTGTCATAAGTTTTTTCCCTTTAATGAGAAAAGGTTTTTTATGTAAATTTTTATGTTCTTATATATGATTGTTTTTTTGGCTTAGTAATTGGCTAAAATTATTAATTTATTTTCTTATTTCATACAAGACTAAAACTAATTAAATTGTATGACCGCACACTCTTAGTATGATGGTCATTCCATAAATATTGACACTTGTTGGGGGTAAAGACAGGGTTCAAGTCTTCAAGAAAGAACTTTACATACGTAAATTGGGCTAGAGTAAAAATTAAAAACAAAAACTAATTAAATTGTGACCCAACACATAGAACTTGCGGTGGTGCTTGGAAAATGTGAAAAAAAATTGTGAATTGTCTTGCTTTTGTTGTTCACATGGGATACACTAATATATCATAGCAAAAAAAAGGAAAGGGGGGGGGGGGGGGGTGTAAGTGTGTTATGTCCACACAATTATTGTTGGAAGTTGATAGTGACTTGGCACAACAATGACTTTTAACATAATTTTTATTATATAACATATGATATAATTTTATGATCTGTTATTATTTTTTTTGTCTTTGAATTATGTGAGAAATTATCCTTATCAGTTAGGAAGCCTTTTGAGTAATTGTTGATAAGCACACACACACGTGTATATATATATATATATATATGTATGATATATGTCGATTAGGTTGATTAGTTATGTTTCTTTCATTTTGGAATCTATAAGTCTATACATGACTGATCGCTCAGCAAATAATATGAGTCAGAAAAATTATCACAAAGGTTAGTTTTTTGAAATATTATCTAGTTTTTTCTCAAATTGAAACCATTATCTATTGCTTTACTAAAATTGTTATGGCACTAGCCGGGTGGTCGAAATAGTAATATAGCCCCATTCTCCTATAAAAGAAAACCTGGGTTTGATCCCCTCTCTCACTCATGAGAAAACAATATAATGAAAATAAAAAAAATTATTACCTTTAAATCAATTTGGAAGTGAATTTTTCTAACCCACTACGTGGTGGTTGAAAGAGTCATTTTTATGTACTTTGACTCATATAACTAATATAAGAAATTATGTAACTTATTTAATAAATCACTATGTAGTGGGTTAGACCGAGATTCTTCTAAATTGGTTTGGGGGGAAAATTTTGGTTTAATATAATACATTAAGACAATAGAATGCATTACAGTGTAGGAAAGATGTTAAATGGTACAAGGTGCCATAGATACAGCGTGCGTGGAGTTGTCGTGATTCATGAATTGTCTATATTCTCTAATTACCTGATTTATAACTATTCTTGCGTGGAATAAAAGTTTCCCAAAAAAAAAAAAACTAAAATTCTCTTATGTGATTATAAAACGAGAATAACTTGAGTCCTATAAATATAATATGAGATTCCTCCTTTGTTATAATAGAAAAAGAACTCTCAGTTTGATATCACTTTTCTTAAATCCCGACTGAAAATACTGCCATACAAAATCACTTCTATTTTAGGATTTTATGTTTTCTGAAATGAGTCGCATCTGTATGAATTGCATCTGTTAAGATTTGAAGAGGATCATCATTTTATGCCCTTTCATGTGTGTGCATGCAGTTGAAGAGATGAGGCCTAAGTTGGCACCTAAAATGGTCATGAAACTTGTAATTGTGCTCCTGATTCTGACCCTTATGATTACATCTGCTGCTGCCAAAGGTGGCGGTGGAGGTGGGCATGGAGGTGGTGGACACGGAGGTAGCGGAGGACATGAAGGTGGCGGAGCAGAACAAGGTTCAGGATCACACCAAGATGGAAACGGTGACATTGCTGGCAAACCAAAAATTATTCCTGTTCATGGGAATTCTCGTCCTCATAATAGCAATGATGCATCCAACTTATCAGATTCATGGTTCCATTCGATACTGTTTTTGTCTGTGAGTTCTTTTTTCTTATGGTACATATGTTTCATCTAGTCGAGCTTAGTTGCCAACACGACATTTTGGAGGTACTATAGGGATCTATTTTCCTTTATTGTTTATGGTTTCCTAGTCACATATAGATCTTACACTATTCAAAAGAACAAATACCATGTCCTTTCTCAATTGGATCACTTGTATTCCGAAAGGAATAATGGAGAAAGATTTATCTTATTTTCTTGCTTTTAAGGTTCTCACGCAATAGAAAGATTCTTATACTCGATTTTTTAAAAAAAATTTAATTTAATTTCTAAGGATGAAATATGTTCCATTAGGATAACACAGCATTTTCTCATATTTTTGTATTGCTATCCGTGTAACAATAAAGAAAAAAGCAAAACGAGATGAGAATTCTTAAAAAAAAAGGACATGATTGACAGAGACAGGGCAATTGAATAATCAATAAATATATTTTTTAGATATATCTTATATATTTTAAAACTTTTTACCAAAACAAAATTTTAAAACATATATTATATTTATTTTAGGTTTTAAAAATAAGTAGCATCCATCAATCGGCTTTATGAGAAGCAACTAACAAATTAGTATGGACTTACTGTTTGGGTAATCGGCCTGTGGAAATAAGTAACATCCATATTGATCTTTAGGCCGAAAAGAAGAGTTTGGCCAATTATTATTATTTTTTTATTTTTTTATTTTTTTTTTGAGTCATAAGTTTGGTATAGTTTTCAAAACGTGAATTGAATTATGAATCATTTTTTCCTATTGTAGGGACACGATTTTTAACGACCCAAGGATGACGTTGGGCTCGTGTGTAAAGGGCCCGAACAATATGATTTGTAGAGAGTGGGTTTGGAAAGGCCTGCCTTTGGGCGCTGGGTTTCAGTCTGGTCCCGTTTTCATGAGCGATCATACAAAGATGGGTTTAGATTGTATAACTGAGCCTTACATCAATGTAATTTGAAATGTTTGACTCCTCGGATTTAGTCCGAGGAGCATTACATTCCCACAATTCCTCCTCCTTTTTCTTCCTTCTTTCTCCGGGGGAGTCCCCCCCCCCCCTTTCTTTCTCTTCCTTTTTTCCCCTTTATACTAGTATTCGATTTCCCTTCTTCATCTACGTGTCAGTTTCTCTTTGTTTGGGGCAGTTACTCGTCCTATCAATCTTCACGTCAGAGTGGTTGGGAAAAGCTGGATAGCATGGTATGGGGTATGGGCTTGTCAGGTGCTGGGCTCCACGTTATGGTGTTGGCAGCTTTCTAGCTTGTACTGCTCTTGTACTGAGTTTGTCCTTTTCTTCAGGCGTTTTGTGAGGCGTTGAGCGTGAGGTTGTCCTCAGCTGTATTATTGGGCCATCAAGGGGTTCTCCTCATACCTCCTCGGCAGTAGGGCTCCTCGGCTTGGGCTTTGGGCCCTTAATGTGAAGTGGGCCGGGATTCCAAATTTCAGGCCCCACAATAGCCCCTCGAAATCCTGCTTCCCGACTTTTTAGTTGGGAAGGAGGGTTTTGGTGATGCTGAGCCCACCTCGTGACTTGTTCAAGTTCCGTACCTTACTGCTGCTTGTGTTCTTCCATTTGCATGGGAGATGTGCCGAATTAAGAGGCATTACTTTATTCTTCATCCGCGCAGTGCCCTTTGTCATTTCAGTATTCGAGGCGCGCCTTCACGAGGACCTTTAAATCTTGTGGTGGAGGATAGCGTTGGAAATTGTGCCAGAGCTGCCTTGTCTGCAGCGTTTCTTGGGAATCTGCTCAAATTAAATTAAATGACACCTCCTTACCCTTTATATAAGTAGGACAGGTGGTTGTTCTCCTGGCACATGAACCCTTCTGCTCTCTTCAGAATCATAACTCTTTATCCATAACCAATTCCCACATCCAGTGTTGTCCTCCCTTAGTGCAATATGTTTGATGCTTGGGTGGAGGTGGAGAAACTTCACCCGCCACAGAGGCACCGGACCCTTCCAAGACTTAAAGTGATGTGGTCTGGGCAGGGAAGGCACAGGTTTAAGGTGTCCTCCAGCTTGGATATGGTGGGAACGGTACCCTCCACTCTTTCAGTCAAAATCCGAAGCAGGTTTTGGTCACACCAGGTTTCTGGTGTGTCAGAAGAAAGAATTTTCGCATCAGCGCCGTCTGCCTTGTCGCAAGCAAATTTTTGTGTAGGCTCCTCAACTTCCGGTTCCCGGTACCTTTTCTTCAACAGTGCGGGCCTCAAGTTGGGTTCCCTGCACCTTTTTTTCAGCTGTGCTAGCCCGAAGCCGGGCTCTCTACACCTTTTCTTCAATGGTGCAGGCCCCACATTGGGTTCTTTGGCTGCCTGAGTTATAGGCATGTAAAAGTGTTGAGGAATGGTTTTCCTTGAACAAAGTCTTGAAACAGCAGCCAACCTCTCCTCTGTACTACTTCCTCGGCTTTATCTTTATTCTCTTGTATCTTTCTTTTCGCTTATGTAGTTAGCTTTAATATAAGCTTATTCCAGCTTTTCATTGTACACTGTACTATTTCTTTGTCTTAATATAAAAGAGGAATTTATTTACTTGTTTTGAATATTTTTCTTTTTTGCAACAACTACTTTGTGAATGGGTGTGCTCCATGTGTGTTTTTCTTCAATGATACTTAGAGCAGGAAACCTCGAAACATAATCCGACTAATTCTAATTTACCGACATTACCAGGCATAATAACGATAATTCACAGTAAATTAAACTCAGGAAACTAACCGAGATAACAGCTGAATATTCCGTAATACGTGCGAGGAGACCGTCCGAGAACGATAAACTCTAAATAATTCATCCGAGGGGGTAACCGAGCAGTGAGGGACTCTAACTGCGTTCTGACAACGTATGGCACTATATTGCAGTCGCACCAATTCCTCTGGTACCGAGGATCCGAGGGTAGGCTGGGGAATCCATGCAGCTTTGGGATTAGCCCACTTATCAATGGGGAACTCTTTCGCGGGGTAGATTCTAAGGGTCATATGACGTCCAGGTTGTGTCCGAATCCCGTATTGTCTCTTCTAAGTACTTGGTTTCCCCATAGGCTTGAGTCCGAGGACCATGCAAGGCCTTGGTTCTGTCCAAAACTTGTAATTTTTCTTGAGTACTTGGTTTCCCCATAGGCTTGAGTCCAAGGACCATGCAAGCCTTGGTTCTGTCCAAAACTTGTAGTTTTTTCTCTGTGTACTTGATTTCCCCATAGGCTTGAGTCCGAGGACCATGCAAGGCCTTGGTTCTGTCCAAAACTTGTAGTTTTTTCTCTGTGTACTTGGTTTCCCCATAGGCTTGAGTCCGAGGACCATGCAAGGCCTTGGTTCTGTCCAAAACTTGTAGTTTTTTCTCTGTGTACTTGGTTTCCCCATAGTTTTTTCTTTGTGTATTTATTTGTTTTTCGAAGGCCAGCCCCTAGACCATGGTGGGGAGAGTTGGCTTGAGACCGAAAGCCCCTAGAGCTGCCCGCGCCGTTGGCACTGCAGGGCGTAGCCCCTAGCAGAGGTTTATGTCGGAGCAACAACTGCATGTCGCCGGAGATGGAGGAAACCCCGCGAACCTCTGCTTGCTAGAGAGTTGACTCAACCGCCACCTGCACCAACGCGCAAGCCTTCCCACAGACGGCGCCAATTGTAGGGACACGATTTTTAATGACCCAAGGATGACGTTGGGCTCGTGTGTAAAGGGCCCGAACAATATGATTTGTAGAGAGTGGGTTTGGAAAGGCCTGCCTTTGGGCGCTGGGTTTCGGTCTGGTCCCGTTTTCATGAGCGATCATACAAAGATGGGTTTAGACTGTATAACTGAGTCTTACATCAATGTAATTTGAAAGATTTGACTCCTCGGATTTAGTCCGAGGAGCATTACATTCCCACCATTCCTCCTCCTTTTTCTTCCTTCTTTCTCCGGGGGACTCCCCCCCCCCCTTTCTTTCTCCTCCTTTTTTCCCTTTTATACTAGTATTCGATTTCCCTTCTTTATCTACGTGTCAGTTTCTCCTTGTTTGGGGCAGTTACTCGTCCTATCAATCTTCACGTCAGAGTGGTTGGGAAAAGCTGGATAGCATGGTATGGGGTATGGGCTTGTCAGGTGCTGGGCTCCACGTTATGGTGTTGGCAGCTTTCTAGCTTGTACTGCTTTTGTACTGAGTTTGTCCTTTTCTTCAGGTGTTTTGTGAGGCGTTGAGCGTGAGGTTGTCCTCGGCTGTATTATTGGGCCATCAAGGGGTTCTCCTCATACCTCCTCGGCAGTAGGGCTCCTCGGCTTGGGCTTTGGGCCCTTAATGTGAAGTGAGCCGGGATTCCAAATTTCAGGCCCCACACCTATATATAAGAAATTAATAAAATTTATAAAAATAATTATATTTATACAAATATAAATAGTATATTTAATATAATAATCACTTATGTATTAATATTTAACAAAGATTATTATATAAATCAACTTAAAATATATTTATAAAATTCACATTCAAATGGGTCAACTCAAAAGTGATGAAAAATTAAATAAAATCAACATTCAATATCATTATTATTTTCATCTTCTTGCAAAACATTTCTTCGTTGATATATATAGTTTATTTTGATAAGTAAATCTCCTAGAAATAATATAGCTACTTAGGACAATTTCCCATAGTTAAAACATGAGGAAGAGCATGTAAACTTTTCATTGACAACTTCTTATTCTTCATCTCCAACAATTACTATCTTTTATTGTTATTCTATTTCAGTTTTTCCCTTCTTCTTGGTATTTGAGTTTTTTTTTTTTTTTGGTTTATGACAATTATAACAAAAATAAAACAAAATTATATGTTCAATTAACACTTTATTCATAATATAGGAAAGAAATTGATGAATGTGAAAGTAAAGTGTTAGTTGTATAGTCCAATTTTTTTAGTAAAAAAAAAAAAAAAAAAAAAAAAACCCTCCTGAACAAGTTATATTATTGAATTTAACTAAGTAACCTAATAATTTTTGTGTTAAAAACAAGTCCAACTACTTGTTGTCTCAAGTCATAGCACAAATTTTAACAAAAAAAAAATATATTTTAACCTCACATGTTTATGTATTGTACAATTCATGAACATGTTCAATATATATCTATGATATAATACTTTTTTCACTAGATTTGATACACATCATATGATACTAATAACTATGGGTAATGTATTGAATGCGTGAAAGTTAAGGAAGAAAGGGCTGCTAATAGAGAATAGAAAGCATACTCGTGCATTCAGCAAAACAAACAAAAACAGATTGCATACCCACGCCAAAGCAAATTAATAAAGGTTTAACAAAAAAGAGAACTTGAGATTGAGATTGAGATGTTGGTGATTTATTTAATGAGTGGGAGCATCTTCATGCCTTGTGAGAGAGTTCAAGAGCAGCGTTGTACATGCAGAAAAGCATCATGGAGAGCCCAGACTAGCATCAACAAGCTAAGATCATGAATGCCGGCAAGACAAGTCCATAGCCTCTGAGGTGCAAATCAGCAAGAGAGATGCAAATTCTGATGTTGTAGAGTGAGAAAGAGAGATCAAAACTTGCATTGGAATATTATTACTATTATATCTTTTGATGTTAGGGGTATGTAATTTTTGGACTTTGTTTATTATTAGATGGTTTTATTAGCTACTTTAATGCATAGGGTCATAGGCACCCGACATGCTCCACAATTCCTTTGAATTAGCATACCAATAAAATTTTTAGATCTGTTTGTCACCCTAACAAAGAGATAAAAAATGAAGACAAAAAAATTATCATGGGATGTTATTAAAAAGAAAAAAAAATAGAAAAAGAAAAGAAGAATCAACATAATATTTGCTTGAAACTCACCTCATTATATGTATAGTGATGACGTCGAAAATTGTCACCAATGGGTCACACCGTACTCGCGACTCGAAGCGAACCTGCACGACAGAAGCAATCGAAAGAAGTCCTTCAGAGAGCACCGGTGTGGTGCCGGCCAAAAGCTCTCCAACGGTCAAGTTAGAATTCTCCTGTTTTTACTTAGAGCGTTAGAGAGGGTCAATTAAAGCGTATCCCGATTTCTGAGGGTGTTAGGCCTTTTATAGTGATAAAGGGTTGACTTTTCTTCTTGGTTTCCAAATCTTTTCCATGTGGGACTCTAATACAAATTCCTCTGAGCGTGGTGAGCAAGGATTTCCTCTTTTGGATCTTAGGGCTTTTCTAGGCGGTATGGACTTCGGATCATGGGCCCTTACTACGTCTGTCAGCAATGGGCCTTCAAAGTGCAGGGGATCATCTTTATACTGGCCCAGAAGTTCCGATCCGTCAGGCCCATTAAGGTAGGCCCATCAGGCTCTATATTTTACCATCTTCAGTTGCCCCCTTCACCCCAATGGTCCGTCACCTTTTAGGTCAAAGGATCAATGGGGTGACGATCCTAACGTATGGGTATGACGGGTATTTTATGACGGAGTTAAATTCGCGGGACAACAGAAGGTTTCAAATTTAGTCACAACTGGTTGACGGATTTATGCAAGATAGGATGACGGTTCCAGATGGATAAACCCGTCAGAGGAAGATTCATCAAGTTGACGGTTACATGATGGGTACAAATCTGTTGGTGCGTACTGACAGGTTGTCAGCATTTATTAAGCATGCCACGTGTCAATCTCTGAATGGCCGTTGTATAGGATCGAAGCGTCGCTTCGTCTTCCGTGCATCTCCTATATATATAAGGCGCCTCACTCTCTCATTTTTTCAATTTTCGATCAGAAATCGTTTGTCAGAGCGAAGCCGTCAACCTTGTCAGAGCAATCCGTCGAGGACGAGCATCTACTGATTACACCAACCGTCACTTCTCCTCTGCTAAGTGTGGTAAGTACTTCTAATACTATAATCAAGTTACATATCCGTCCATGCATTGTTGTTAGGCTTTCCATACCCGTCAATACTTTCAAACCCGTCGGTCTTAGGTTTTATCGTAAATTGTAGGAAATGTCTAGTGCGTCAAGTAACCAGTCGGTGGTTCGTGATGGGACGGAATACGACGATGTATACCCGTCCGGTCATAAAGACCAAGAGAGCCCCGGCGAAGATAGGAGTCCGTTTGCCTCTTCTTCATCCTCAACAAATGAGGATGTGGAGATAGTTGAAATAGAGGGTTCTGATGACGACAGGGATCAAGCACTGGAGTCCGTTGTAGGTGCTGATGGACTACGGAAGTTCATCATGTTGCCAGAGTGGACGGTGCATAGGTTTACATCCGTCATCAGGGAGAAACATTTCAGCACCTTCAGAACCAACTTCCAAATCCCGGACTACGTTTCCATCCGTCTACCATATGTGTCGGAGAAGTGTTACTATGAAGGGGTAGACGGTGTCGGAGTGTACGAGCAGGCGTTGAAGGCTGAACTTCGATTCCCGCTTTCTACACTTCATAGGGAACTTTTGCACTATCTGGGGTTGTCCGTCACCCAGATATCTCCTAACGCCTGGAGGGTCTTCATAGCCATGGAGATTCTCTACGGTGCAATGTCGGATGGGGAAAGGAGGCTGACGGTCCGTGAATTTCTTCACTGTTACCGTCCAGACGAGATTTCTGGATCAAGGGGGATGTATAGTTTTGCTAGTCGGAGCCCCTTGTTGAAGGTGATCTTTGAGACCCCAGACTCAAATAGAGACTGGAAGAGTCGCTACTTCTTCCTGGAGGGTGACAGATGGATGAGCTGTCCAGGGGAGACGGAGTACATGCCCGTCGACACAACCTGGGCAGTGATAAATCAATCGTGTATGCACCCGTCTTAATTTTGTAATGCTTTTTGTATCCGTCCATTTTTATGTGTATATCTTGATCGCCTTTCTCTGCAGGTAGACGGTGCCCACAAGTTAGCCTCGAGGAGTTTAGTCTCCTTGAAAAGATTTGCAGAAAAACTACGCCGGAGGAAAGGACTTAGGCTAAGTTGGTGAACCCGAGGACCATACATTGGTACTGTGACGGTCCTGAGCCCACCCAAGAAGCAATTAGATACGACGAGCGAGTTCATAGACGTAAGCTCGTCAACCGTACTTGGCCATTTAACTGACTTTACTTAATTTTAATTTCATCCGTCATTATTTGCAGAGATGGAAGACGCGAAAAGGAGAGCTTTAATTAAGTCTCAAGCCATCAAGAAGAGGGAATCCGGCGAGGTGGTACCTAAGGTGTCGGCTTCAGCCCCGAAGAGGAAACCGACATCAAAATCCGACCGTCCATTTAAGCAACCAAAGGTCTCTCTTGAACCTGTGGTTGGTTTAATGGCTGAGGGTAACAAGACCGTCACCCCAGCTAAGCAGGGGACGGGAAAATGATTGATGACGGCCCCAGACGGTAAGCAAGAGAGACCTCCTTCCCTTCTCCGCGACGACTCCAAGTATGCGTTGGAGAAGCTGTCGTCTATCATCACGACGGAAGACTATGAAGATCTTGGGAACCACTCGACGGAGGCCATGGGGGAGACGGGCCTCTTTGCCGTTGCTCAGGTTGGTTATGTCCGTCAAATATGTTTGTTTTTCTTTTTCGTTGTTATTTACATTATGTGACGGGCTCTTTTCTTATTTGCAGTCCTTGGTCATGATGAAGGGATTACTGGACCGGTGTCTCAACCGCGAGAGTACCTTGGACCGGGTGCGTACGAAGGCGGAGCAGACGGAGGAAGAGCTTGGTCAACTCCATAAATGGAGGTCCAAGATGGAGAAGAAGCTGGAGCTTTCTGAGAAGGCAAGGAAAGAGCTGGAGGAGAAGACGGTTGCTGCGTTGACGGTCATAGAGAAAAAGGAGGCGGAGATTAAAGAACTCAAGGAAGAGATCCGCCATGTGAAAGAAGTAGCCGTCAAGGAGTACCGCGACTCAGAGTCCTGTTTGGGCGAGCTGTCGGAGTCTTTCCTTCAAGGCTTCGATGATTCTCTCCGTCAGGTCAAGAAGGCCTACCCAGAGCTGGATTTGTCAATGGTCAAACTTGAGGACCAAGGCCAGACTTCTGCCCTCTCCGTCGCCTCCGAAAATACGGAGGACCTTTTTGGCGAAGACGCTGCTCAAGGAGACGGAGAATCCGCCCCGTTGAAGGATGTCCAAGTCGCTGATCCAAAGAAAGATTAATTTCTATGTAATTTATTTTGAGAACAATCCGTCCTTTCTTTTTTTTTTTTTTTTTTTTTTTTTTTATTTTCATTTCAGAACAATCCGTCCTCTTTAATTGTATTAAACACTTGCCTTCTGGGCTTTTGGCTTAATGTTCATATGCTTTCTATCATTGTTTGGAACTTGTTTAAAAGTCCGTCCTCCTTCTTGAGGAAGGATTTTTATAAGAATATTTTGTTTATCCGTGATACTCCGTCCACATTGCGGACTTATTATTTTGTGTTGATTGAGCATTTACATCCGTGAGGATTTTCCTTCTCCGTCTATTTTTAGAGTTTTATTATGAGGATCCGTCCATTTTGTTGCGTTGTATATCACTTTTAAATGTACCGCCTATTTAATGGACTTGTATAAAATTTTAACGTAGTCAGTGGTCCGTCCACTTCGCGGACACGTTCTTCTATTATTTCCGTCCACCTTGTGGACTTGAGTCATCATCCCTGTAGGATGGCCCGTCGGACTTGTGGACTTTATTTTATGTCCGTCCATTTAAGGACTTACAGTGATCGTCCATGTAGGACGATCCGTCCGTCTTGCGGACTTTCGATTGTATCCGTCCACCTTGTGGACTTGAGTTATCATTCCTGTAGGATGATGTCATCCCTGTAGGATGGTCCGTCCATCTTGTGGACTGCATTTGTATCCGTCCATCTTGTGGACTTGAATGATCATCCCTGTAAGAGGTTATCATCCCCGTAGAATGATCCGTCCGTCTTGTGGACTGCATTTGTATCCGTCCATCTTGTGGACTTTATTTAGTTTTCGTTAATTTTGTAGACAATTATAATGACATCCAAGTAGAAGATCAAAGTAATATCTGATTATAGGAATGCGTAAAGGAAAAAGTGCCTGCCCCCTTTGGGCTTAAAAAGGGCACGACAAGATTGTAGCAAAAAAGGCAGTTAAAAGAGAAACTTATAAAAAAGCTTAAACAAAAACTGGTTGCCGCGTCACTACTACTGGTAGTATTTCCTCAAATGCTCGGCATTCCATGGATGCGGTAGCTTCTCTCCATCTGTTGTCTCCAGGTGGTATGTTCCTTTCCTTTTCCATGACGTAACTCTATAAGGTCCTTCCCAGTTGGGGCCGAGTTTTCCCTGTGCAGGGTCTTTAGTTGCACCCATGACCTTCCTGAGTACGAGGTCTCCTACTTGGAAGTTTCTGTGTCGGACCCGGGTGTTGTAATGTCTGGACATGCGATCCTTGTATCTAGCGATCCTTTGCTACCCCGCCGACCTAACCTCATCTATCAGGTCCAGCTGTAGCCTCATGGATTCGTCATTCCTGCGTTCGTCATGGTTGTGAACCCTGTAACTTGTGAGTCCAACTTCTGCTGGGATGACAGCCTCACTCCCGTATGTCAGTCGAAATGGCGTCTCTCCTGTCGGAGTCCTCGCCGTTGTCCTGTATGCCCATAGTATGCTCGGCAATTCTTCGGGCCATATGCCCTTTGCCCCCTCGAGCCGAGTCTTGATAATCTTTAACAGGGATCGGTTCGTGACTTCAACCTGGCCATTAGCCTGAGGATGGGCGGGTGATGAGTAGTGGTTTTTTATTCCTAATTGTGCGCAGAAATCCCGGAAGTGGCCGTTGTCGAATTGCCTCCCGTTATCTGAGATAAGAACTCTAGGAATACCGAACCTGCATATGATGCACCGCCAGACAAAACTTCTAATGTTCTTTTCTGTAATGGTGGCCAAGGCTTCCGCCTCTACCCATTTTGTGAAGTAGTTAATACCCACTACCAAGAACTTCAGCTGCCTTACCGCCGTTGGGAAAGGTCCCATGATATCTAGTCCCCACTGAGCGAACGGCCATGGAGCCGTTATAGGGGTTAGTTCCTCAGCTGGTTGTCCGATGAAATTGCTGAACCTTTGGCATTTGTCGCAGCTTTTAACGTAGGACTCGGCATCCTTCTGCATGGTTGGCCAGTAATACCCAACTCGTACTAGTTTGTGCACTAACGACCGCGATCCGGAATGGTTCCCGCATATTCCTTCGTGTACTTCCCTCATTACGTAGTCTGCCTCTTCAACCTCGAGACATCTTAGATAAGGACGGGAGAAACCTCTCTTGTAAAGAATGTCTTTAATCAAGACGAACCTTGCCGCTTGGACTTTTAGCTTTTTCGCTGCCTCCTTCTCTTCTGGCAGTATCCCGTCCTTTAAGTATGAAGTTATCTGCGTAGTCCAGTTTCTTTCGGAACGTATCTCTTGCATGTTGTCGAGGTCTATTAGTGGAAAGATTTGAACAAAGGAAAGTACATTACCCGGTGTCATCATATGTTCTGCTGAAGCGGCTTTGGCTAGCCAATCGGCGAGCTCATTTTCTCCCCTGGGGATCTGGACGACCATTGCTTTTAGCCCGTCGACTCTCGCCCTTACTTGATCAAGATATCTCTTCAACCTTTCCCCCTTACATTCATAATCTCCGTTTACTTAATTGGTCACGACTTGAGAGTCGCAATACACGACCACACTTTCAGCTCCGGCGGCTTTGGCTAGGTAGAGTCCTGCCGCCACCGCTTCGTATTCTGCTTCATTGTTGGTAATGGGGAAGTTGAGACGGACCATACATTCAATCTTGTCTCCTTCAGGTGACAGCAATACTATGCCGGCTCCTCCAACTCGCCGATTGGATGATCCGTCGGTGTAGATGTTCCACTGGGGGGGTTCTTCTGCCCCCTTATCCTCGTCACGCGTAAACTCTGCTATGAAGTCGGCTACAGCTTGTCCTTTAAAGGCCACACGTGGACGGTACTTGATAACAAACTCACTCAATTCTATTGCCCACAGCGTCAGTCGACCCGCGGCTTCAGGATTACTCAGTGCCCTTCGCAAGGGCTTGTCGGTCATTACGTTCACGGTATGGGCTTGAAAGTAGGGCTTGAGCTTGCGAGCTGCCGTGACCAATGCAAAAGCGAGTTTCTCCATAGGTTGGTATCTTTCTTCGGCACCGCGGAGCGCCCGGCTGGCGTAGTACACGGGCTTCTGTGCACTGTCCTCTTCTCTGATTAAGGCTGCGCTGACGGCCACCGGGGACACAGCCAAATAGAGGAAGAGTTCTTCACCTGGTTGCGAGGGGTTCAGTAGAGGTGGTGAAGATAGATAGGTTTTTAACTCCTCGAAGGCTCGCTGACACTCGTCCGTCCACTCGAATGACTTTTTCAATGTTCGAAAGAAGGGTAAACACTTGTCCGTCGCTCTCGACACGAATCTATTCAATGCCGCTACCTTGCCGTTAAGGCTTTGTACTTCCTTCACGTTTCTCGGGGGGGCCATTTCCATTATGGCTCGGATTTTGTCCGGGTTAGCTTCAATCCCCCTTTGAGATACCATGAATCCTAGGAATTTGCCTGCCGTTACCCCGAATGCGCACTTTCCCGGATTAAGTTTCATGTTGTAGGATCGAAGCGTGCCGAATGTTTCCTTGAGATCTTCCAAGTGGTCTTCCTCCTTCCGGCTCTTCACCAGCATGTCGTCGACATAGACTTGGACATTCCTCCCGATTTGCTGTGCGAACATCTTGTTCATTAGTCTTTGGTATGTTGCCCCTGCATTCTTCAGGCCGAATGGCATTACTTTGTAACAGAAGATTCCTTGATTGGTTACAAACGAAGTCTTCTCCTGATCGTCCTCGTGCATGCGGATCTGGTTATAACCCGAGAAAGCGTCCATGAAGCTTAGCAATTGGTGTTGAGCCGTCGAGTCTACTAGGACGTCGACCCTTGGAAGGGGATAGCTATCTTTGGGGCATGCTTTGTTAAGATCGGTGAAGTCCACGCACATCCGCCATTTGCCGCTCGCTTTCTTCACCATTACCACATTCGCCAGCCAATCGGGGTAGTAGACTTCCCTGATGAAGCTTGCCTCTTGGAGTTTGCGGACCTCTTCCGCTATTGCTTGGTCTCGTTCCGGGGCGAATACTCTCTTCTTTTGTCGGACGGGTGGAAACGAGGGCAACACATTCAACTTATGTACCATGACCGAGGGATCGATTCCTGGCATATCGTCATGGCTCCAGGCGAACACATCCTTATTGCTCCTCAAGAAAGCTACGAGCTCTTGACGGATTGCGGGTTTGACAAGCGTTCCGATCTTGGTGGTTCGGTCTGGATTGGAACTGTCGAGGGTTATGTCTTCTAGCTTCTCTGTAGGTTCTGCCGTCGTTCGGTGTTCTTCTATGTTCAAGGCCTGGATCTGGTCTTCCACCTCCATCATAGCTACGTAGCATTCTCGTGCGGCAATTTGACTTCCGCGTAGCTCTCCTACCCCATACTCCGTTGGGAACTTGATCATTAGGTGGTAAGTTGATGTTGCCGCCTTCCACGAGTTGAGCGTGGGTCGTCCAATAATAGCATTGTAGGCTGACGAGCAATCGACCACCAAGAATGTTACGTCCTTGGTGATTTGTTGGGGGTAATCTCCTACTGTCACCGATAACGTGACCGCGCCCAAAGGGAATATTCTACTCCCTCCGAAACCAACGAGCGAGGCGTTTGTCGGTATTAGCTGCTCCCTGTCAATCCTCATTTGTTGGAACGCCGGATAGTACAAGATATCGGCCGAACTACCGTTGTCGACCAACACTCGGTGCATATTGTAGTCGCCTGCCCGCAAGCTGACGACGAGGGCATCGTCGTGTGGATGGTGTAGGCGTCTTGCATCCTCTTCCGAGAATCCGATAATGGGGCCTTCCCTTCTTGCCATCTTTGGCACTGTACCCGCCAACTGGACATTCTGTACCATCCGAAGGTATGTTTTGCGAGCCTTTTTCGACGATCCGGCCGCGGCTGTTCCTCCAATTATCATCCTTATGTCCCCTAATGGGGGCCTTGGTCGCTCGTTTTCTCGACGGGGGGGTTGTTCTTGTGGGGGTTGATCCGTTCTTTCCTTGCTGAAGAACTTCTTCAGCTTCCCTTGTCGGATAAGGGCTTCGATTTGTTGCTTCAAGTCGTAGCAATCGGCCGTGTCGTGACCATGGTCACGATGGAAGCGGCAATATTTGTCTCTGGACCTTTTGTTGGGATCACTCTTCAGCTTTCCCGGAAACGTCAGGGATCCCTCGTCCTTAATCTGCATTAGGACTTGGTCTATCGGAGCGGTCAACGGGGTGAAACTTGTGAACCTTGCGCCCATGGGTTTTGGACGTCTCTCCTCCCTTCGATCTCCCATCCTTCCTTTCTTCCGCCCCTGGTCCTGTCGGGGATCCTCTTGTCTGTCTCTTTTCTTGGGTCTATCTTCTCGGGCTAATAGTGCGTCTTCAACGTTCATATACTTGGTGGCCCTGTAAAGCACCTCCGACATGGTCTTTGGGTCGTTTTTGTATAGGGAGAACAAAAACTTACCCCCCTTCAGCCCGTTCGTGAACGCTGCCACTAGTATCTTGTCGTCGGCTTCGTCGATCGAGAGCGCTTCTTTATTGAAGCGTGATATGTAGGCCTGTAACGTCTCCTCCTCTCTCTGCTTGATATTCATTAAACAAGCCGTGGATTTCTTATACCGATGTCCTCCGATGAAGTGCGTAGTGAATTGAGCGCTCAGCTCCTTGAAGGTGCCGATGGAGTTTGGTGCTAGCCGGCTGAACCAAATCCTTGCTGCGCCCTTTAGGGTTGTAGGGAATGCCCTGCACATAATTGCGTCTGCCACTCCCTGAAGGTGCATCAAGGTCTTGAAGGTCTCTAGGTGATCGAGAGGGTCCTTGATTCCGTCATAACTATCCATACTTGGCATGCGGAATTTACTTGGCAGGGGGAAGGAATTGACGGTTGCCGTAAATGGCGAGTCAGTCCGGTTGACAAGGTCGTCAAGATCACTGGACACTCGGCCCTTGAGAGCGTTCATCAGTACTTCCATCTGTTCCTTCATCGCCTGCATCTCCGCGATGATGGGTTGTGGAGCTGTATCCGTCACTGAAGGGATGCTAGCATCCCGTCACACTTGTTTGCTCGGGGCGTTACTCTCCTGTGGTCCGTCATGATTCCTCCTTTCAGCGCTGGTTCCTTCTTGATCCGCTCCTTGGTTATTGACCGCCGCACTCTTTTGGTTCAGCTGCTCTTCTAGGTCGTGGTTTTGTTTTGTGAGGCGCTCCACGGCTGCGGCGAGCGTCCTGACCTGTCTCTCAAGGGCAGTCGTAGGGGCTTCCTCTTCTTGAACGTCGTTAGTGGTTGCCATCGAGCGCGTGAGTACCATGTAACTCTTTTGTCTAGGAAGTGATAGTGCGCTACGTTTAGTTTTTCCCACAGACGGCGCCAACTGATGATGTCGAAAATTGTCACCAATGGGTCACACCGTACTCGCGACTCGAAGCGAACCTGCACGACAAAAGCAATCGAAAGAAGTCCTTCAGAGAGCACCGGTGTGGTGCCGGCCAAAAGCTCTCCGACGGTCAAGTTAGAATTCTCCTGTTTTTACTTAGAGCGTTAGAGAGGGTCAATTAAAGCGTACCCCGATTTCTGAGGGTGTTAGGCCTTTTATAGTGATAAAGGGTTGACTTTTCTTCTTGGTTTCCAAATCTTTTCCATGTGGGACTCTAATACAAATTCCTCTAAGCGTGGTGAGCAAGGATTTCCTCTTTTGGATCTTAGGGCTTTTCTAGGCGGTATGGACTTCGGATCATGGGCCCTTACTACGTCTGTCAGCAATGGGCCTTCAAAGTGCAGGGGATCATCTTTATACTGGCCCAGAAGTTCCGATCCGTCAGGCCCATTAAGGTAGGCCCATCAGGCTCTATATTTTACCATCTTCATATAGTTTTTTTTATTCAAGGTTGTCAATACTATGTTGGTATCGGCCATATATATTATATCAGCTATTAAAATAGTACAAACTCTTCTTTGAAACCTATGTATAAGATAAAATAACAAGTTGTACCGATTGTATCAAAAATTTAGTGTTTTGACTGATACAATAAAAATTAATTAAAAATACAAATTAAAAAATGTTATAAAACATGTTATTTAAGCTAATTAATTGGATTATTATATTTAGGCTAATATTTGAACTTATAAAATATGTGGACTTTAAATTATATGTTTATAAACATATAAATAAATAAATCATATATGTATGTAGGGAAATATATAAATTGCTATAGTTCTAAAATAGTACATCGGTTTTAGAGCAAGTGAAATTTAATTTCCCATATCATGTCGCTTTTAAGTTAAAATCAAGTTCATTTTTCTCATGCATCTAAACTCAAAGTAGCATGTCAAACTTAAAATAATTATAATAAAAAAATACTTATGTCTTATTTTTTGATGACATTAAATCTCTATTAATGCCCCAATCCCTCCATCAATCCTTTTTTTTTTTTTTTTTTCTTTTAGATCTATTGATTCTTTCAAAATTTCAAACCCCAAGTTTTCGCTATCAACTCAAATTTTAAATAATTATAAAAATAAAAAATAAACTTGAATTCCACATAATTTTCTAAAAGCAACCAAGGCAGTGAGGTAGTTCTCAACTTTCTAGATATATTGCTATATATATATATATTTTTTTTTTTTTTTTTTTTGAGAAAACAGTAAGGAAATTTTATTAATAAAAATCAGATCGGAACACAGCGTCCAAATCATCAGGTAGATCTTCTACCCATACATCATATTTTTAATAATTAATTAACGTAGTGTGAAAAATAAATTATAGTTTACATTATATTATTTTTTGTATGATGATTACATTATTATATATTTATTTCCTTACTCTTATTAATAATAATTAATATTTTTTAGATTGATTTTGCTTCTAAAATTCATAATAATAAAAATGCTATGTACTAGACCATATTAATTCAAATTTTTTTTTTTTTAGAGAGTTTCAACTTATGACGTCCACTCTTGATAGCTCTTTATCATTAAACCAAGAGACTTTACTGGTTGAGTTAACTGAAACCCATCCATATTAATTCTATTTGATTGTTAGAAATAATTTTTTTTTAACTTTTGAACTTGAATTAGTGTTTTTGATGCGCAAGAGACATTGCTGTAAACGAAAAAACAATACATGCGCCCTTCTTACACAAATTAATTAATATAGACATGCACTCAACAATAAAGAGGAATTCGCACGGGAAAAGGAGAGTCGTGCATGGTTTCCTTCGTCTATATAAAATGACCTTCCAAATATTGTGCTTTCCAATATCTCAAATACCATTACGTACAGGCCTCCCACATTATCAAAGTGCAGGTGAACATTATCAATCGTGCATTGTCTGTGATGACGTCGAAAATCGTCACCAATGGGTCACACCGTACTCACGACTCGAATCGAACCTGCACGACGAAACAATCGAAAGAATCCTTCAGAGAGCACCGGTGTGGTGCCGGCCAAAGGCTCTCCGACGGTCAAGTTAGAATTCCTCTGTTTTACTTAGTGCGTTAGAGAGGGTTTATTAAAGCATACCTCGATTTCTGTGGGTATTAGGCCTTTTATAGTGATAAAGGGTTGACTTTTCCTTTTTGGTTTCCACATCTTTTCAATGTGGGACTCTGCTCCCAATTCTTCTAAGCGTGGTGAGCAAGGATTCCCATTTCCGGATCTTAGGGTTTTTCTGGGCTATGGACGTTTTGGATCATGGGCCCTTACTGTGTCAGTCAGTGATGGGCCTTCAAAGCTGGGACCATCTTTCCACAGGCCCAAGAGACCCGATCCGTCAGGCCCATTAAGGTAAGCCCATCAGGCCCAATATTTTATCATCTTCAGTTGCCCCCTTCACCCCAATGGTCCGTCACCTTTTGGGTCAAAGGATCAATGGGGTGACGGTCCTTACGTATGGGTATGACGGTCATTTTATAACGGATTCAGGCAAGATAGGACGACGGTTCCAGATGGATCAACCCGTCATAGTAAGATTCATCAAGTTGACGGTTACATGACGGGTACAAATCTGTTGGTACGTATTGACAGGTTGTCAGCATTTATTAAGCATGCCACGTGTCACTCTCTGACTGGTCGTTGTATAGAATCGAAGCGTCGCTTCGTCTTCCGTGCACCTCCTATATATATAAGGCGCCTCACTCCTTCATTTTTCAATTTTCACTCAGAAAACATTTGTCAGAGCGAAGCCGTCAACCTTGTCAGAGTAATCCGTCGAGGACGAATATCTGTTGATTACACCAACCGTCACCTATCCTTTGATAAGTTTGGTAAGTGCTTCTTCTAATTTACTACAGTCAAGTTACATTTCTGTCCATGCATTGTTGTTAGGCTTTCCATACCCGTCAACACTTTCAAACCCGTCGGTCTTAGGTTTCATTGTCAATTGTAGGAAATGTCTAGTGCGTCAAGTAACCAGTCGGTGGTTCGTGATGGGACGGAATACGAGGATGTATACCCATCCGGTCATAAAGACCAAGAGAGCCCCGGCGAAGATAGGAGTCCGTCTGCCTCCTCTTCATCCTCAACAAATGAGGATGTGGAGATAGTTGAAATAGAGGGTTCCGATGACGACGGGGATCAAGCACTGGAGTCCGTTGTAGGCGCTGATGGACTAAGGCAGTTCATCATGTTGCCAAAGTGGACGGTGCATAGGTTTACATCCGTCATCAGGGAGAAACACTTCATCACCTTCAGGACCAACTTCCAAATCCCAGACTATGTTTCCATCCGTCTACCATATGCGTCGGAGAAGTGTTACTATGAAGGGGTAGACGGTGTCGGAGTGTACGAGCAGGCGTTGAAGGCTGGACTTCGATTCCCGCTCTTTACACTTCATAGGGAACTCTTACAGTATCTGGGGTTGACCGTCACCCAGATATCCCCTAACGCCTGGAGGGTCTTCATAGCCATGGAGATTCTTTACGGTGCAATGTCAAACGGGGAAAGGAAATTGACGGTCCGTGAATTTCTTCACTGTTACCGTCCAGACGAGATTTCTGGATCAAGGGGGATGTATAGTTTTGCTAGTCGGAGCCCCTTGTTGAAGGTGATCTTTGAGACCCCAGACTCAAATAGAGACTGGAAGAGTCGGTACTTCTTCCTGGAGGGTGACAGATGGATGAACCATCCAGGGGAGACGGAGTACATGCCCGTCGACACAACTTGGGCAGTGATAAATCAGACACGTATGCATCCGTCTTAATTTTGTACTGCTTTTCATATCCGTCCAGTTTTATGTGTATATCTTGACCATCTTTCTCTGCAGGTAGACGGCGCCCACAAGTCAGCCTCGAGGAGTTTAGTTTCCTTGAAAAGGTTTGCAGGAAAACTACGCCGGAGGAAAGGACTTGGGCTAAGTTGGTGAACCCGAGGACCATACATTGGTACTGCGACGGTCCTGAGCCCACCCAAGAAGCAATTAGATACGACGAGCGAGTCCATAGACGTAAGCCCGTCAACTTTACTTTGCCGTTTACCTGGCCTTACTTTGTTTTAATTTCATCCGTCATTATTTGCAGAGATGGATGACGCAAAGAGGAGAGCTTTGATCAAATCCCAAGCCGTCAAGAAGAGGGAATCCGGCGAGGAGGTACCCAAGGTGTCGGCTTCAGTCCCTAAGAGGAAACTGACATCAAAATCCGACCGTCCATTTAAGCAACCAAAGGTTTCTCTTGAACCTGTGGTCGGTTTAATGGCTGAGGGTAACAAGACCGTCACCCCAGCGAAGCAGGGGAAGGGTAAAGGACTTATGACGGCCCCAGACAGTAAGCAAGAGAGACCTCCTTCCCTTCTCCGTGATGACTCCAAGTATGCTTTGGAGAAGCTGTCGTCCATCATCACGGCAGAAGACTATGAAGATCTGGGAAACCATTCGACGGAGGCCATGGGGGAGACGGGCCTCTTTGCCGTCGCTCAGGTTGGTTATGTCCGTCGAATAAGTTTATTTTTCTTTCTCGTTGTTATTTACATTATGTGACGGTCTCTTTTCTATTTGCAGTCCTTGGTCATGATGAAGGGTCTACTGGACCGGTGTCTCAACCGTGAGAGTACCTTGGACCGGGTGCGTGCGAAGGCGGAGCAAACGGAGGAAGAGCTCGGACAACTTCATAAATGGAGGTCCAAGATGGAGAAGAAGCTGGAGCTTTCTGAGAAGGCGAGGAAGGAGCTGGAGGAGAAGACGGCCTCTGCGCTGACGGCCATAGAGAAAAAAGAGGCGGAGATCAAAGAACTCAAGGAGGAGATCCGTCATGCGAAAGAGGTAGCCGTCGAGGACTACCGATGCTCGGAGACCTGTTTGGGCGAGCTGTCGGATTCCTTCCTTCAAGGCTTCGATGATTCTCTCCGTCAAGTCAAGAAGGCTTATCCAGAGCTGGATCTGTCAATGGTCAAACTTGAGGACCAAGCCCAGACTTCTGCCCTCCCCGTCGCCTCCGAAAATACAGAGGACCTCTTTGGCGACGATGCTGCTCAAGGAGACGGAGAGTCCGTCCCGTCGAAGGAAGTCCAAGTTGCTGAACAGAAGGAAGACTAACGTCTATGTAATTCGTTTAGAGGACAATCCGTCCATTCTCTTTTTTTTTTTTTTTTTTTTTTTTTTATTCACATTTCAAGACAATCCGTCCTTTTTAATTGTATTAAACATTTGCCTTTGGGGCTTTTGGCTTAATGTTCACATATGCTTTTTATAATTGTTTGGTACTCTGTTTAAAGCTCCGTCCTCCTTCTTGAGCAAGTATTTTTGCGAGAATATTTGTTTATCTGTGATACTCCGTCCGCATTGCAGACTTGTTATCTTGTGTTGATTGAGCAATTACATCCGTGAGGTTCGTTATGAGGAACCGTTTACTTTGTGACGTTGTACATCACTTTTTAAATGTAATGCCTATTTAATGGACTTGTAAAAAATTTTAATCGTAGTTAGTTGTCCGTCCACTTTATTTCATGTATTTCAACATCTTAGTGATCCGTCCACTTTGTGGACTTATATCTCATCACCTTAGTTATCCGTCCACTTTGTGGACTTATTTCAACATCTTAGTGTTCCGTCCACTTTGTGGACTCATATTTCATCACCTTAGTGTTCCGTCCACTTTGTGGACTCATATTTCATCACCTTAGTGATCCGGTGATCCGTCCACTTTGTGGACTCATATTTCATCACCTTAGTGATCCGTCCACTTTGTGGACTTATGTTTCATCACCTTAGTGATCCGTCCACTTTGTGGACTTATGTTTCATCACCTTAGTGATCCGTCCACTTTGTGGACTTATGTTTCATCACCTTAGTGATCCGTCCACTTTTTGGAAAGTGATAATCCTCGTAGGCATATCCGTCCATCTTGTGGACTTCAAGTGATCATCCTTTAGGAGGATCCGTCCATCTTATGGACTTTATTTTGCAACCGTCCATTTTGTGGACTTGTGTTATTCTGTGGGCAATTGTAATGGCATCCAAGTAAAAGATCAAAGTTAATAGAAATGCGTAAGGGAAAAGTGCCTGCCCCCCCGGGCTTAAAAAGGCATGACAAGATTGTAGCAAAAATGGTTAAACAGTTAAAAGAACAGAAGAACAGCTAATAATGCCAAAAAGT
Source organism: Quercus robur (assembly GCF_932294415.1). Lineage (NCBI taxonomy): Eukaryota > Viridiplantae > Streptophyta > Magnoliopsida > Fagales > Fagaceae > Quercus > Quercus robur. The sequence continues at coordinate 49,426,645 of NC_065539.1, forward strand.
CTTAAAAGAAAAAAAGAAACTGGTTGTCGTGTCACTATTACTGGTAGTATTTCCTCAAATGCTCGGCATTCCACGAATGCGGTAGCTTTTCTCCGTCTGTTGTCTCCAGGTGGTATGTTCCTTTCCTTTTCCACGACGTAACTCTATAAGGTCCTTCCCAGTTGGGGCCGAGTTTTCCCTGTGTCGGGTCTCTAGTTGCACCCATGACCCTCCTGAGTACGAGGTCTCCTACCTGGAAGTTTCTTTGTCGGACCCGGGAGTTGAAATGCCTGGACATGCGATCCTGGTATCTAGCGATCCTTTGCTCTGCTGCCGACCTGACCTCATCTATAAGGTCCAGCCGTAGCCTCATGGATTCGTCATTCCTGCCCTCGTCGTGGTTGTGAACCCTGTAGCTTGTGAGCCCAACTTCTGCTGGGATGACTGTCTCGCTCCCGTATGTCAGTCGAAATGGTGTCTCTCCTGTCGGAGTTCTCGCCGTTGTTCTATATGCCCACAGTATGCTCGGCAACTCTTCTGGCCATATGCCCTTTGCCCCCTCGAGCCGAGTCTTGATAATCTTTAGCAGGGATCGGTTCGTGACCTCAACCTGACCGTTAGCCTGAGGATGGGCGGGTGATGAGTAGTGGTTTTTTATTCCTAGCTGTGTGCAGAAATCCCGGAAGTGGCCGTTGTCGAACTGCCTCCCGTTATCTGAGACAAGAACTCTAGGAATACCAAACCTACATACGATGCTCCGCCAGACAAAGCTTCTAATGTTCTTTTCTGTAATGGTGGCCAAGGCTTCCGCCTCTACCCACTTTGTGAAGTAGTTAATACCCACTACCAAGAACTTCAGCTGCCTTACCGCTGTTGGGAAAGGTCCCATGATATCTAGTCCCCACTGAGCGAACGGCCATGGAGCCGTTATAGGGGTTAGCTCCTCAGCTGGTTGTCCGATGAAATTGCTGAACCTCTGGCATTTGTCGCAGCTTTTAACGTAAGACTCGGCATCCTTCTGCATGGTTGGCCAGTAATACCCAGCTCGTACCAGTTTGTGCACTAACGAGCGCGATCCGGAATGGTTCCCGCATATTCCTTCGTGTACTTCCCTCATTACGTAGTCTGCCTCTTCAACCCCGAGACATCTTAGATAAGGACGGGAGAAACCTCTCTTGTAAAGAATGTCTTTTATCAAGACGAACCTTGCCGCTTGGACTTTTAGCTTTCTCGCTGCCTCTTTCGCTTCTGGCAATATCCCGTCCTTTAGGTATGAAGTTATCTGCGTAGTCCAGTTTCTTTCGGAGCGTATCTCCTGCATGTTGTCGGGGTCTGTTAGCGGAAAGATTTGAACAAAAGAAAGTACATTACCCGGTGCCGTCATGTGTTCTGCTGAAGCGGCTTTGGCTAACCGGTCGGCGAGCTCATTTTCGCCCCTGGGGATCTGAACGAACATTGCTTTTAGCCCGTCGACTCTCGCCCTTACTTGATCAAGATATCTCTTCAACCTTTCCCCTTTGCATTCATAATCTCCGTTTACTTGATTGGTCACGACTTGAGAGTCGCAATGTACGACCACACTTTCAGCTCCGGCGGCTTTGGCTAGGTCGAGTCCTGCTGCCACCGCTTCGTATTCTGCTTCGTTGTTGGTAATGGGGAAGTCGAGACGGACCATACATTCAATCTTGTCTCCTTCAGGTGACAGCAATACTATGCCGGCTCCTCCAACTCACTTATTGGATGATCCGTCGGTGTAGATGTTCCACTGGGGGGGTTCTTCTGCCCCCTTGTCCGCGTCCCGCGTAAACTCTGCTATGAAGTCGGCTATAGCTTGTCCTTTAATGGCCACACGTGGTTGGTACTTGATGTCAAACTCACTCAATTCTATTGCCCACAGCGTCAGTCGACCCGCGGCTTCAGGATTACTCAGTGCCCTTCGCAAGGGCTTGTCGGTCATTACGTTCACGGTATGGGCTTGAAAGTAGGGCTTGAGCTTGCGAGCCGCCGTGACCAACGCAAAAGCGAGTTTCTCCATAGGTTGGTATCTTTCCTCGGCACCGCGGAGCGCCCGGCTGGGGTAGTACACAGGCTTCTGTGCCCTGTCCTCCTCTCTGATTAAGGCAGCGTTGACGACCACCGGGGAGACAGCCAAATAGAGGAAGAGTTCTTCACCTGGTTGCGAGGGGCTCAGTAGAGGTGGTGAAGATAGATAGGTTTTTAACTCCTCGAAGGCTCGCTGACACTCGTCCGTCCACTCGAATGACTTTTTCAATGTTCGAAAGAAGGGCAAACACTTGTCCGTCGCTCTCGACACGAATCTATTCAATGCCGCTACCTTGCCGTTAAGGCTCTGTACTTCCTTCACGTTTCTCGGGGGGGCCATCTCCATTATGGCTCGGATTTTGTCCGGGTTAGCTTCAATCCCCCTTTGAGATACCATGAATCCTAGGAATTTGCCTGCCGTTACACCGAATGCGCACTTTCCCGGATTGAGTTTCATGTTGTAGGACCGAAGCGTGCCGAATGTTTCCTTGAGATCTTCCAAGTGGTCTTCCTCCTTCCGGCTCTTCACCAGCATGTCGTCGACATAGACTTGGACATTCCTCCCGATTTGCTGTGCGAACATCTTGTTCATTAGTCTCTGGTATGTTGCCCCTGCATTCTTCAGGCCGAATGGCATTACTTTGTAACAGAAGAGTCCTTGACTGGTTACAAACGAAGTCTTCTCCTGATCGTCCTCGTGCATGCGGATCTGGTTATAACCCGAGAAAGCATCCATGAAACTCAGCAATTGGTGTTGAGCCGTCGAATCTACTAGGACGTCGACCCTTGGAAGGGGATAGCTATCTTTGGGGCATGCTTTGTTAAGATCGGTGAAGTCCACACACATCCGCCATTTGCCGGTCGTTTTCTTCACCATTACCACATTCGCCAGCCAATCGGGGTAGTAGACTTCCCTGATGAAACTTGCCTCTTGGAGTTTGCGGACCTCTTCCGCTATTGCTTGGTCTCGTTCCGGGGCGAATACTCTCTTCTTTTGCCGAACGGGTGGGAACGAGGGCAACACATTCAACCTATGTACCATGACCGAGGGATCGATTCCTGGCATATCGTCATGGCTCCAGGCGAACACATCCTTATTGCTCCTCAAGAAAGCTACGAGCTCTTGACGGATTGCGGGTTTTGCAAGCGTTCCGATCTTGGTGGTTCGATCTGGATTGGAACCGTCGAGAGTTATCTCCTCTAGCTTCTCTGTGGGTTCCGCCGTCGTTCGGTGTTCTTCTATGTTCAAGGCTTGGATCTGGTCTTCCACCTCCATCATAGCTACGTAGCATTCTCGTGCGGCAATTTGACTTCCGCGTAGCTCTCCTACCCCATACTCCGTTGGGAACTTGATCATCAGGTGGTCAGTTGATGTCGCCGCCTTCCACGAGTTGAGCATGGGTCGTCCAATAATAGCATTGTAGGCTGACGAGCAATCGACCACCAAGAATGTTACGTCCTTGGTGATTTGTTGGGGGTAATCTCCCACTGTCACCGATAACGTGACTGCGCCCAAAGGGAATATTCTACTCCCTCCGAAACCAACGAGCGGGGCGTTTGTCGGTATTAGCTGCTCCCTGTCAATCCTCATTTGTTGGAACGCCGGATAATACAAGATGTCGGCTGAACTACCGTTGTCGACCAACACTCGGTGGATATTGTAGTCGCCTGCCCGCAAGGTGACGACGAGGGCATCGTCGTGTGGATGGTGTAGGCGCCGTGCATCTTCTTCCGAGAACCCGATAATGGGGCCTTCCCTTCTTGCTATCTTTGGCACTGTACCCGCCAACTGGACATTCTGTACCATCCGAAGGTATGTTTTGCGAGCCTTTTTTGACGATCCGGCCGCACCCGTTCCTCCAATTATCATCCTTAGGTCCCCTAGTGGGGGCCTGGGTCGCTCGTTTTCTCGACGGGGGTGTTGTTCTTGTGGGGGTTGATCCGTTCTCTCCTTACTGACGAACTTCTTCAGCTTCCCTTGTCGGATAAGGGTTTCGATTTGCTGCTTCAAGTCGTAGCAATCGGCCGTGTCGTGCCCATGGTCACGGTGGAAGCGGCAATATTTGTCTCTGGACCTTTTGTTGGGATCACTCTTCAGCTTTCCCGGAAACGTCAGGGATCCTTCGTCCTTAATCTGCATTAGGACTTGGTCTATCGGAGCGGTCAACGGAGTGAAACTTGTGAACCTTCCGATCTCCCATCCGTCCTTTCTTCCGCCCCTGGTCCTGTCGGGGGTCCTCTTGTCTGTCTCTTTTCTTGGGTCTTTCTTCTCGGGCTAATAGTGCGTCTTCAGCGTTCATATACTTGGTGGCCCTGTAAAGCACCTCTGACATGGTCTTTGGGTCGTTTTTGTATAGGGAGAACAAAAACTTACCCCCCTTCAGCCCGTTCGTGAACGCTGCCACCAATATCTTGTCGTCGGCTTCGTCGATCGAGAGCGCTTCTTTATTGAAGCGTGATATGTAGGCCCGCAACGTCTCCTCCTCTCTCTGCTTGATATTCATTAAACAAGCCGTGGATTTCTTATACCGATGTCCTCCGATGAAGTGCGTAGTGAACTGAGCGCTCAGCTCCTTGAAGGTGCCGATGGAGTTTGGTGTTAGCCGGCTGAACCAAATCCTTGCTGCGCCCTTCAGGGTTGTAGGGAATGCCCTACACATAATTGCGTCTGCCACTCCCTGAAGGTGCATCAGGGTCTTGAAGGTCTCTAGGTGATCGAGAGGGTCCTTGATTCCGTCATAACTGTCCATACTCGGCATGCGGAACTTACTCGGCAGGGGGAAGGAATTGACGGACGCCATGAATGGCGAGTCAGTCCGGTTGACAAGGTCGTCAAGATCACTGGACACTCGGCCCTTGAGAGCGTTCATCAGTACTTCCATCTGTTCCTTCATCGCCTGCATCTCCGCGATGATGGGTTGTGGAGCTGTATCCGTCACTGAAGGGATGCTAACGTCCCGTCGCACGTGTTTGCTCGGAGCGTTACTCTCCTGTGGTCCGTCATTATTTCTCCTTTCCTCACTGTTCCCTTCTTTATCTTCTCCTTGGCTATTCACCGCCGCACTCTTTTGATTCAGCTGCTCTACCAGGTCGTGGTTTTGTTTGGTGAGGCGCTCCACGGCTGCGGCGAGCGTCTTGACCTGTCTCTCAAGGGCAGTCGTGGGGGCTTCTTCTTGAACGTCATTTGTGGTTGCCATCGAGCGTGTGAGTACCATGTAACTCTTTTGTCTAGGAAGTGATAATGTTACCGTACCACGTTTCCCACAGACGGCGCCAACTGATGACGTCGAAAATCGTCACCAATGGGTCACACCGTACTCACGACTCGAATCGAACCTGCACGACGAAACAATCGAAAGAATCCTTCAGAGAGCACCGGTGTGGTGCCGGCCAAAGGCTCTCCGACGGTCAAGTTAGAATTCCTCTGTTTTACTTAGTGCGTTAGAGAGGGTTTATTAAAGCATACCTCGATTTCTGTGGGTATTAGGCCTTTTATAGTGATAAAGGGTTGACTTTTCCTTTTTGGTTTCCACATCTTTTCAATGTGGGACTCTGCTCCCAATTCTTCTAAGCGTGGTGAGCAAGGATTCCCATTTCCGGATCTTAGGGTTTTTCTGGGCTATGGACGTTTTGGATCATGGGCCCTTACTGTGTCAGTCAGTGATGGGCCTTCAAAGCTGGGACCATCTTTCCGCAGGCCCAAGAGACCCGATCCGTCAGGCCCATTAAGGTAAGCCCATCAGGCCCAATATTTTATCATCTTCAGTCTGCAATCTGCACGAACCCAATATTAAGAGAAGTGATTAATAGTCATAATCATGCTCGCATAATAAGGGCCAACTAATATATATAATTTAATTAGTTCGATCAAGTGTCTTTTATTTTGTTTTGCATTATTTTTGTTGCTTCATTACATGTCCAGGAGTTGTAAGGAAGAACTCCCTCTTGTACATGTCTCTATTTGGTATATATATTGAAAATTATTGTTTTTCATTCTTTGATTTATATTCTGTATATACTGATGATGCCGAAAAAATTACCAGTGAGTCATATGGTTCTAACACGCTCGATACCAAACCTGCCCAACGCAGAAAAAGACCTTACAGAGAGTACCGGTGTGGTACCGGCCAAAGACCCTCCGAAGGTTAAGTCAGAAGAGAGTTTCAACAATGTTAGAGAGTATGAGCTTTAGAGAAATTGTGCGTACCTTTTTCTTGAGGGTCTTTAGGTTTTATAGTCGCGTAGGGCCAGATTCTTTTGCTTGCGGAACAAGTCTTTTCCTCATGGGGAAGATACTCATTAATGCGTGTATATTCTAGAATTCTATTCATGTTGGGATTCTACAAACCAGGGCTAATCGTGTGTCGCAATTATTTTCCATTTAAAGTTCCTTGGAGACCACATAATAATGGGTTGGATGCCACGTGACCGTTCGGTCTGTACATGCCACGTCTATCCGTGCCACCTCCGTCCAGATAGCTTCGTCATGCATAATTTTTCCTCTTCAGTTGCCCTCTTCACCCTATGGGTCCGTGATCTCGGAGTGGAAGGACCCGTGGGGTGACGGTTCGATTTGGATCCTGAGAGACTTGTCAGTCTTTGACAGGCTGGCTTAATATTATTTATGGCGCAGGGGACTTAAATTTTGACCAAGACCCTTTTGGGTGACATGGCTCGTCTGTCCTCCTCTAGGTAGGAAGACTTCGAATTTTCACCAAAGCACTCGTGGGCGACTTGGTTGGTCCTTCCACCCGTAGGTAGTAGGACTTAAAATTTTCACCAAGGCATTCGTGAGTGACTTGGTTCGTCCTTCCATCCGTAGGTAGAAGGACTTAAATTTCGACCAAGACATTCGTGAGTGACTTGGTTCGCCCTTCCACCCGTAGGTAAAAGGACTTAAATTTTGTACCAAGGCACTTACTGGTGGCTTGGTTAGTCTTTCCACCTATAGGTAGTAGGACTTTAAACTTCGACCAAGGCACCCGTAGGTGACTCGGTTCGTCCTTCCACCCGTAGGTAGAAGGACTTAAATTTCGACCAAGACACTTGTAAGTGACTTGGTTCGTCCTTCCACCTATAGGTAGAAGGACTTAAATTTCATACCAAGGCACTTGCTGATGGCTTGGTTCGTCTTTCCACCTGAAGGTAGGAAGACTTAAATTTTGACCAAGGCACTCGTGAGTGACTTAGTTCGTTCTTCCTTCCACCCGTAGGTAGAAGGACTTAAATTTCGTACCAAGGCACTTACTGGTGGCTTGGTTCGTCCTTCCACCCGAAGGTAGGAAGACTTAAATTTTGACCAAGGCACTCGTGAGTGACTTGGTTCGTCCTTCCACCCATAGGTAGAAGGACTTAAATTTCGTACCAAGGCACTTACTGGTGGCTTGGTTCGTCCTTCCACCCGAAGGTAGGAAGACTTAAATTTTGACCAAGGCACTCGTGAGTGACTTGGTTCGACATTCCACCCGTAGGTAGAAGGACTTAAATTTCAACCAAGACACTCGTGAGTGACTTGGTTCGTCCTTCCACCCGTAGGTAGAAGGACTTAAATTTTGTACCAAGGCACTTGCTGGTGGATTGGTTAGTCCTTCCACACGTAGGTAGTAGGACTTTAAACTTCGACCAAGGCACCCGTAAGTGACTTGGTTCGTCCTTCCACCCGTAGGTAGAAGGACTTAAATTTCGACCAAAACACTCGTTAGTGACTTGGTTCGTCCTTCCACCCATAGGTAGGACTTAAATTTCGACCAAGACACTCGTGAGTGACTTGGTTCGTCCTTCCACCCATAGGTAAAAGGACTTAAATTTTGTACCAAGGCACTTGTTGGTGGCTTTGTTAGTCCTTCCACTCGTAGGTAGTAGGACTTTAAACTTCGACCAAGGCACCCGTAAGTGACTTGGTTCGTCCTTCCACCCGTAGGTAGGACTTAAATTTCGACCAAGACACTTGTAAGTGACTTGGTTCGTCCTTCCACCCGTAGGTAGAAGGACTTAAATTTTGTACCAAGGCACTTGCTGGTGGCTTGGTTCGTCCTTCCACCCGAAGGTAGGAAGACTTAAATTTTGACCAAGGCACTCATGAGTGACTTGGTTCATCCTTCCACCCGTAGGTAGAAAGACTTAAATTTTAAATGAGAATCAGGTGCCGTTGGCATCCTTGGTCGTCAATACACTTGGTTGTCGATCCATCCCATTAGGATGAGGATTAAGTGTCCGTCGGCTTCCTTTTATAGTGTTTAGCCCTGAGGTCTTATTGCAGCGTTGGCATTTGTCATATGCTTATACGTAGGATTGGACATCCTTCTGCACAGTAGGCCATTGATACATTACCTCTAGGACATGTGATGCCCAAACTTTCAACCTTCGGGATGCGTTGTAGTCCTCTATTAGCATCCCATTCTTAAGGTATTTTGTCCGTCTACTTTAGGTCGTGGACTTGCCGACGTGATTGAGTGTCACCTTGTCATCATTTTTTTTTTTTTTTTTGTCCACCTTTTTTTCATGGACATGCATCCGTCCATTTCTTTTTTTTTTTTTTTTTTGTCCGTCCACCTTTTTTCATGGACATGCATCCGTCCACCCTTTTTTTTTTTTTTTCATGGACATGCATGTCCACTTTTTTGGACATGCATCTGTCCACCTTTTTTTCATGGATCCGTCCACTTTTTTTTCTTTTTTTCATGGACATGCATGTCCACTTTTTTGGACATGCATCCGTCCACTTTTCTTTTTTTTTGTCCGTCGACTTTTTTTTTTTTTTTTTAATGGACATGCATCCGTCCAATTTATTTTCATGGACATGCCTGCCCACTTTTTTGGACATGCATCCGTCCACTTCTCTTTTTTACTTTGTCCGTCCACCATTTTTTCATGGACATGCATCTGTCCATTTTTTCATGGATCCGTCCACTTTTTTTATTTTTTATTTTTATTTTTTTATGGACATGCATGTCCACTTTTTTTTTCGTGGACATGCATCCGTCCCCTTCTTTTTTTTTGGTGTCCGTCCACTTTTTGTGTTGTCATTTTTTGGTAGTGGATTTGAGGTTACTAAGTGTTACCTCGTCACCTTGTTAGTCGTTCGCTTGGGGTCGTGAACTTGTTGAGGTGACTAAGTGTTACCTAGTCACCTTGCTTGTCGTCCACCTTGGGTCGGTGACTAAGTGTTACCTTGTCACCTTGTTAGTTATCCACTTGGGGTCATGGACTTGTTGAGGTGACTAAGTGTTACCTAGTCAACTTGTTAGTCGTCCACCTTGGGTCGTGGATTTGTTGAGGTGATTAAGTGTTACCTCATCACCTTTTTGGTCGTCCACTTGGGGTCGTGGACTTATTGAGGTGACTAAGTGTTACCTCGTCACCTTGTTGGACGTCCACCTTGGGTCGTGGACTTGTTGAGGTGACTAAGTGTTATCTTGTCACCTCGTTAGTCGTCCACCTTGGGTAGTGGATTTGTTGAGGTGATTGTTACCTCGTCACCTTTTTGGTCGTCCGCTTGGGGTCGTGGACTTATTGAGGTGACTAAGTGTTACCTCGTCACCTTGTTGGACGTCCACCATGGGTCGTGGACTTGTTTAGGTGACTAAGTGTTACCTCGTCACCTTGTTAGTCGTCCACCTTGTGTCGTTGATTTGTTGAGGTGATTGTTACCTCGTCACCTTTTTGGTCGTCCACTTGGGGTTGTGGACTTATTGAGGTGACTAAGTGTTACCTCGTCACCTTGTTGGACGTCCACCTTGGGTTGTGGACTTGTTGAGGTGACTAAGTGTTATCTCGTCACCTTTTTGGTCGTCCACTTGTGGTCGTGGACTTATTGAGGTGACTAAGTGTTACCTCGTCACCTTGTTGGACATCCACCTTGGGTTGTGGACTTGTTGAGGTGACTAAGTGTTACCTCGTCACCTTTTTGGTCGTCCACTTGGGGTCGTGGACTTATTGAGGTGACTAAGTGTTACATCGTCACCTTGTTGGACATCCACCTTGGTTCGTGGACTTGTTGAGGTGACTAAGTGTTACCTCGTCACCTTTTTGGTCGTCCACTTGGGGTCGTGGACTTATTGAGGTGACTAAGTGTTAACTCGTCACCTTGTTGGACGTCCACCTTAGGTCGTGAACTTGTTGTGGTGACTGTGTTACCTCGTCACCTTATTGGTCGTCCACTTGGGGTTGTGGACTTATTGAGGTGACTAAGTGTTACCTCGTCACCTTGTTGGACGTCCACCTTGGGTCGTGGACTTGTGGAGGTGACTAAGTGTTACCTTGTCACCTTTTTTGTCGTCCACTTGGGGTCGTGGACTTATTGAGGTGACTAAGTGTGTCGACCGTCCACCCATAATCGACTTTGGTCATGCGTCTACCTGTAGATGACTTAGCGTAGTGACTGTCCATCCGTAGGTGTCTTTGGCTACGCGTGTACCCGTAGGTAACTTAGTATAGTGACCGTCCACCCAATGCATTGTACAAATATTCCTCGTCTATTGCCCCCCCTTCCATGTTTGCCTTCGCTACTTGAGTTGATAATCTCTCAGATTGTTCGTCACCTTGGCGACTTTGATGATCGGTACTACCTCGAAGATATTTTGGAAGGGTAGGTGGTATTGGTTGTTCGCATTTTTTTTTTTTTTAATCGCAAGTAGAGTAAATATTCTTCAGGCATTCGGTATTCTAAGCGTGAGGTAGCTTCTGCCCATCAAGTCTCTCTTGTAGAGTGGTTGTCGTCCAAAAAGTGCCTTTTTCGTGGGGAACTGGTCTTCCGTCTGGCTGGGTTGCTCCAGTTCGCTGCAACTTCCCTTGGCCTACAAGGATCTCTATTTGTTGTTTCAGATCGTAACACTCCTTTGTGTCATGTCCATGTTCATGGTGGTAATGTCAATATTTAGTGCTTTGATTGCTTACTTGGATCCCCATTCATCCTCCTTGGCCATTCCAACATAGGGTCGTCTTTGATAAGTGTAAGTATATGGTCGATAGGAGCGTTTAGTGGGGTGGAGCGAACGAGTCGGCTGTTAGAGTGTCTAGGCCTCTTGCCTTCTCTTTGGTCAATCGTTCGTCGTCCTACAGTATTGTAGTCATCAGTCTTCTCTTCTATTTGTTGTTCCCTTCTGTAATATTTCGAAGGGGTGGATAGTGATTATGACCACTTCTACGTTGATCATGCGATAAGACTTGATGTTCTTGCAGATGCTTAATTTGCACTTCCAACACTTGGTTTTGTAGCATAAGAGCTTTATTTTGTTGAGTAAGTCGCTCGATCGCAGCCGAGAGTGTCTGTAGTTGCCATTCTACAACAGTGGGGGGATTTCTAGTTTCTTGGTTGGATGATGCCATCGATCGAGTTTGGACCGTACGACCTTTTATCTCAGGGATAAATCAATGACTTATTACTCGTATTCCCCACAGACGGCGCCAACTGATGATGCCGAAAAAATCACCAGTGAGTCATACGGTTCTAACACGCTCGATACCAAACCTGCCCAACGTAGAAAAAGACCTTACAGAGAGTACCGGTGTGGTACCGGCCAAAGACCCTCCGAAGGTTAAGTCAGAAGAGAGTTTCAACAATGTTAGAGAGTATGAGCTTTAGAGAAATTGTGCATACCTTTTTCTTGAGGGTCTTTAGGTTTTATAGTCGCGTAGGGCCAGATTCTTTTGCTTGCGGAACAAGTCTTTTCCTCATGGGGAAGATACTCATTAATGCGTGTATATTCTAGAATTCTATTCATGTTGGGATTCTACAAACCAGGGCTAATCGTGTGTCGCAAGTATTTTCCATTTAAGGTTCCTTGGAGACCACATAATAATGGGTTGGATTCCACGTGACCGTTCGGTCTGTACATGCCACGTCTATCTGTGCCACCTCCGTCCAGATAGCTTGGTCATGCATAATTTTTCCTCTTCATATACAATATTTACACTTTCATGCTAAATCTATGTGTTTTTCAAGAATATTCACACTTTAAACAAGATGTGAAAGAATGTATATATTGGCATGCCCTTCGCAGCCCAGTGTTCAGGCTGCCTAGCTAGGTTATGGCAGCCTAGCATGTGCACGCAGCCAAGGCTATGGCATGCCCACGTGCACGCTTCCTAGGTCATGGCAGTCCAGCGTGGGCACACCGCCAAGGTCATGGCTTACCATGTGTGTACACTGCTTAGGCCATGACGGCCTCACATTAGATAAGAAAGAATCAAAACCCATTGTTTATACATGAATTTTCATGGACTGGTTGGCTTCTCTTCTGTTGTGCTTCCAAAAACTTTTTTTTGAATTTATTTTTTAATTTTTAAAAAAGGATTAGTAAGCATTATTCAAGTATTTTCTTTCTTAATAGTGTAAGCTAAAAATACACGAAAGGCTAAAAATGTTGATGTGGAGACTGGGGAGATCGAGTACTGTCAAATGATATATATCCTACCATTAGTTTGATTCAAAAAACTTTTTCAAAAAAAAAAAAAAAAGTTTGATCCAAGGAAGGAAATAATATTTGTTAATGAATATCTACGGTAGAAATATCAAAAGTTGTCTGTTGATGAATAATTTTGGTTAGTTATCTGTTGATTTTGATCGTTAAAAATCAAAGTCTTTCATCTGCAAAACGTATAAACACACATGCGTCCTTCCTTATCTAATACAGGCGTGCGCAATATTAGATGAGGAAGGTTGATTATATAAAGGAATAGTATCACGTTTCTAAGTGGGAGAGAGCAAGCCTTAATTAGAAAATAAATACACAAATTAAACCTGATACTATTCCTTTATATAAATAACCTTTCCATATATGGTGGTTTCCTATCTCAATACCATTACGGACAAGCCTCCCAAAATTTCAAAGTGCAGGTGAACAGCTATGATTTCTCTATTTTATAATTTTATTTACTGTTAACGTGTATTAGGTACGTGTGCTTTAGGTCCACCTTGCTTACTTGTGTATCACACTTAATTACTTGTACTGCACACTTTGCCTCCTATATAAAAGCACTCATATATATTTTATTATTTTGAGAAATACAATACTATTGAATTCAATATTTCTAATATGGTATCAGAGTCATTACTCTGACCTTTTTTTAGCAGTCTTGTCTTATCTTTATTGGTGTTACTCCATTCTCAACATCGTTTCTACCATTATAGCAACCACCGCAACCTCTTACCGTTGAACCTCCGATGAGGTACCACTAAGATCGTCTTGTGCCGATTTACACACTCGAGTAATTCTAACATTTACCATTTATGTATTCTAGTTCTTCATCATAATTACAACTTATAAGTATATATTAGGGTTATTATTTATGGATCATTTGGGCATTGTCTCTTTCTCAAAAAAAAAAAAAATTGTGCACTGTCTGCAATCTGCACAAACCCAACATTATTAAGAGATGCGACTAATCATAAGCATGCTCGCATATTAAGGGTCAACTAATTATATCCATGACAATAAGATAGAATCATACTGTATAACTTAACCGATATTTTTTAACATTCCCAACGGAGATATATATATATATATATATATATAGAGAGAGAGAGAGAGAGAGAGAGGATTCACATCCTCTCATACACATGCAAGCACGCACATATCCGTGACTTAAAAAAAGAAGAAAAAGAATTAGTTGATATTGTGCAATTCTGCAAAATGCAAGGTGAGGTGATTATATGTTTTTTTTTTTTAGAAAAAAAAAAAAAAAAAAAAAAAAAAAAAACGAATATGTATTACACAAATAGAAGTGGCGTAAGGCTTTTATTTTTTATTATATAGTTTTCAGAATTTTGTTGAGGATAGCTTTATTTTCTTGTTCTAACTATTTTTAGGGGTTTTAAAATCAAATTTGGCTTATGTTTATTTAGTCTATATTTTTATTTTAATATTTCTACTTTAAAATTAAGTTTCGTTTAATCCTTAATCCCTAAATTTTAAAACGAAAATTTAGTCTCTTCCATGAATAAACTATCAGTAATTTATAATCTATTTCTCTGATGGATTTCAGATCTCTACCTTGTAGGTTCCAAGTATTTCAAGGTTCTGTATTGCTACGTCTGAAACCACAACTGAAAGCATGACAATTCGCCATGCACGCAAGCTAGTGAAACTTATGTTGGTTCTCACAATTCTTTCAATCATGTTATCTTTAGTGGAGGGTGGACCATTTGGAGGAGGCGCTGGAAGAGGCATCGGAAGAGGAATTGGAAGAGGCGGAGGCAGTGGTGGAGCCGTAGGAATCAAACCCCCAGGCGGTGGTGGAGTCGTAGGAATCAATCCCCCTAATAAAAATCACTCTAATAGCGGCAATTCATTGACCATGTCTAGTGCATTGCTTAGTTCGATCATATGTTTGTTATTTTGTGTTGCATTATTTTAATTTGTTGCTTCATCATATGTTTATTTTGGAACCAAGGTAAGATGGAGAAAAATACTAAAATATAGCAATAGAATTTCATAATTTATTGTAATATATAAGAGAGGGAACACCAAAACATGAAATATTAATTAAGATTGTGTTTTTTGAACTTATGTTGGATTAAGATTGAGTTTCATGCCAATCGGATGTAATTTACAATTTGACCTATAAATTCATCTTTTATGCATTATTTTAAATTACGAAAACTTAAATTTAAACAATTAATTGATGACATGACTATTGGTCTTTAATCATCTTTAAATTTTGTAAGCATGGAGAATATATGAAGACTATGTAATCCAATGATGGATTTATTAAAATTTACATGTAATTAAAAAGGGGAAATGCTAACTGTAAGGACCGAGTTTGAATCCCAAACCCAAAGAATGAATAGGCTTGGGCCCAAAAGGCTCAAAAAAATAAATTTGTAGAGAGTGGGTTGGAAAACTGGGCTATAATGAGTTGGATGGCAAACAAAATGGATTCAAGTGACAAGAGCAGAAAGGTAGATAGATTCTAACTAAAGAAATTCATCCTCAGATAGATCCGAGGAGATCGGTTCTTGTATATTTATCTTAAGTATGGTTACAAGATTATTTCCTGATTGCTACAGTGTTTCTCCTTAGATTCCTCTCTCTATTTTTCAATCTTTTCTTTACCAGGGGTCCCTTACATTATATATTTCCCTTCCAATGATCTTGACCCTCTATTTGTTGATCGTCTAGTCCACTACTTGAGTGCTTGTCACATCGAACACCCTCTCTGGCCCTTTGTGAGTTGGGATAGCCAATGTAGCACTATTCAGAGATCTTCTCCACATAAATGCAGTCAGAAAGCTGCACATCCCTATCAGTGGAGTTTCCTGGGAGGTCACTTCGAGTGACAAGATATGCATTCAATCTGTCCTTTGTTTATCCGAGGAGACACTCCTCCTCGGACTATCTTTCCCAACCTTTCTATCTGCATGTTATTTATGAGACTCTGAGCTTAACACCCTTAGAGCACCCACAGTAGATGTGGGATATGTGCCAAATGCTAAATATTTGGCACATATCCCACACCAAACCCAGTTTGAGCCCATTTATCAGATGTTGTAAATGTTATATTTTTTGCAACTTGCTATAGTAAAATCACAAATATACAACTGTACAGTAAGCTGTGGTATATTGGTTTATTAATTTTTTATTTCTCTTTCACCGTCATATCTCTTTCATTTCTCCTTCAGCTCACCGCCTCCATCTCCATCTCCACTCTCCCATTCTCTTTCTTCTTCCCTCTTGCCCGTTGCTCTATTGTCTTCCCGTTCGTAAATATGAGCCACCATCAATTTCGTTTCTACCATCACTAATCTATATCCTTCACCGGTTTTTTTTTCCCCTTTTGTTCACTCTGTCCTCTCTATTCTATCGGCGTGGGTCTGGTTGTGGGTCTTCCCCGTTGCTCTATTGTCTTCCCGTTCATGAATATGAGCCACCATCAATTTCGTCTCTACCATCACTGATCTATATCCTTCACCGGGTTTTTTTTCCCCTTTTGTTCGCTCTGTCCTCTCTATTCTATCGGCGTGGGTCTGGTTGTGGGCCTGGGTTGTGGTTGTGATTTCCAATTGTGGGTCTAGTTGTGGGTCTGGTTGTGATTTCCGATTGTGATCGGCGTGGGCGTAGGCCTTTGGGTTGTGGGTCTCTCCTCTTTGTTCTATATCCCAGTGAACTGACCGAGCCCTTTCGTCTCATCAGAGAGTAGGCTCTTTGAATCAATTCTTGGCGCAAGAACTTTGTGAGTGGACTTCCGGTTTCGTGAAAGAGGCCCTAGTGAAATCTATGCATGAGAATCACGACAGGAATAACTCACTATTTTGTTGTGTTAAATTTAAGTACTATTTGTCATCAAGGAAGTGGCAAGCTCAACTATGTTTAATTCAATGGGTTTTGTGTGAGTTAATGTTATTGGATATGAGTTATTTGTGTAAGTTTTTTGTGTGAGTTAATGTTATTAGATATGAGTTATTTCTGTGAGTTAATGTTATTGGATATGAGTTATTTGAGTTATTGGATATGACAGCTTCTAAGTATTTGAGTTAAAAATATGATAGTTGAATTAAGAGTATTTTCAGTTTTCAGAATTTTGTCATGCATGTAATACTGTGGCTGATGCTCACAGTAGGCCAAACATTGTACAGGGCAGCAGGTGTGGCTGGATTACATCCCAGCTGACATTGCGCCTCTAGTTTCATTTGATGCCCATTGAGGTTCTTTCAATAAAGCCCAGACTAGCCGGTTTCTAAAAAAAAAAATTAAGAGTATTGTTTGAAGCCCAGGCTGGCTGGTTTCTAAAAAAAAAAAAAAAAAAAATTAAGAGTATTGTTTGAAATGTTACTGTTGAGATTTGAAAGAAAATGGAAAATGTTACAGTTGAACAAATAATAAAGAAATGATAAAATAAGAATTAAAAAGAATTAAAAAATAATATTTAAATGAAGTGGTAAAAATATAGAACATCTGATAAATGAGATATTGTAAAATGATGTGGTAAAATAATAAAGTAGGCTTTTGGTGTGGCAAAATGACATAATATTTACAACGGCTGCTACGAATGCTCTTACTACTGTTTATTCTTCCTCTAACCAATCAATGTTCTCAGCTAAGGCTCAAGGTCCAAGGCCCAATATATAATTTTGGGCCCTTATCACACTAATCATTGCCCTAATTTATGAACTATTTTTAAAAATATTTTATTGGGAAAGTGATAAAACAATAAATGTTATTGATAGTTTTTTATATTTCCCAAGAAAGTGGTGTCAAAATGTTCCTATTATGATTTATTAACAATTGTTCTAAGGACATCCATTAACATGACTAATTAAAATATTAGGTGGTGTAACTTTAAAGTTACACCTAATTTAACTTTAAAAGAATTACACCTTCAAAAAGGTTATACATTTTTATAGTCATTGATTTTTATAAGATCTAACAAAGAAGATAGAGACTACTATTCATGTTATAAATATTCTTAAATTTAATTACTTAACTGCCTCCACAATTAATATACACAACTTTATTATTGATTTTTTTAATATTCTACACCTTTTCTCTCTAATTCACCAGCAAATAAACAAAACATACTAAACCAAGCAAGTATGTGGAGGTGTTTTAGTGCTTAAATGAGTTGGGTTTTTCAAAAGAAGTGGGTCTCGGTCTAACTCGACGGTGGCAGGAAAAGCTTGGTCCTTGGTTAAAACTTAAAAGTGAGAGGTTTCAGTCTAAACCCAATATTATCACTTTGTAATACTTGTGCAGATGCTTAAAATGTGTGGGGACTGTCACCGTGTGGCAAAATTGGAGTCCAAGGTTTACAACAAAGAAGTAATTTTTAAAGATAAAACTTGATTTCATCATTTCAGGCTTGTTTGTGTTCATGTAAAGATATTGGTGAGAGTTTAATAAAGGAGACTGTAAATTATTGATGTAGTCTTCTTAGGGTGCGTTTGAATCGGCTTCAAACGCATTCCAGAAATCAATTTCCGGAAAAGAGGGCGTTTGGCTGTCACGGAAAATATTATTTTCCGGAAAATATTTTCCGTTTGACCGAAATTTTCAGCTTTGACCACGGAAATGAATTTCTGCCTTCATTTTCACTTCAATTCATTTCCGTGGCTTGCAAAACGCAGAGAGAGAGAGAGAAAAAACAGAGAACACAACACGAGAGCGAGAGAGAAATAACAAAAAAAAAAACAATCGAACGAGAGAGAGAGATCAAGTGCGGAATAGATCGACGCTAACGAACGAGATCGACGCCAAGGCCTGAGTGCGAAGCCAACGAGCGAGATCGAAGCCAACGAAGTGCGAGAGCTCCGATCGATCCAGCCACCCAGAGCTCCGATCCGGCCAACGAGGGAAGCCTATAGCTTGAACGAGAGCCAACGATCCACAAACCCCGATCGATCCAGCCACCCAGAGCTCCGATCCAGCCAGACGACCACCGCGCCAAACGCCGCAGACCCACGGTGAGAAAATGACCTGCTCAAACTCACACCGATCCGCCTAGGGCGCACACCTCACCTCCGACCCACACGTCCGATCCACACACTCACTCACCTCACCGATCCACTCACCTCCGATCCACACTATAAATTTCATAGTTGTTTATTTATATAAATATTTATATAATTATTTACATGTTTTTATTTATTAATTTTTGTATTATACATTGTTTATAACTGTGTATTTGTTGGTAATGTATATCAAAATTTTGGGACTTTTCTGATTGCAGGTTATTTATTAATTTTTTCAATTATCCATTGTTGATTAAACTGTGTATTTGTGGATTATGCATATGAAATTTTGGGGCTTTTCTGATTGCAGGTTATTTATCAATTTTTTTAATTATCCATTGTTTATAAAACGATTTCCGTAAAATATTTGGACGAATCAAACACCGGAATTGATTTTCCGTAAAACGATTTCCGAGACAGCCAAACACCCGAATACATTTTCCTTTTCCGAAAATTAGCATTTCCGGAAAATATGTATTTTCCGGAAAACATTTTCCAGCAACCAAACACAGCCTTAATCTGTGTAGCATCTGCTTCTAAAGAGCAAATGAGATCATACTTCCTATTCAATCTTTAACCATGAAGAGACAATCAATACTTATAGTTGGCATTTGTGAGAGTTAGTCTCCATCTAAAACCACCATCACTTAGTGCGTTACATGACAGGATCTCGTGCACTCATGTATGAAGTCTCTACTTATATATTTATTATATTGAATATATTGATCATTCATATATAATCAATGGACTCTGCATTTACTCTAATTGACCAAGATTCAGAGCACTGCCACAAAACCCACCACCCTTGACATTTCCTCCATCATGGCATCTCCACCACAATCACTAGCACTACAACCGCCACTACTGACACTCATGCTGGTAATTATTCTCTCATTTTTCCTTTCGCTGTTACTACCACCATGACGCACCATCATTACTATTATAAATATTTCCATGACATACTACCGAAATTGTTTTTCTTAAAATTATCATGAAAATGAAAATTGCAGAACTATTTTTAGATAGTAAATAGAAACACTAAGAAATTACTCCAAATGCATTTTTCTTGCCAATTCGGCTACCTCTATTACAACAAACCTCATATGCCAGTACAACAGAAACTTGAGTTGGACCTACAAACTATTATTGGCACTTATCTTAGTTGGAGACGTACAAAATTAAGAGGTGAAATTTTTCAATAGCAGAAACTCATTTCCCAATAAAATAATGTAACAATGTATGAGAATTACAGCACTTGAAACTTGCTATGGATACAATCAAGATTGAGAAATGGTTACTTAAACCTATGCTAAGATTTAGACAATTACAAGATACTTGTGCAGTAAAGGGCAACATCCAGGCATGCTTGACATAGACACCAGGATGCAGCTCCATTGCTTCTATCTATGAATTGTAAATGCATTTTCAACATGAATATATTTTCACTAGAGTGGTTCTAAGACCACAAACTATTCTACAACATTTTGCCACAACTCTGACAAAGTAGACTGTAGGTGGTTGCCTATCATTTAAATATGGACCTACAATTTTTTCTTCACCAATCACACTCTGTCATATCTTAGTTGTAGTATAGAAGTTGTGTAATAGTTTGTGGTACTATATTTTTTCTTTTCATTAATAAACTGCAAATCTTTCAAGATGTATAATACCCATGCATCCCCACTAAAGATAAGGGGATGGAGCCATAATGATATATGGTATTGAAGTTGCAAGAAGCTTTGTTTCCTGCAAATCAAATCGATCAAGTTGATAAATGTGCAGAAAAGAAACAAATCCAATTGCCATAAAGGTTTTAAAGGATCAGAGAATTACCAAGGCAAGAGTGGGCATGAGTATCAAACAAGGAAGTAATCAGACAAAAGGGCAGCACCTGTAACACCAACCAGGCACAGCAAAGAAACAATATCTGCCATCCCAAAGGATGAGTCTGACAGAAAGTAAATCTTATGAGTTTTGCTGTCCCCTCTAAAGCCTCTGACTATCATTGCCTGTAAAAGCCATAGATTTGATAAAATGTTAAAATTGAAAACTTTTAGAAGAAAACATTTTCTTTCAAGTTAGCATGACATGCTAAATATGCTAATGCAGATTGACCACAAGAGGTTCCTCCAGGCATATCCCAAAAGCAAGGTAGGTCTCTTAACATATGTAGAATCCTCATAAGTATTTTTTGGACTGTGGATGAATGCTCCAGGAGTCTAAAATATGCATTAGGGAAAAATTCCTGAACTCATCCTAAAAAATTAACTTTAAACAGACTTTTCACTATGTGTGAAGTACACAAACATAAGCAAATAATAAAAGTCCTTAAATTCTGTGCATCATTTCAAGGATGAGAGAGTGACTAGGCCTCCATGAGTTGCAACATATGAATTTTTTTTCCTAATTGTTTGGTTGGGAGTGGGGATTTGAACCATAGACATCTTTGTTGGAAACACTAGGAGGTGCCAATTGAGATACACAGCTCTTGGCACGAGTTGCACATATGATAAAACAAAGCTATTCAAAGGGCACAAACTTTATATGTTACAAACGATTGATTAGGGGTATGACATAGTATTTAAGTGCCAAGTTGAACATAAACCTGTGAAATCTGATCTGCATGGATAAAAATATTTTTGAAGATCCGGCGAAAGTAGATAACAAAAACTGCCAAGACAAACCATATGAAAAAAGTAAGCACCATATTGGGAAAGTATCTTAAAACAGACACAATCACATAGATTATCATTCAATATCTATCTCAAAAAACTATGTAACTACTGTTTCTTAAGGACTAAGTTTCTATTACATAAAGTGCTTCAAAACATGAAGTGTATTTTCCATAGTAACACAGGATGGGAATGGTTGATCTAACCTTCTCATTCATTGGGACATAATTTTCCAAGTAATGACCAAAATAAGGTTAAAACTATAGCAAAATATTAAGGAAAGAACGATGACTGGTTGCATTTGATGCACAAACAATGACCACAACAGAAAGCCTGGGAAGAATATGAAGACCATACTAGGAGAAAGGAACATCAACAAGCTGTAGTTGGTATCTACTATCGAGTGAGTGTTGCAAGTTACCTCAGTTTGAAGGTCTAACTTTCAAACCAGCCAAAGTAAAGCAGAGTTTAGAATTGTTCCATAAATTTTCACAATGTTATTTTATTTTATTTTATTTTTTTGAGGAGGGGTGGGGGGGGGGGGGGGGGTGAGAGAAACCTGGATATTTAAATGATCTCGAGTTGGTGTGAGGAAAGAAGCCAGAAAAGGCTTTAACATTTAAAAATTAAACTAACAAACAAAAAAAACCTAAACTACTAGTTTCAAGACACTGAGGGATACTGTTTCCAAAAAAAAAGGAGATCCCAGAAGAATATAACTATTAGGTTAGTAAGATTACTATGCAAAAATGAGATTTGATGAAAATACCTAGGATGATGCTCACCAACAGAAGGGGTGCCATATAATTAGCATGACATATTAAATTGGCATTTAGCCATTAGAACAATTCTACTGTCTACATTTTGGGACTTGACAATGAAATTGTAATAATGTGTAGATAAAAGAGAAAAAGAAAAGAGGGGAGCCCCTAATATATATGCTTACTATCAATCGTCTCCATCATTGTCAAATCTTGCCAATTTATCCTACGAGAAACAATCCCCAGTGCAACATTACGGACCTGCCAAGACATTATGTCAATATTCCAAGAGTATAAATATCGATGTGAATAGTCATGTAACTAAATAATCAGAACAAGACATTACTTTCAACATAATAGTTATTAAAAATTACTTTTCTTACCTCATCAAACACTAGGGTAATGAACCTTAATGAAAGCATAAGGGTAAGAACAATCTCAGCAACTGGAACACCAATATATGTCAAAGGAAGCATAAACCACCGCAAGGCAAATGCAAGTTGTTCAGGGGTTGTTGTTGTTAGACAAAGGCTCGCACTTTGGAAGACCTTTCACAAAAATAGAGACAGTTCTCAGAACAGTCAGGATATTATTTTTCTTTGAGATCATTAATAATTAGTCTAGCCTAAAATCAAAATAAATAAAATGAATTTTCATAATGAATTTTTCTCTTTTCTGACACAATGACTTGTCTTAAATAATTATTATTGTTACACCTTATGTTGGCTTATAACATAAAAACATTTCCGTGTGAATCAACACACATACTGAATGAATAAAAGGAAAGAGTGTAACCAAGGTACTTATAGGGGCTGCCGAGGGAGGGGTGTTGGTTGAAACCAAGAAAATTTATTATTGACTTACAGTAAAAGTTAAGCATGCAGCAATGCTTGCTACTGACAGTCCCTTCCTTGTAAATTGTAATGGTCCCAGCTTCATAATCAAATACGAATAACCACCCAAAGATGCAGGAAGTTTAGGCAATCCCATCATTGCAGGAGGTGGAGTTCTTAACTGGACAAGAGGTGTTACACCATCTGCACCCAGCCCCAACATAATGAATAAAATGCCAGAGAGCAAAGACACTCTTCCCAATTGGTCCTACAAGAGTTGTTGGAGAATTAGCAAGATATTCCCTGCATTAGGACATTGGTTATTGTTTTAAACTGGAAGCCCTAGTATATACATTATGACGTCCTACTCTGCGCATCACTATGCACCAAATGAAATGATTACAAGAAAGAATAAGACTAGTTTGAACTAATAGATATGATGATGACAATGCTTCTACTCGCTTCAACAAATGTCAACAACTTAAACTAGTTACCTCACGTCATGCATTTACTCCACACTCAACTTCTCCAAAACAAGACAAAATCACTTAACCTTACAAGAGCAGAGAAATTTGCAAGAAAGTAACCACTTAGGTTTCAAAAGGCTAGAAATGGACAATTTTGCTAATAAGTTATAAAAAATATTCAGAAGAAATTGTACAAGGAGTCCTAAAAATTGATCACTATGGTTAGTTAGAAAGCAATCACCTCCTCACGCTTAAGTAGTTAGTTAGAAAGCAATCTAATTAATGGCTTCAAGCCTATAAAAGGTGGTGTTCTGACCAATTGAACAACATCATTTATATTCTTATGATTTCATTCAAACCCCCTTCTAATTTATTTAGATCAGAATATTTGTATTGTTACAGAAATCAAACCAATTTTCTTAACCAACATATGTATAAATACACTCAAAAAATTTATCTAATGATAACTGTTCCTTACATATAAATATAATTAAGTCAAAGGCTGGTACTCACCATCCAAACATGTCTTGGGAGAATCCATATAGACAGAAAAGACAGGAATATCACTAATCCAAAACGCATTGCTATATGTGATCTTGCTGGTAAAACAACTAAAGCCAAAAGCCATACCTGCAAAACCAAGACGCCTTGATATCATAATTCATAAACAAAATCAAAACAGGGGGGATAAACAAAAATAGAATCTTAGAACCAAATATTTTTACTTTTTCTTCACTTGCTTATTAAGCAAAATTACCAAAATCAAGATGGCTTTCACCAGGGTACTTTAAGGCAGAGCGGGGGAGAAAAAATCTGCTCAGAATAATCAAGTAATGCCCAGAACGAGCCAATGCTTTCACAAAAATCTCCTATGCTAGTACTCAAAAGCTAATACTTGAGAGCATCAATTGCTTCTCCAAATTTTAAATACACTCCAACAAACTATATATTCTTTTTCAACAACGATCACAACAACAAGAAGATAAAATACCCAAAGCAAAACACACAACACAGCTCAACTAAAAACACACACAAAAACCATACTCACGAACTATGAAACACTCTCTTCCTCTCAAGTTCCTAACTTTTGCAATTTGTAGTATGACAATGTTGTTCTCTCTACATCATCTCCAACTGGACTGCCTAAATTAAAATTCAGACATTATAAAATGTTCCAATACCCTCTCATTGCTCACTTAGGAGTAAGAAAAAACAACAAATTTACACATTTCTAAGTTACTAAAACATTGAACACAAACAAAAACTAAATACTCAAAATCAAATTGACCAATTCAGTAATCAGTTCCATCAAAAACCGAAAACCACCCAAAACCCATGAATTGAATCTAACCCAATAAGCCAAATTTATTTCACTGCAAGACAATCTCAATCAAACCCAGAAAATAAAAAAATAATTTTTTTTTTTTTTTTTAAAGTACCCAGAACAACAAAAACGCACCAATTTGATTCTGGGATCCACAGAATGAAGAAAAGTGGTTGGAGACGAAACGAACTGGTAAATGGGACTGGCGGTGGCACCGGAAATCAGCCTGAAAACTTTGTCGGCGGAGATAGAGAAAGCTCCGGTGGGTATCCACTTGACCCAGTTCCCAGTTCCGCCATTGCTGTCGCTCACGGAGGCTCTCGTTCTGAAACTTATCTTTAGCTTTAGCTTTGTTGGGTTTATCTTGTTTGGTGGTTTGAGAAAGGGCATAGGGTTTTTGAGGGAAGTGACATTCAGGGTTTTAGGACATGCTGAAATAGTAGAAGTAGTAAAATTGGGAATTGCAGGAAATGTGACCGTTGGGAAGGTACAGTTCATTATCATGTAGCCTAGCCTAGGAAGAGGGCTTTGTAGTATAGTTTGGTTTTGCAGTTAGATTACAGATTATAGCATTTTGCACTTTGCACTTTGCACTTTGCACTTTGCACCACTTTGAGTTTTATATCCAGTCAGCCTTTTCTGTGTGTGTATGCGCGCGTGTGTGTATATATTTATTTATTATAAACAATTACCTTTTCTGTATACGTTAATGAAAAATTAGGGAGACATGAGAGAAAGAAGGAATACCAAATGACAAAATCTTTTGATATAAGGTAGAAATTTTATGACAAAATTTGGTAAATAGAACCATTTTAGAAAATTTTTTGGTGAATAACATGCGGCTGAAGTTAATTAGTCAAGTAGACTGCTTTTGGAACTTGAGTTTGTTAAACTCGAGTTTCAATCCAAACTCAAGTTCCAAAGACAATCTACTTAATTAATTAACTTCGTCCATGTGTTACTTTTCTAATTTTTTTCTAAAAACATGCTATTTGTCAAAATTTGTCGAAATTTTATTTTAACCTAATTTAAATGTATATGTGTGGTGGGTTCTAGTTAACTCAACTGGTAAAGTTTCTGATAGTTGAATAGAGATCTGAGGTTCAATCTCTGCCTACAAATACGGTAGTAAAAAAAAGTGTTATGTCCTAGAGACTGAACCCCGGCCCTTGTCCCTTACAACCCACAAATATGATGGTAAATGACAAAATCTAAACAAAAAAAAAAAAAAAGTTAATTTTTAAAAGGTTAATTATTGTCATTTGAGACTGGATCAAATCATGAAGACAGACAATTTGACTACAATGCTCTATATTGGCTACTGAAAAACAGAAAAAGAAATGATTGTATTGTTAATTCATGTCTTCAATGTAAGAATTGTTTGTCAATACCAATAGAAAATAATTGACACTTGGTGTTGGAACATTTTAATATTAAACAATTAAAATAAGTAAATGTTATAACATAAATGTAAAGATGTGGGAGTAAATATGGAAGATGAAGAGTTGTGAAAATGTTTAATACCACATTGAAAAGGAGAGAGACTATTTTATTCTTTTTAATTATGGTGATTAATAGGCTAATATGAATTGTGTCAGATATTGGGCTAAATACGTGCGCAAGGGGGAGGTGAAGAGTGGAGGTATCAAAAATGGAAATGAATCAGCCCCTTGGATCCTCCCTTTCGCTTTAAGGGAGCCCATTTCAAGAGGTGGAAAGGAAATGTCCTCTTCTACTTGAGTCTTCTCAAACTCTCCTACATCCTCACTGACAAGAATCCGTCAAAAGTTCCTACCGATGAGATGAGTGAGAAAGAATATATTCTCCACCAAGAAAAAATAGATAAGTATACAAAAGATGAATATAATTGTCGCTCTTATCTATTGAATTGTCTTGCCGATCATTTCTATGATTATTATGATACAACTTATAATTATGCTAAGAAAATTTGGAAAATTTTACAAAGCAAGTATGATACCGAGAAGGCAGGTGCAAAGAAGTATGCTTCTAGTAGATTTTTCCGTTACCAAATGGTGGATGGAAAATCGGTGGTGGATCAAGCACAAGACTTCCAAATGATTGTGGTAGAATTGAGATCCGAAGGCATAAAGATTGGAGACAATTTGGTGGTAGCTGGCATAATTGATAAACTACCACAATCTTGGAGGGAGTTCCAAAAGATTTTGCGGCACAAACAAAAGGAGACATCCTTGGAGACTTTGATCACACGCATCTGTGTGGAGGAGGAGGCTAGAGGACAAGATGCACTCATGACACAAGAGAGCAATGGTAATTCCACGACAAAGGTAAACCTTATTTCATCCAATAATAATATGCCCAAAAATCATTTTCCTAGAAATGTTCAATTGAAGCCTAAAAAAAGAGCCTTTAAAAATAATAATAGACCTCAAGGAAGGGGAAACCCAAATAAAAATTACAATAAGAACCAAGGACCCCCTTCACAAGATCAATTTAATAGATCCTGTTTTGTCTGTGGCAAGAGTGGGCATATTGCTCGATTTTGCAAATTTTGGAAACGTGAATCTGTCCCGCAGGCTAACGTAACCGAAGAGCCTTTAGTGGCTATAATTACAGACATCAATATGGTGCAATATGTTGAAGGGTGGTGGGCAGATTCCAGTGCTAATAGGCACGTCTGCTATGACAAGAATTGGTTCAAATTGTACACTCCTTTTGAAGAAGAAAAAACTGTTATGCTTGGTGACTCTAGTAAAACCAAGGTTCTTGGGAGTGGTGAGGTTGAATTGAAATTCACTCCTGGACGTGTGCTAACATTGAAAGATGTACTTTACACTCCGTCCATAAGGAAGAATTTGATGTCAAGTTTTTTGCTTAATAAGGCTGGCTTCAAGCAAACTATGGAATCTGATAATTATGCAATCACAAAAAAGGGATTATTTGTGGGCAAGGGTTATGCTTGTGATGGAATGTTTAAATTGAATGTTGAGAATAATAAAGCATCTACCAGTTCAGTTTATATGCTTTCTTCTATTAATTTTTGGCATGCTCGTTTGTGTCATATAAATAGTAGATATGTGGGAATCATGAGTAGTTTAGGATTAATTCCAAGACTGTCAAAAGATTTTGAAAAATGTGAAACTTGTAGTCAAGCTAAGATTACAAAAAGGCCTCATAAAAATGTTGTAAGAAATACTGAATTGCTTGAGTTAATTCATTCCGATTTATATGAATTTGAGGGAATTTTAACTCGTGGAGGAAATAGATATATTATCACTTTTATTGATGATTTCTCAAAATATACAACTATTTATTTGTTGAAAAATAAAAGTGATGCTTTTGAAAAATTTCAAGATTTTTTAAAAGAAGTTGAAAATCAATTCGGTAGAAAAATAAAAAGAATAAGAAGTGATAGAGGCCATGAGTATGAATCAAGTGCATTCAACTCATTTGCTCAGTCTTTGGGAATTATCCATGAAACTACTGCAGCATATTCACCTGCTTCTAATGGTGTGGCTGAAAGAAAAAATAGAACTTTAATTGAGTTAACAAATGCCATGTTAATTGAATCTGGTGCACCTTTACATTTTTGGGGTGAAGCTATTTTAACTGCATGTCATGTTTTGAATAGGGTGCCACATAAAAAGTCACACATCACACCTTTTGAGATGTGGAAAGGACATAAACCAAATTTGGGATATTTGAGAGTATGGGGTTGTCTTGCTTTTGTAAGGCTTACTGACCCTAAAATGCCTAAATTAGGTATAAGAGCTACTACCTGTGCTTTTCTTGGTTATGCGATTAATAGTGTAGCCTATAGATTTTTTGATCTTGAAAACAAAATAATTTTTGAATCTAGTGATGCAATTTTTCATGAAGAAAAATTTCCTTTTAAATTGAAAAATAGTGGGGGTGAAGAAAATATTTTGTCACAACCTAATTCTTCTACTTCACATTTACAAAATCAAGAAAATTTTGAAATGGAACCTAGAAGGAGTAAAAGACCTAGAGTTGAAAATGATTTTGGTCCTGATTATTATGTTTTTAACATTGAGGAAAATCCCCAAAATTTAAAAGAGGCTTTAACATCACCTGATGCTATATTTTGGAAAGAGGCTGTAAATGATGAGATGGAATCTCTAATTTCTAATAGAACTTGGAAATTAATAGATCTTCCACCGGGTTGTAAGACCATAGGTTGTAAATGGGTCCTTAAAAAAAAGTTGAAACCGGATGGGTCAATAGATAAGTTTAAAGCTAGACTTGTTGCAAAAGGCTTTAAACAAAAAGTTGATCTTGATTTCTTTGATACATTTTCTCCGGTAACAAGAATTACATCTATTAGATTGTTAATTGCCATTGCTGCAATTTTTTATTTGAAAATTCATTAAATGGATGTAAAAACTGCTTTTCTAAATGGGGACCTAGAGGAAGAGATTTATATGGACCAACCAGAAGGCTTTGTAGAGCCTGGACAAGAAAGCAAGGCATGTAAGCTAACTAAATCCCTATATGGCTTAAAACAAGCACCTAAGCAGTGGCATGAAAAGTTTGATTCCTGCATGATTGAGAATGGTTATAAATCAAATGAATGTGATAAATGTATTTATTCTAAATCATGGAATAATTTACATGTTATTATTAGCCTCTATGTGGATGATATGTTGATTTTGGCTCAAATATGCATGTTATAAATGAAACAAAAAATATGCTTAAAAGCCATTTTGATATAAAAGATCTTGGTAAGGCTAATTTTATTTTGGGCATGAAAATTACAAAAACATGTGATGGAATATATCTTGATCAATCACATTACGTTGAGAAAATATAATTTTCATGATCACAAAAGTGTAGCTACTCCTTTTGATTCTAGTGTTCATTTATTTCTTGTGAATAATGATGATGAGATTTTTAATCAAAAGGATTATGCTAGTATCATTGGTAGTTTGCGTTATGCTACTGATTGTACTAGACCTGATATTGCATATGCAGTAGGAGTGCTTAGCAGATTTACTAGCAAGCCTAGTAAAGATTATTGGCTAGCTATTGAGCGAGTTATGAAATATTTAATTGGTACCAAAAACTATGGCTTATTTTATAAAAAGTACCCTGCTGTGATTGAAGCTTTTAGTGATGCCAATTGGAATACTTTGTCAGGTGATTCTCTCTCTACCACTGGTTATATTTTTACTTTAGGAAGTGGTGCTATTTGTTGGAAATCTAAAAAGCAAACGATAATTGCTAATTCAACAATGGAAGCTGAATTAATAGCATTAGCTTCAGCTAGTGAAGAGGCAAATTGGTTTAGAGATTTGTTATATGAAATTCCACTTTGGGAAAAGCCAATTCCACCTATATTAATTCATTGTAATAGCACTACCGCAATTGGTAGAGTTAAAAACCGTTACTACAACGGTAAATCCAGACCTATAAGAAGAAAGCACAATACCGTGCGATCTTATTTGAGTAGTGGCATCATAACTGTGGATTATATTAAATCTAATGATAATCTTGCAGATCCATTTACCAAGGCCTTGGCAAAAGATAGAGTCTAGAATACATCGAGGGGGATGGGACTAAAGTCCATAGAATCATGAGCCATGTATGAGGATACCCAACCCAAGGACCAGAGATCCTGAGAATTGGGTTCAATGGGAAAAACGAATCATATGATGGTCGTAAGAAATGCACTATTCATTTTTTTTAAAATTATCTATTCTGTAAATAATTTTTTAATTGTTCATCCCTATGATGTAAGTGCATTTATCCTGTAATGTGGAGAGGTTGAGTAAAAAACTCTTAATGAAATTTGTAGCTCGTATGAGTGGGGTGTCAGAATTACAGGAGCACCCTTGACAAATTTCACCTATGTGAGTGTGGGGGTGGGGCCGCTCCCTATGAGATTTGGACTTAATCTCAAATACACTCATGAAACGGGGATCAACACATGGCCGTAAAGTGCTAACTATAAAAGCTCATGTCAACACCTGGGTTGTTATGTGTAAGCAGTGATGCTTAATTTCCCTAAAGCAGTCCTAGTTCAAGTCGGAGATCACTACGACTCTGGAGTTGAGATCGCTGTTTTACTAAGTAAAGGTTCAATGCAGAACACACCTTCATGATGCATAGTGACCCATCTTTGCCTGGTAATCTCTCTTTAACTAAAATTTAATATTAAAATGAGTGGGGGATTGTTGGAACATTTTAATATTAAACAATTAAAATGAGTAAATGTTATAACATAAATGTAAAGATGTGGGAGTGAATATGGAAGATGAAGAGTTGTGAAAATGTTTAATCCCACATTGAAAAGGAGAGAGACTATTTTATTCTTTTTAATTGTGGTGATTAATGGGCTAACATGAATTGTCTCAGATATTGGGCTAGATACGTGCGCAAGGGGGAGGTGAAGAGTGAAGGTATCAAAAATGGAAATGAAGAGCCATTAACTCACTTAATGGACTATCCGTTTGGGCCTATTCATTCTTCAGAAACTCCTTATCTCACCATTAATTGTGTAACTCCAACCCATCAGATTAATATCCAACAATTAATCTTGTAACACCCACTACATCATAATAATTGGACCTAATTAATCAGAATAAATTGGGTAATAATTTCGTAAGGCCCATTGAGCCTATAAATAGACTCATTCAGACCCAATCCATGTTACTGCAATTTACAATACACACTAAAAAAAATAGAGAGATTATTGGCAAGGAAGGGTGTTCTTTCTGGTGGAGCTTTGGGCTTGAACACTTTGTGTAGAGGTTGTTCTAGCCATACGACACTTGTTGGGCTGTTGTATCTTGGGGGAGACAAGTCAGAGAAGGTCTGTACCGATTACAAGAATTAGCCAACCAAGGGCTTGAATTTCCTTAAAGAGAGCGAGTGCCGCGCCTCAGTCCAAATAGTGTTGTGTATTTCCTTTCTTTACATCAATAATATTCAAAAGTATTATTCAATTTCTCTTTGTGTGTTATTTCCATTATTATTGTGTTTGCACCAACACTTGGTAATCTATGAGATGATATTATTTTTGGTAGAGAGAAAAGAAATAATTGTTTGTTACTTTAAATGTAAGATATCTATCTATTGAAAATAATTGATATTTCGATATTTCAATGTAAGATAAGAAATTATTATATACTTCGAGAGTATTGTTTCCACCTCTCATATGGAGCTCATCTCTCATGTGAAAAATATCTACTAATTGAAAACAATTGACACTTAGACATCTACGAATTGAAAACTATTTTTTAAAATGTTATGTGATTCTGTCCATTGCCAACCTTCTTTGTTACTCAGATGGTAAAAATGTTTTGGATAGGGTATGTATGTTTTGAATTCTGTTTTATTTATTTATTTTTTATTATTTTTTTTTTTAAGAGGAAAAAAAATGAGAGTAGAGAGAGACATGGGAAGAGCATCTAGGAATCCAATTAACTGACAAGGAATGTCTTAACTTTGCTTTGACTTTGATCTCTGACAAGGATGTGACAAATGATATTATGCATATAGAGTGAGATCGATTTATATATGTATTTTAATTCATTTTATATTGATGATAACCTTTATTATAATATGATTACATTGAAAATTTTACCTTTAGACTATCAATAAATTTTACCTTTATAAATTCTTTGTTGTGATTATTATGTAATAAAAAATGGCATTGCTAATATACTCATAAAAATGAAGCTATTTCAATAATTATTTTATTTTAATAAGTAGTGAAAGAGGTTATTTTATTTATTTATTTTTTGTATCGATCATGACTCTTAAATAATAGGATGAAAGGATGATAACGAAATGGAATGAGGTTGGATGAGGGATGTTCCATCCCCAGTCTATCCTTTCTTCGAGACAAGAGGAGGGCAAGCCAGTAATAGGGCGAGTTAGAGATATTTTACTAGGGATGGAATTAGGATTCAAATTTAGGGGAGGCCAAAGTTCTTTGTTCAAGTATTTTCAAAAAATGGAATATTGATACTATAGATTGACAATGATGCATTGTTTATATCTAAAAGTTGAAGCGCGACATTTATTATTGCTATACTCTATTAAATCATATCAGCGTAACATTTAATCCATTAGATCCAATTCAATCCACTTCAGTCTACTTCAGTGATATTTTGGGAGGAGATGTTTGTGTAGAAAGATGAACAACTTCATTGACAATTATGTCACTTTCATAATGTAATGTTGGTAAGTTCTTGATAAAATTATATTTTTCTTATGTTATTATTCCAACCACACATTACATTATTAACAAAATATATTGTCTTATATAATAATTGAATGTAAAATGCATTGTGTTTTCATGAAAAAAAAAAAAAAAAAAAAAAACTTAAAAAAATTTAAAACACTTTTAAATAATAATAATAATAATAAATAGCTTAATTTAGAAAAACTAATATATTGTATTAACTATATTTTATTAGAAAATAGTTAGATCATTTTAAGAATGGTCTGAGACTAACACTTATAAGTCTCAATTACTATATTAATTTTTCATTTAAAACAAATTGTCAAACTTTTCTTGGTATGATAGCTAAGCAAGGTTGGAGACTAATTCATGTTACTCGCTTGCTATTCTCCCACTATTTCCCTACATGCTCATTCATGGGAGAAAGTATATCATGTTTCGGTAATACCAACTGATCAGCATCTGTTTTGGTATTTCCTACCCAATAAATGAGTGACACTTGTTTCAAAAACTACATCAGATCACTCCAATAAATAATTAATTTATCTTCCTGATAGTATAGAAGATTGTGATTAATTTATTGGAGTAGTTTGATGTGATTTTTTGAAATAAGTGTCACTCATTTATTAAGTAGGAAATACCAAAACAGATGCCGAATTGGTATACTTTCTCCATTCATGGAGGCAGTGTCGCGGAATAATCGTTCGTATGTATTGGCGTGGCAGATAGGGGATGGCCGAACTATTGGTGTTAGTAGCCATAAGTGGCCTACCACATCCCAAGTGGCCGATCAATCTCTAGGTGTCAAAGACTCAAAGAAAGAAGCAAATTGAAAAACTAGATGTCAACAATCTAGCTAAGTGAAGAACTAAGTGGCAGCAAAATGATGTTGATCAAGCATGCAAATGGACACCTCATGGCCCAGTGTCATTCTAGGAGAAATGAAGCAATATTCTGGAGTCTGTTTCTATAGCTTGTAATCTTGCTAACACGTCTACACATCTATATATAGATGTGAGTTGTAATGAAAGAAATACAATTAACAATGAACAAAAACTTCATAACGCTATAAAATAACTATGGTTAAAAGATTCCAAAAAAAATTACAAAAACTATAGTTAAAAGTTCAAATCCATGCCAAGCATTGCGCTAATAAAATCATTAAAATCATGGTTAATCAACATCATGCATATTAATATTGTATGATGTTAAATTTGTTAAACCTATTTTTCTCTTTCCTGTGTGTGTTTGTTTCTCAAAAAAAAAATTTATACATTAATATTTTATTGTCTTTTTTTTTTTCACTTTATCAATATTAAACTCACTTCTTTTTTCTTTTTCTTTTTCTTTTTTTTTTCCATTTTCCATTTTACCAATATCAAACAGAAGAAGAGAAAGAAAAGTTCATTGAA
Organism: Quercus robur; assembly: GCF_932294415.1. Lineage (NCBI taxonomy): Eukaryota > Viridiplantae > Streptophyta > Magnoliopsida > Fagales > Fagaceae > Quercus > Quercus robur. The sequence goes on from NC_065539.1 coordinate 49,460,771, forward strand.
GGATCAAAGAATTCTTAAACAAGGTATATTAGTTTTATTTAATTCATATTTATTTTTAAAGATATATTAGAATATTGATATGAATTTTTATTTTTAATACATGTTGCAATATTATAAGATCAATGGATGAGAATTTAGTTGCAAGTAGACTCATCTTCTAAGGAATTGTTTTGACTACTAGATATGAATATAGCATTAATTTTTAGTTTTTTAATACTAAAATGCTTCGTCAATAATGACACTAGTAAATTTGGATGTTTCTCTAGCATTATTCGTGTTTATTTAATTAAAACCAAATTTTTGGTAATTTAAACTATTTTCAATTTTTCTGAAAATTTTAATATCTTTCTTAGTTTAGTAATAAGTCTTTATTATTAAAACATAACATTTATTATTATTGCACTTTTGTTGAGCCATATCAGCAGCTACATTATCCACTTATTTTCTATATTTTCTTTTTTCTTTTTAAACTTTTCTTCTCCCTATTCTAAAAAAAAAAATTATTCTTCTCATTAACCCCCACCTACCGTTACACTTCTTCTAACATTTTCCCTCCTTTTCGACTTTTTATCTCCCCACTACTCTCTACTTTTCCGTTACACCTCCTGCATTCTTTTCTCTTTTTTATATTTTGACTCCTCTTCTCCCTATTTTATTTTGTATAAAGTTTGATATCATTTCTATTATTCAATCTATATTTTTCTCACACAAAACTGTGAGTACTCTCTCTCTACTTTCTTTTGGTTTATTTTTGTTTATTTTTATAACTTTTTTTTTATGGGTTCTTTCTTATAACTTTAATTAAGATTTTTTTTTTTTAAGAATGTATTTTGGTATTGTGTTTTTTAATTTCCCATTGCAACATCCACTCTCTCTTTTATAGCTTTTGTTGAATTTTGATTTGGGTTAATACTTAGCTATTTTTTTGTAAATAGGAATTTGAGTTTATATCAAAACAAAATCTACATGGCTATGAATTTGAATATGTCTACCTAATGTTTGAATTTGAATATGTCTACCTATTGTTTGAGTAATAAATAATTATAAAGTATATATTTTATTCCTTTGATTTCATTTTAATTTTGGTTAAGATAATATAATAATTTTGTGATGAGTTTTAATTATTATGATAACCTCCTTATTCCTTAAGAGTTGAGAAATTTGAATAATAAATTTGAAACTTATAAAGTTTAGTGGTATGTTACACAAATACAACATACAACAATAGAAGTTAGAAGAATATGAATCAACTTAAAAAATATTAATAAAAAAAATAGAATGATATATTTGTAGAGATAAATATAAATATATATATGTAGAAATTTTTTAAAAAAAAATAAACAATACTTGAAATAATTGTTACTTTTTTATGTATTACACACCCCATTATATAATATTTATCTATTTTCATGCATTGCGTAGGTCTGCAACTAGTATAAAATAAAAATCTAAACTATTTTAATATTAAAAAAAGAAGAAGAAGAAGAGAAATGGCTTTTAGAAGAAAACAAAGAATTTGTTTTGAGTGGGAGAGAGAAATGGGACAAGGGAATATTTGTCTTACTAAAAAAAATTAACTTCTTGTTAAATTTTCTTTATCTATGCAAAAAGTGGCACACTGTTTTGAATTTTCTTTATCTATGCAAAAAAATTAACTTCTTGTTAATATGAATACATTGAAAATTTTACCTTTAGACTATCAATAAATCTAGTAAAAAAAAAAAATTCCCCACAATGATTGATATTGTTTGATGCGATTTTCTTTAATTCTTTGTTGTGATTATTATGTAATAAAAAATGGCATTGCTAATATACTCATATAAAAATGAAGCTATTTCAATAAGTAGTGAAAGAGGGTTTTTTTTTTTTTTTTTTTTTGTATCGATCATGACTCTTAATTAATAGGATGAAAGGATGATAACAGAATGGAATGAGGTTGGATGAGGGATGTTCCATCCCCATTCTATCCTTTCTTCGAGACAAGAGGAGGGCAAGCCGGTAATAGGGCGAGTTAGAGGTATTTTACTAGGGATGGAATTAGGATTCAAATTTAGAGGAGGCCAAAGTTCTTTGTTCAAGTATTTTCAAAAAATGGAACATCGATACTATAGATTGACAATGATGCATTGTCTTTATCTAAAAGTTGAAGCATGACATTTATTATTGCTATACTCTGTTAAGTCATATCAGCATAACATTTGATCCAATTCAATCCACTTTAGTCTACTTCAGTGATACTTTGAGAGGAGATGTTTGTGTAGAAAGATAAATAGCTTCATTGACAATTATGTCACTTTCATAACGTAATGTTGGTAAGTTCTTGATAAAATTATATTTTTCTTATATTATTATTCCAACCACACATTACATTATTAACAAAATATATCGTCTTATATAATAATTGAATGTAATATGCATTGTATGAAAAAAAAAAAAAAAAAAAAAAAAAAAAAAAAAAAAAAAAGCAAAACAAAACAAAACTTACAAAAATTTAGAACACTTTTAAATAATAATAAATACAAATAGCTTAATTTGTATTAACTATATTTTGTTAGAAAATAGTCAGATCATTTTAAGAATGGTTTGAGACTATCACTTATAAGTCTCAATTACTATTTTAATTTTTCATTTAAAACAAATTGTCAAACTTTTCTACCCAATCGTGGAGAAATTATAAGATTCACATGATGGACAAGTGATGTGGTTCACCATTCCACTAAAAAACTTCCACTTGTTTAAAATTGTTAATTAGAAAAATTTTTAAAATAGAAATTAATTACTGACTCAGCAATTTTAAACAAGCGGAAGTTTTTTAGTGGAATAGTGGACAAATGATCGTAAGGATTTGAGACAAGTTAGCATTAATTTTTAAATTTGTTCTTTTGTAGCTTAATTGGACTAATTCTTTATTCTTTTCCATTACAATTTTTATATATAAAAGAAATCAATTTATTTATTATTTTCACATAATTCTATACCTAACAACTTCAACTTGACTATTTATGGGTTCTAGTTAACTTAACTGATAAAGTTTCTTATGATTGTATAAGAGATTTAGGGTTCAATCTCAGCGGACGATATAAGTTGAAACTCTCCAAATAAAATAAATAAATAAAATAAAATAAAAAAACCTTGACTACTTGGGTATGACAGCTAAGCAAGGTTGGAGGCTGATTCATGCTACCTGCTCGCTATTCTCTCGCTATTTCCCTACGTGCTCATTCATGGAGGCAGTGTTGCGGAATAATCGTTCATATGTATTGGCGTGGCAGATAGGGGATGGCCGAACTATCGGTGTTAGTAGCCATAAGTGGCTGATCGATCTCTAGGTGTCAAAGACTCAAAGAAAGAAGCAAATTGAAAAACTAGATGTCAACAATCTAGCTAAGTGAAGAACAAAGTGGCAGCAAAATGATGTTGAACAAGCATGCAAATGGACACCTCATGGCCGAGTGTCATTCTAGGAGAAATGAAGCAAATTCTAGTCTCTGTTTCTATAGCTTGTAATCGTCATCTATACATCTATCTGTATAGATGTGAGTTATAATGAAAGAAAAACAATGAACAATGAACAAAACCTTCATAATGCTATAAAATAACTATGGTTAAAAGATTTTAAAAAATTACAAAAATTATAGTTAAAAGTTCAAATTCATTGCACTAATAAAACTGTTAAAATAATGGTTAAATAATAGTTAATCAACATCATGCATATTAATATTTCTTGATGTTAAACCTGTTAAACTTAGCTACTTTCCTCTTCCTAATAAAACTGTTAAAATAATGGTTAATCAACATTATGCATATTAATATTGCATGATGTTAAACCTATTAAACATATTTTCCTCTTCTTTATGTGTGTTTGTTTCGGAAAAAAAGAATTATACATTAATATTTTTTCTTCAGTTTACCAATATTAAACTTACTCCTTTTTTCCATTTTCCATTTTACCAATATCAAACAGAAGAAGAGAAAGAAAAGTTCATTGATGGATCAAAGAATTCTTAAACAGGGTATATTAATTTTATTTAATTCATATTTATTTTTAATAATATATTAGAATATTGATATGAATTTTTATTTTTAATATATGTTGCAATATTTTAAGATTAATGGATGAGAATTTAGTTGCAAGTAGACTCATCTTCTAAGGAATTGTTTTGACTTCTAGATATGAATATAGCATTAATTTTTAGTTTTTTAATACTAAAATGCTTAATCAATAATGACACTAGTGAATTTGGATGTTTCTGTAGCATTATTCATGTTTATTTAATTAAAACCAAAATTTTGATGATTAAAACTATTTTCAATTTTACTGAAAATGGAATTTAGTTGCAAGTAGACTCAGCTTCTAAGGAATTGTTTTGACTTCTAGATATGAATATAGCATTAATTTTTAGTTTTTAATACTAAAATGCTTAATCAATAATGACACTAGTGAATTTGGATGTTTCTCTAGCATTATTCATGTTTATTTAATTAAAACCAAAATTTTGATGATTAAAACTATTTTCAATTTTACTGAAAATTTTAATATCGTTCTTAGTTTAGTAATAAGTCACTATTATTATTTTATTTAATATCAAATCTATTATATTTAAAAGCCGAAGAGTAACGTTTATTGTTATTGCGTTTTTGTTGAGTCATATCAATGGCCACATCATCCACTTATTTTCTACATTTTTTTTTTCTTTTTAAACCTTTCTTCTCCATATTCTCAAAAAAAAAAAAAAAAAAAAAAAACTCTTCTTTCCCTTGTTAATCCACACCTAGTGTTACACTTCTTCCAACATTTTCTCTCCTTTTCGTCTTTTTATCTCCTCACTACTTTCTACTTTTTTGTTATACCTCCTTCATCATTTTCTCTTTCCTATATTTTGACTCTTCTTCTCCTTATTTTATTTGTATAAAATTTTATATCATTTTTACTATTCAATATATATTTTTCTCATACAAAACTGTGAGTACTCTCTCTCTCTCTCTCTCTCTCTCTCTCTCTTTTGGTGTATTTTTGTTCATTTTTATAACTCTTTTTTATGGGGTTCTTGCTTATAACTCTAATTAAGATTGATGGTTTCTTTTTTTAGGATGTATTTTGGCATTGTGTTTTTTAATTTCCCATCACAACGTCCTCTCTCTCTTTTATAGCTTTTGTTGAATTTTGATTTGGGTTAATACTTAGCTTTTTTTTGGAAATAAGAATTTGAGTTTATATCAAAACAAAATCTACATAGCTGTGAATTTGAATATGTTTACCTATTGTTTGAGTAATAAATAATTATAAAATAAATATTTTTTTTCTTTCTTTGATTTCATTTTAATTTTGGTTAAGATAATATAATAATTTTGTGATGAGTTTTGATTATTATGACAACCTCTTTATTCCTTAAGAGCTGAGAAATTTGAATAATAAATTTGAAAATTATAAAATTTAGTTGTATATTAGACAAATACAACATAAAGTTAGAAGAATATGATTCACCTTAAAAAATATTAATCAAACACAAAAAAAAAAAAAATAGAATGAAATATTTGTAGAGATAAAAAAAATAAAATATTTGTAAAAATCTTTTTTTTAAATAAATAATACTTGAAATAATTGTTACTTTTTATGTATTACACCCTATTATATAATATTTATTTATTTTCACGTATCGCATGAGTTTGCAGTTAGTATAAAATAAAAATCCAAACTAGTTTTAATATAAAAAAAAAAAAAAAAAAAAAAATGAGAGAGAGAAACGTGCTCTGTATAGTGCTGACGTATGGCTTTTAGAAGAAAACAAAGAATTTGTTTTGAGTGGGAGAGAAATGGGACAATGTCATATTTGTCTTACTAAAAAAAATTAACTTCTTGTTAAATTTTCTTTATCTATGCAAAAAGTGGCACACTGTTTTGAATTTTCTTTATCTATGCCAAAAGTGGCACACTGTTTTGAATTAATGGAGATTTTGTCAAAATATTTTTGAAAAAATCTCCATTAATTGCTATTTTTGAAAAAATATAGTTGTTAAATGGTTATTGTTGCATAGGACTAGCTATATTAACTATGTAAGCCAAATATTAAGGCAGAGGGGAAGGATTAGCTTCAGTGTTTAATTATTCTAAACGTGTCATGACGTGAAATGTATCCATTTTTAGTTATATGTTATCATTTTAACGAGTTCAGTGCATTTACATATAAATTCTAGGATCAAAAGATTTTTCATTTGCGTTAGTATATATACTAATGGTGTTTTTTTTCCTCAGCTCCAACGTAGTTCCGTCCTTGGTTTATCAAAGAAAGACTAGCTAGAGAACATTTTTTTGAACTGTTAACAGAGAACGGTTTCGTGATGGAAAATATGATTAGAGTAACCGGTGAAACTAAGGCATGGTTTCTTTACGTTTTTGTACTTCACATTGTGTCTTTCTTTCATCAAATTATGTGAACAAATCAAATAGGTTGCTAATTGTGTAAGGAAGGTTTGCATCACATATTAATGTCTGTCTTTCACTGCATTTACACAGCGAGTTTTTACTTTTGGCAAAGGAAGGAGTGAAGGTAGCAAGGGCATGAAGTCCTTGGTAAGCTTTATTTTAGCTACTTCTCTAGAATCTGTTATGATATATCCAAGTTGATGGTGTATTTGGACGTGTGAGAATGATTTGAATGTATACATTATATGACTTTGTACTTGTGTTTGATTGCAGTTGGGAGGAAAGGGAGGAAGCCTTGCAGAAATGGCAAGCATTGGGTTATCTGTACCACCAGGAATTACTATATCAACAGAAGCATGCCAAGAATATCAGCTGAATGGAAGGGAGTTGCCAGAAGGTTTATGGGAGAAAGTATTGGAAGGCTTGGAGACGATGGAGAAGGACATTAAAGCTTCTCTTGGTGACCCTTCTAAGCCCCTCCTCATCTCTGTCCGCTCTGGTGCTGAGGTAAGCTTTTGCTAGAGACCATAGAGTAGCTACATATTATTAATTTATAATGTGCTCTAACTGAATTGCATCTATCTCAGTGATACATAAAAGAAACTGACTAGCCTTCTAATTATTTAATATGTAGATTTCCATGCCTGGCATGATGGACACTGTCCTAAACCTTGGACTTAATGATGAAGTAGTTACTGGTTTGGCCTCAAAAAGTGAAGAGCGCTTCGCTTATGACTGTTACAGACGTTTTCTAGACATGTTTGGAAATGTTGTAAGTGCTTCTTCTACATGTCGCTCTCTGTGCTAACTTGTGTTCGGTTCCGGTGCTTCTCAATTCTCTGCTTAGTTTCTTGTCTTCCACAATTTGTTTGGCAATGCAGAGCCACTGAAACATTTAAAATTACCCAACTAAAATGCTCCCTCTAAACCAATGCAATATGTTGATAATTGAGTGTGCTTTTTTTTTTTTTTTTTTAAATGGGGATAAATGAATCAAACTGTTGTATTCTCTTGTTGCTAATTCATTGAAAAACTTGTCGTCTTTAATTGGAGGTATTGGGAATTCCACACAAATTATTTGAGGAGAAGTTAGAAAAGCTGAAGAATGAAAAAGGAGTCAAACTTGACACTGATCTAACAGCTTCTGATCTCAAAGAGCTGGTGAAGCAGTACAAGAATGTTTACCTTGAATCCAAGGGTGAAAAGTTTCCTTCAGGTACCTAGTATGACGCTGAAAACTTATTTTTATTTCTCTCTTTTCTCAGAAAAATCTATACATTGACTGATAAAGAATCCATAGGAAAATATGGCCAAAAACTGTTTATATATTCTATCCCTTTAAACTCACCCCTTTTTGCCTGTATCTATCTGCAGATCCAAAACAACAATTGCAGTTGGCTATTAAAGCTGTTTTTGATTCTTGGGATAGCCCAAGGGCCATCAAATACCGGAGCATTAATCAAATAACTGGGTTGAAGGGAACTGCAGTAAGCATTCAATGCATGGTGTTCGGGAACATGGGAAATACTTCAGGGACAGGTGTTCTATTTACTAGGAATCCTAGCACCGGTGAGAAGAAGCTCTATGGGGAGTTTCTACCCAATGCTCAGGTTCTTATGCCAGTCCCATCTTGAGCTTGCTTTAAGACTCGAACTTCTCCTTTTATGTACATATCAGTAGAGATTATCTTAGTATTGATGAGTGTAGCTGAAGAATGGCTTTAATTAGGGAGAAGATGTAGTTGCTGGAATTAGGACACCAGAAGACTTCAACACCATGAAAAGTAGCATGCCTAACGCTTACAAGGAGCTTGTAGAGAACTGTGAAATTCTAGAGCGACATTACAAAGATATGATGGTAAAAGTTCACATTTGTAGAAGATGATTCTAATTGTCATCATTGCATTCATTACCTTCTTGATTTCTGAGAGGATAATGGTCTTCACTTTCTCAAAGTATGAAGTGCATGTCAGTCATATTTTGCCTAAATTTAACAATAAAATGATCTCTATTGTATTTCAGTAGAATACTAAGATGGGGTCTTCTCTGATAAATACAGGACATCGAATACACAGTCCAAGAAGATAGGTTGTGGATGTTGCAATGCCGTCCTGGAAAGCGTACTGGTAAAGCTGCAGTAACGATAGCTGTAGACATGGTTAACGAAGGGCTTGTTGATAAGAGCTCCGCAATCAAGATGGTGGAGCCACAACATCTTGACCAACTTCTTCATCCACAGGTATATTTTTATGTCAACAGCACTCTAATAGCAAATTGATCTGCATATAGATCGACATTTTCAACTTAACTGCAAATCAAAAATCATAGGTCAAACTGCAATTTGATATTGGTTAACTGTATTTTAAGGAACTTAAAAGGTCAACTTCAATGTGAAGTAGAAGCTAATGGCTGTCTATATATGCAGTAAAATTGCCATGAGCCTGCATCTTTAGTATATTTCAATCAGTTTATTTGATTAAGTTAGCTTGTTAATTCTTTTATATATGGTGTTCCTATTTTGCTCTTTGTACTGAACACTGTCCTGCTTATCATTTCTATTCTGTTCTATGGTGAAGATCCCTACATCTGCCTAATAATGCACTGTAGACATTTGTAATTATTTATCTACATATGATCACATTCACGTGATCATAAAGGTCTTCTGACTTCATTGGGATGTTGCTGAACTAGTTTGAGGATCCGACTGCTTACAAAGACAAAGTGGTCGCCAAGGGCTTGCCTGCATCTCCAGGAGCTGCAGTGGGGCAGATTGTGTTCAGAGCTGAGGATGCTGAAGCATGGCATGCAGAAGGAAAGAGTGTCATCTTGGTATGCTAAAATTAATACCCTTTTTCACAATTCTTTTTCTTTCCAAGAACTGTTAGTTTGTTTTGATCTAAACAAAGAGGAATTTTGATATGTTGGACAAAATTGCAGCCTATGGTGATGGCTTAAGATTACTGATGGAATAGATTCAGCTATAATTCTAATGGGATTGCAAATTTTTTTTCTAATGCCATTCATTGTAAAATGACTAAAACACACTTTGTGATACCCCAAATTATGCTGATTTGATTTGATTGGATTGTTTGGGTGCGTTGTGCGGGCATGTGCTGAGACCACATCAGGTGTTTCCAACGTGGATCTAGGGTTTATAAGTGATTACAAGGAGCCCCAATTGTAACTTGACTAGTCCTTTTGGGGGTAATTGCATATGTGACTAGCACTTTCCTCATTACACACTCTTTGTATTAAAACCCATATGCTTGTATGGCTGCTTGTCAAATAATAGAATGTTATGATATTAGATGCTATATGCGTTTCAACTTCTTAATCCCATTTCATTGTTGGAACTGAAGTTTTTTCATGATTTTGTATAATTGAAGGTGAGGACAGAGACCAGACCTGAGGATGTTGGTGGTATGCATGCAGCTGTTGGGATCTTGACAGCTAGAGGTGGCATGACGTCTCATGCAGCTGTTGTGGCACGTGGGTGGGGAAAGTGTTGTATTTCTGGCTGTTTTGAAATCCATGTAAATGACCTCAAGAAGGTGATGTTTTAAAATTTTATCTCCTATACATTATAGCTGCCTAAAAGAAGGAATGTAATAATAGGTTTTGTTTATCAACAATGCAGGTAGTTGTGATTGGGCATATAGTGATTAAGGAAGGAGAATGGCTCTCACTCAATGGCTCCACAGGTGAAGTGATATTGGGAAAACAACCACTCTCTCCTCCAACATTAAGTGGTGACTTGGAGATCTTTATGTCTTGGGCCGATAAGATAAGGCATCTCAAGGTGCTACATTTGTGTTAAGTGCTGTAAGGGCTTGCATTGTCAGTAGTTGGAACTTCTATTTGCTAATTTAGTGGTATGTTGCTGTAATAGGTTATGGCAAATGCTGACACCCCTGAGGATGCATTAATAGCAAGAAAGAATGGTGCCAGTGGGATTGGCCTTTGCAGGACAGAGCACATGGTAATTATTTCTCTTACATCATTGTCCTCCTCATTATCATAACATATAAAAGAAACAAATTTCCTAGATATAGAGTTAGTTATCAATGGGAGTATATAAGTCCTTTCGAATATGGATGGTTCATTATGATCTCCAGATAGGAGGATCTAATATGAGTCGATTATATAGCCTTGTACTACAGTAGTAGAGTACATGTGTGTGCACGCAAATTTTCTTTCAACAATTGTTGGAAGGACATTTTAAATTTTAATATATTTTAAATTTTTGTTATTACAATGTTGTATCAGTGCAATTATTCCAATTTCTCGTCAATTGCAAATGTTCAGTAGAGCTCAAGGAGCTTAATCAAATTTTTTTCTACTTTAAACACCCACTTTAATAATTTTCGTCAAACATGTTTCATATGCAGGAAGGTTAGCGTACATGTTGGTGTTAAGTAAAAAAAATAACTTATATTTACTTTCTAGACCATCTTTTATCTGATCCAGTAAGGTTACAAATTTCATTTTCTCATGCTTTGGGATGTTTCAGTTCTTTGCTTCAGATGAAAGGCTAAAGGCTGTTAGGAAGATGATAATGGCAGTTACACAAGAACAAAGGAAGGAAGCTTTGAACTCTTTGTTACCTTATCAAAGATCTGACTTTGAGGGAATTTTTCATGCAATGGATGGTACTTTCCTCTTCTTTTGTTTTGAAATTTTGAAAATTATGAAAGATCTACCGTGTGGATCAACAGGTTTGGTAAACTGCAATCACAATACCAATGGTGAGATGGACAGCTTAGTAATAGTATCACATTATCTCGGGCACTTCACTCTTATTTAATCATAATTGTACATTTTTGTTCAATTTTTTGTTATCCAATTTTATTATGGAATTTCAGGCCTTCCAGTAACAATCCGACTGTTAGATCCTCCACTTCATGAATTTCTTCCGCAAGGTGACCACCAACAGATTGTGAGCGAACTAACTGCAGAGACTGGCATAAATGAAGAGGAAGTTTTTTCAGCAATTGAAAAGTTATCAGAAGTAAATCCCATGCTTGGTTTCAGAGGCTGCAGGTTTGGTGGCCCTTCTTATGAGCTTTTGTTTCTAAGATTGCTCAAAATTTGTTCTCATAGCATTTATCAGCTAGTATAATTATAGCTTTCTTTAATTACTTTCCATATTAAAAACTAAAGTTTTCTGAATATACAATGAGAGGATTCTTTGTTAAAATCCAATAAAGATGTTATTGAACAGACATCACCCTACTTTGATGTCTCTTACATCATGTTGGGCTCCAAATCTCATCACACTGAGCTAAAAATTGTGCGAGATAGATTGAGCACCAACAGCCATCATCTTTTGGCCCTATTTCATAATACTGATCAATCCACAACTACCTCATTCCTTTTCTGACAATATAGAATCAATTGACTATCCTCATGTGAGGATGAGTATGAAAGAACTCTCAACACTGTAGTTGCTTTAAAAAACACAACTTCAAGAAATATTCAAAAGACATCTTATTGTTGTTCATAGTTCACAAATGAGTTTTTCTCCTGTGTCAACAGGCTAGGGATAGCATATCCAGAACTCACTGAAATGCAGGCACGTGCAATCTTTCAGGCTGCTGTCTCAATGAGCAACCAAGGTGTTGAAGTTTTTCCTGAGATAATGGTTCCCCTTGTTGGAACACCTCAGGCATGGTTCTGTCTATTCCTTTGTCTTATTATTCGTGAAATATTAGGTTCCTTATTATGCTTAAAATGAGAGAGAAAGATGCAGCAATATTTACATTTCTCATTCTAAATCATGTTTTGTCTCTTTATTTCTTTATCTTGAATATGTATATGTAACTTGAAACAAGAAACCTCAATGTGATTAAACTTCATGAAATTTTAGATATGCTATTCTACCAATTTTGAACTCATAGTCATAAAGTCAAAACTGATGGGAATTCTTACAGTTTAGTATATGGGGGATCAAAACATTCAAATTATTTTTTTTTTCTGAGATAAATTGACATTTTTTTATATCAGGAACTTGGACATCAAGTGAGTTTAATACGAAGTGTCGCAAAGAAGGTGTTCTCTGAGATGGGTTCCTCCTTGAGCTATAAGGTGGGGACCATGATTGAAATCCCCAGAGCTGCTCTTGTTGCAGATGAGGTATACTACGTTGAAATGTTCCTTCCAAGTTTCTATAAGTACTTTTTAAGTCACAGGGAAGTCTCTATGAGGAAAGACATTATTTTTTCCTCTTTCTTTGAAGCTTGGCAAAACATTATAAATTTCAACCTATAAAAAGGAATGTAATATTCAATACTGCTCATAATGCCATACATATTGTAATGGATGGTTACAGATTGCAAAGGAAGCAGATTTCTTCTCCTTTGGAACCAATGATCTCACACAGATGACCTTTGGTTACAGTAGAGATGATGTTGGCAAGTTTCTCCCAACTTACCTAGCCCAAGGCATTCTGCAAAATGATCCATTCGAGGTTAGTCTTGTTTTAACTTCCATATTTAAGGGAATGGAGAAAAATTGAAACTGATATCTTGATGGCCATACTCCAACTTTTTTGCTTGCAGGTACTTGATCAAAGAGGTGTTGGTCAGCTCATCAAGATTGCCACAGAAAGGGGTCGTGCAGCTAGACCTAGCTTAAAGGTAAATGGAAACTTTGCATTGTAGATATGCATGTACTCTTGAAATATGTAGAAATGTCCCTCTCTAATGGAGAGTTGATAGGACATTTGGATTTTGCGTTTATCTGACAAAGATAGCATTTCATGAGTGTGGCAAAAATGATGCTCAAATCATATTAATGTGATGATGCCAAGCAATACATAGCTTCAATTAGCCATTTATGACAATATTTCAGCTTCATGCCTTTTGTGATGGCATGTCAAGCTGTCAGGGATGATGGGGCTGCATCTTGCAGCATCCATCACTCTTAAAATATAAATGTTTTAAATGTGCCTATCATCTATAATCAGGTTGAACTTGATATCAATTCTCTAACTATTTCAATATCCCATGCAACCAGCTCTGCTAGTAGCTTATTGTTATGTACTTATGTAGGGACGAGTTTTTTTTTTTAATAATGGTTGGTATGATTGATTATTTTTCTTCACTTGATAAATGATCATGATAAAACAGGTTGGAATATGTGGAGAGCATGGGGGGGAACCTTCTTCCATTGCCTTCTTTGCAGAGGCTGGACTGGACTATGTTTCATGTTCTCCATTCAGGTTGGTCTGTCTTGGCACTTTGAAATTTCCTATGCTACTTTCGTGATTGGAACAAAATCCTGATTTAAATTTTATCAACAGGGTTCCTATTGCTAGGCTTGCAGCTGCTCAAGTTGTTGTCTGAGAGGGTTAACTACTTCGACAAGTTTCTTGAAATGTATAAATCATATACAGAAATATTCAATGATTACATTGGTGTAAGAAGAATAAGGCAAAGAAAAAGGGATGCTATCAAATAAGTGTAAAAAAAACAAAGGACAAGTCCTCCTAGTCCTATGGGGAATCAGAATATATGGTTTGACAGGAAAACCTGATGAATAATAATATATATAAAAGAGATATTTTTCTCCTGTTATAAAATAAAAAATTCTTACCAGGTTTGAATCATCCCATCCACGTTGAATCTCTTTACAATTACAAGCCAATCTGTAACATTCAGTTTAGTATAAAGAGACTAATTAAGAAGTACGGACACTCCAAATTCTCCGACTGTGTTTGACACACATTCCCCCAAAAAAAATAGTTTAAAAATTATTTTTTGATTTTAAATATGTTTTTAAAGATTCTGATAGTTGTTTTTTATTTTGAAAACTTAAAATAAACATAAAATATACCTAAAGTTATATATTGATTTTAAATATGTTTTTAAAGATTCTGATAGTTGTTTTTTATTTTGAAAACTTAAAGTAAACATAAAATATACTAAAAGTTACATATTAATTAATTGTTGTATCCTCTTATTGTATCATTTTCTAATTTTTCAAAAATTGTCGAGTCAGAGAAATAGAAAATAGAGGAATAATTTGTATACCCCATGGCAAATATAGTGAGTGACAAAGTTACAAGAGAAGAGTCAGCCGCAGCAAGTAGGTTGGGTGCATTCCATTGAGAAACATTACTGAGGCCAGTGAGTGAGGTGATCACGCCCACAACACCAGCAAGGAGGGATATAGGGACAAAGAAACCAGTTGCCTTATTTCCTAGCGGGAAGAATATTGTAAAAATCTCGAAAATCAGATTCTGCAATGCACATACAGATGCTACCATAAGTTATAACTGTGAGAGGATGACAATGCCTCACTAAGTTTAAAATGTCAAAACAAATTTAGTTACCTTCCTTATGAGTTCTTTCAATCTCATGATTTATTACTGCAATGCACATATAGATGCTACCATAAATTATAACTGTGAGAGGATGACAATACCTTACTAAGTTTAATATGTCAAAACAAATTAATTACCTTCTTATGAGTTCTTTCAATCTCGTGATTTATAGCCCATGAAGCAATCACAGTTATGACAAAATATAAAACAAGATTGAGGATTAGGAGAATGGTGGCTGTTGATTTGGAACCTTCAGAAGCCATAGATTTTGATGTTTAAATTTTAAGAAACGGATAAACTTGAACTGGGTCTCCCTTTTTGAGATCAGGAGAGGAATATATACGCAAGGAGTTGTTCTTTATCTTAGCAGGAAACATTGCCAGATGAGGGTGGTCCTGTCATATATTCTTTTTTTTTTTTTGGTGTGTTCCCTTGCTTTTCATAATTGGGATGAAGTGTCTTTAATTCAAAGAAACAGCTTGAATTCCTTTCCATTGAGGGGCTTGCCTCATTGAAAGGAAAAGAATTTTTGTCAATTTTCCTGGTCGTAAAACTAAGATTCTCTTGTTTATTTTACATTATTAAGGGTCCATTTGGATACAACTGAAAACTGAAAACTGAAACTGAAAAACACTTTAGTAAAATAATTTTTAAATGTGTGAATAGTACCGTGAGACCCATTTTTAATGAAAAAATGGCTGAAAAGTGTAATTTGTGGGTCCGTAAACAGTGCATGGTGTGCACTGTTCATGAAAAAAATCAAATATTGCGGCTACTGTTCATGAACAGTAATTGCAACAGTGACTGAACAGTAAAAAAATTGGCCAGAAATGCGTGCAAAAAAAAAAAAAAAAAAAAGAGCTGAAAACGAAAAACGTGCGTTTGGGAAACGCAAACACGCTTCCCAAACGCACACTAAATCTGCAGGACATCAGTTTAGCAGGAATATCTTTACCTGACCAATCAAACAAAAGAAAAGAATAAACTTCACCTCTATACCATTTCTTGGTTGAGGTATCCTATATTAAAATTGATTTGTTTATATAGATCACACTTAGCTCAGCTACTAATGTCTCTTGTCATCGAATCCCTTCACACATGAAAATTCATGGGTATCTTGACCCGATGGTAAAAGTCAATAATCATGGAACGGATGTCATAAGATCATGAGGGCTCACTCCAAGTCAAGTCCACCATTGACGGTTATAACCAATCATGCCCAATAAGCCATTTAACATGCTCTAAGGGCACATGTTAGTAAACCCCTTTTAGTTATAGTTAGGTTCAAGCTCCAAGATAACATCCGCATTTCATGTTTCTATCATCACTGTTAACATTCTGATATGGCCAATTCTATGTCCTTTCTAGACCTGGGCTCTACTGCAGGACTTGCAGTTTATGGCATTTATTGTCTAAAGTATAAACCCAAAATAAACAAAATAAACAAATATATATATGACATGTGGCAAAGTTAAGCAAATATATGGGCCAAAATGGCCCATTAGCATTAATTTTTGAAATATTTAGCAACAGAGCACTGTTTCGGAAATAATTAGGGAAATACCACTTTTTCTGGTACTCGAGCTCGCCGAGCTCGAGTACCATGTTTTTTTAATCCATTGTCGCCCCATATTCAAGGAGCTCTATAGTGGCGTTTTTAAGCCCTATAGTGACGTTTTCGGGCCCAATAGCGGCCTTTTCCAGCAAAATTTTTTTTATAAGTCCCCATAACAGGTTCAAGGGGCCCTATAGTGACGTTTTTTGGCCCTATAGCGGCGTTTTCCTGCAAAATTTTTTATAAGTCCCCATAACAGGTTAAGGGGCCCTATAGTGGCGTTTTTAAGCCCTATAGTGACGTTTTTGGGACCTATAGCGGCGTTTTCCTGCAAAATTTTTTACAAGTCCCCATAACATGTTCAAGGGGCCCTATAGTGGCGTTTTAAGCCCTATAGTGACGTTTTCGGGCCCTATAGCGGCGTTTTTTTTTTTTGAGAAGATGTTTGACCAATGAAAAGATGGTACTCGAGCTCACCAAGCTCGAGTACCAGAAAAAGTGGTATTTCCCTAATTATTTCCGAAACAGTGCTCTGTTGCTAAATATTTCAAAAATTAATGCTAATGGGCCATTTTGGCCCAAATATATGACTAAACTGACATTGTTACTCTTTTTCCTTAGAAGTCTGACAAACCCATCAGCACATTACTTTAAAAAACAAATATTTGTACAAAGAAAAAGTTATCAAAGATAGGGTAATGAACATACCTCTGGAATGCCAAATGGCTGGTGGGTTTTGCCGGAATTGCCTTCAGGAAGGGGAGGGAGAGAGAGAGGGAAAGAGGTAGTCAAGTGGGTATTTGGGTGAGCAATCTATAAATTATTTTGCAAGAGCAAAGTCTCAACCAATATGATAAAGCAAGTGTTACCAAGTACCAACACAAATTTCTCAACAACAAAAAAAGTACCAATACAAAGGTAATAAATGTAAGCCACAACAAAGACCAAGGATATGCTAACAAGATATGTAATGTGGAGTCTCAAACTCCAGATCTACATAATTTAGCACCAAGCCTAGATTCACACATCAAACTCCGAATAATCCACTTTAATCAACATTAACAAGTTACAATAATTCTCCACTCAAGTTTTATAACACAATCATATGTATTTGTGTTTGTATATATATAAACCTGTTATGGCCTGTAATTAAATAGTGTTCGGTGAATGAAAAGATATAGATGCATACAGGAAAAGCCTTGATTTATTTGTCAGGATGAAATAAAATCACACACTTTACATTGTATAATTAAGATCAACACAATGGACTTTACAACCAGCACTTGAAATCCTCACCCAAAAAGAGAAAGAAACATATAAAAAGAAAATCACTCACAATACTATTCCACAATCATCATGGATATACACTTTTATAAAAAGAATCAACACATAAGCACTGTAGCTTAAACTCTTCCACCATAGTGTCTTGGTCTTGAAACACTTCCAACCCCAGCATGGATAGCAACCGTGTAGAACAGTTGTGTTGCACTCACAACTATGGTGATGACTTCTAGAGTCCTCTGCATATTATAACACAAAAATATTATACTTGTCCTTAATTTTATTTTTCTCTGGTTATAAAATAAAAAATTCTTACCAGGTATGAATCTGTCCATCCATGTTGAATCTCTTTGCATGCCAATCTGTAACATTCAGCTCAATATTAGAAATTGAAAGAAATACAAGGAATATAAAGAGACTAAGAAATCTCTGACGTGTTTGACACACACTCCCCAAAAAAACTGTTTAAAAAAAAATATTTTTTGATTTTAAATATGATTTTAAAGATTTTGATACTTGATAGTTGTTATTTATTTTGAAAACTTAAAATAAACACAAAATTTGCCTATAAGTAAAGAAAATATACCTAAAGTTACATATTAATTGTCGTATCCTACTGTATCATGTCCTAATTTTTCAAGAATTGTCGTGTTCTATGTCACGTTATATAAGAGGAATAGAAAAGAGCAGAATAATTTATATACCCCATGGCAAATATAGTGAGTGACAAAGTTACAAGAGAAGAGTCAGCTGCTGCAAATAGGTTGGGTTCATTCCATTGAGAAACATTATTGAGGCCAGTAAGTGAGGTGCCCATGCCCACAACACCAGCAAGGAGTGCTAAAATGACAAAGAAACCGGTCGCCATATTTCCCACTGGGAAGTAAATTGGAAATATGCGAGCTGGAATTGACAAAACAGATGCTGCAATGCACATATATAGATGCTACCATAAGTTATAACAGTGAGAGGATGACAATGGCTGACTAAGTTTAATATGTCAAAACAAATTTAGTTACCTGTCTCATGAGTTCTTTCAATCCCATGATTTATAGCCCATGAAGCAATCACAGTTACGACAAAATATAAAATAAGATTGAGGATTAGGAGAATGGTGGCTGTTGATTTGGAACCTCCAGCAGCCATGGATTTTGATGTTTATATTTAAGAAACGCAAAAACTTGAACTGGGTTACCCTTTTTGATATCAGGAGAGGAATATATAAGCAAGGACTTGTTCTTTATCTTACAAGGAAACAATGCCAGATGGGGGTGGTCCAGTCATATATTCTTTTTTCTTTTTTTGGTGTGTTCCTTTGCTTTTCATTATTTAAATGGAGTGTCTTTAATTCAAAGAAACCGCTTGAATTCCTTTCCATTGAGGGGCTTGCCTCATGGAAGGAAAAAGAATTTTTGTCAATTTCCCTGGTCGTAAAACTTAGATTCTCTGGTTTATTTATATTATTAAATCTGCAGGACATCAGTTTGGCAGGAATATCTTTACCTGACCAATCAAACAAAAGAAAAGAATAAACTTCCCCTGTATTCCTTTTCTTGGTTTGAGGTATCCTGTATTGAAATTGATTAGTTTATACAGGTCCCAATTAGCTCAACTATCTCTTGTCATCAAATCCCTTCATACATGAAAATCCATGGGTGTCTTGAACTGATAGTGAAGGCAATAATCATGGAACAGATGTCATAAGATCATGAGGGCTCATTCCAAGTCCATCATTGACGGTTATAACCAATCATGCCCAATAAGCTGTTTAACATTTCCTGGATACTGATGCTTTTTTGGCTGCCAAGAAAGGATATATGAATAAAAGAATTTTAGTTATAGCTAGGTTCAAGCTCCAAGATAACGTCCACATTTCATGTTTCTATCATCATTGTCAACATTCTGATATGGCCAAATCTATGTCCTTGCACCCCAATAGATGAGTGCCACTTATATTCACATGCTTTTTTGAAATATAAAAAGAGACGAAAATTGCTAAAGATACAGTCCACAATTCATTCAGCCAAGAAAAAACACAATTCAATGGTATGAACATCATAGAAGAACCAAGTCTGAGAACATTGAAGGTGCAGACATCCCAAGTGATATGCCCAACAGCTGTCAAATGTATTCATGATGCAGGATGTCTTACACCTGATAAGCCATTCTACAAGCTTGGGCATGAACAATCACTCACTTTAATGACCCTTATTTACAAAAGATCTGCTCTAACAAATCTAGAAGGGAAAAAGCTTCCCTGCATGTGGGCTAACTAATTCCCAGTAATTTCTTTCTCAATGTCTTCAGGTTATGCTGAACAAATAGACTTTAAACATTCAATGCCAGCTTCTGAGCAGCTAGAGCTTCAGCCTCCAGTGTTGGCTCCCATAAAATTGTAGTTTCTGCCAATAGTGCGGTCACAGTGTAAGGGTCCATGTTTGAAGCTGGACGCCGATCTTCCAAGTACCCTAACACAATAGTAGGCAATATCAAAAGGTTTAGCAATCAAAACAGAGAAAACTTTAGGATTCAAAAGTTCAAAACTTAAAAAGTTGGGGAAAAGAAATCCATGGAATAGTCAGAAAGCAAATAGAGATAGCAACATAGGGTAAAGAGTACTATGAATTTTGAAACAAATGCAATCAATTTGACTTTGTAAAGATTTATACATATAGTTATGTCATTCCAGATTTATTAACAGTGACTGACATGATTTGCAGTATTAATTGATAACATATTTGTTATAGCTGCTCTTGGACATGAGTATAAATTGCTTAGCTAGTCAAGGGTGAATGCCCCTAAATTACCTAGCAACTAGTTATGGTGAGTGGGGTTAGTTGTCCATAGGTTTTATTGGCTAAAGACGAGTCCAAAAGGCTCTTCTTTAAAAAGGTTCCCTACATTTTCATATAAATTTGTTCTAGTTTAAAAAAGAATTCCTTCTGAGAATGTTAATTGTTAAGTCATGTACGCTTTTGATATGTTTGTTTCATCAACTTCAGTCCATGACTGAAGTTGCCTGCCCTTTTTTTGGGTAAAGAAAATGTTCCTACCCTTTGGAGAATCATAAAGCTAGATGACAAAAAACCACAGGTCTTCTTTGGATTTAAATTATGATAATATTTGAATTTTGAAATCATCTTCTGTTTTTTCCCTATCAATTAATTAGAGCCTTCAAGAGAATTGTTGTGGTACTGCTAAAGTGGTACCTTTGCCTTTCTGCTCAGTTTCACGCCCCACACGTATCGAGCAACCACGATTAGCCACTCCCTGCATATAGAATTTTTAAGAGATTTTATTAATAGAAGTATGAAAATATGTCCATCTCTAATTGTCTTAAGTTAGAAATGGGTTTGGAGAAGAGCGTACCCAAGAAAATGTGTTAATGCTGGCTGTTTCATGCTTTCCAGTTAACCTTCTTTCATTCCCTTCTCCATAGGCACTAATATGCTCTTTGTGGCGAAGTGACAGGTTCAAAATTGCCTTCTTTATAACCTCAAAGCCTCCATCCTCCCTCATGCTCTTTGTACTGTGAAATAATGATAAAATCAAAATTTCATAGAATTAGCACCATTTCCATATATGCATATTAGTGATTTCCTTAATAGAACCATGTCCCTCTCTATTCCCCTTTTTGAGCCTGAAGAGAGGCAATAAAAATCTTTTGTCCCACTCTTAGTGTTCCACTTTATGCTTCACCAATTGCGGTATGTCATGTGTTTTTTTTTTTTTTTTTTTTTTTTGCTCATTTTGAACCTTGGTTACTTTAAAAAAAAGGGGGGGGGGGGGGGGGGAAGGTACTTGTAACAAATTGTGATTGGTAAAACATAAAGTGAAACACTCAAAGTGGGAGAGAGGATTATATTTGAAGAGAGGAGATACCAAATGAAGCAAAAATGGAAAGAGATGGAAAACAAAAACCTGTAATTGGTGTGGCATCCTGCACCATTCCAATCACCCTGTCAATACAAAGAATTCAAAGAGAGCTTTATCAGTTTATCTAATTAATTCATATGAAGATAGGAAGGTTGTATAATAGAGGTTTATTACCTCTATTGGTTTTGGATCAAGTGAGAGAACAACACCAGCTTGTTCAGTAATTCTCTGTCAGACAGAGGAGAAACAAAATATGAGTAACTTAATGGTAGAACAGACCCACCTACCAAGACACACAAGACGATTCTTAAAACACACGATCATATGAACAAATGGATACCATAGGCAAGTCATCATCTACTAGTCCCACAACTCATTGGCAACATGGTTGATATCTGATCCAGTATATGTTACTTATGGCTGTGAACTATTTATTTGTAATAATAACCACCTTTCAGGTTCAAAAAGAAGCACCAAAAGTATAAAATACAAAAAAGAATAGAAAAAACAAAGAGAAAAATTTCTTCTTCATGGCGCTATCAAGAACAATTTCATAGAAACAGTTTCTTATTATTAGCTGCTCTATCATATTCAACTCTTTTTTTGGTTCATTTAGAGAAGGGGAGGATTCAATTAGAAAAGCTAATCACATCCTTGATAGAAAGTCTCTTATACAATGATATCATTATCATGGATCCAAACTCAATACCCATTGGCTAAGAGCAATAAGATATCATTTGACTTAATATTTCTCTAGCATAGCACTTTCAAATTTGTCTAGCATGAGGATAAGCAAAATGGAACTTCTTTAGATTTATAGTCACACACAATTTTACGTATCGAATATTTCTAACTGATTATTTGTAGCCATTAAGGTCTTTTCTTCATTGATATCCAAAAAAAAAAAAAGAGGTCTTTCTTCATTGAAGTGGCACCTGCAGTCTTTATACTTTTTCATAAGGTTCTGCAGTTTCATAGACCCAAAAGTAATTAGAAATGAATTACCTCAAGAATGTATCTTGAACACCAAATGTGATCTCCAGCTTCAATTCCCACACTAGGTCCTACTTGATACTCCCACTGCAAGGCAATCACAAAAATTAATAGTGACAAACATTACATGAGTTCATAGGCAAGATATGAAAGAGGAGAGTGAGAGGAGAACCTGGCCGGGCATAACCTCCCCATTGGTGCCACTGACGTTAATTCCAGCATATAAGCAAGCTTTGTAATGAGCATCTGATATGTCACGGCCAAATGACTTGTCTGCCCCGGCACTACAGTAGTAAGGACCCTGAGACAAACTTAAAAGTATCATATACATTGAATTCATGTCACATACTAAAATCATACAATCAAATTTGCAGAACCCTATAATCATAATTTGTGAATACAAATTGATAGTACCTGAGGACCAGGATAGCCTCCAACGGGCCATCCTAATGGCCATTTCACATTTGTTTGAAGTAAGGTGTATTCTTGCTCTATCCCATACCTGAGATAATTAGTCAGAAATCATCATCAAAGTTTTCTCTTAAAATACATTTCAATAACTAAAATGTATATGAGGATGGTACTTAATCACCATGTATTAGCATATACATATTCACTTCAGGAACCCTATATATAATCATTGTTCAACTAAAAATACATGCAATGTACTAAAAATATATGTCTGCAAGTATATCACACCTTTTAAACATAGTAGAATGGATGC
This sequence comes from Quercus robur, assembly GCF_932294415.1. Classification (NCBI taxonomy): domain Eukaryota; kingdom Viridiplantae; phylum Streptophyta; class Magnoliopsida; order Fagales; family Fagaceae; genus Quercus; species Quercus robur. The sequence continues at coordinate 49,483,946 of NC_065539.1, forward strand.
AATCTCTCTCTCTCTCTCTCTCACACACACACACACACACAGGAAACATGGAGAAAGCCAACGATTTGATTATGAAGTATGCGGCAGTGAACGCCAAGATAAACAGACTCACCAAGGAACTTCATCCACAACCTTCTTGTTACTGAAGATCTCAGCAGCCCTGTGACGTTTGTTTGTTGGGATAGGCTCGCCTGCTGGCGTGTATGTATCACAAATTACCTTTTTTTTTAAGCACAAGACATAATATCAATTAAATGCAAACAAATTCAGAGTGGTAATTAAATATGATTATTAATACAATATCTTCTGAACTAACTAGTTACTTACCAAGATATTGTTACCACCACGAAAAGGATCCTTAAAAATTGCTTGAGGGCTGGAGAAAGTATTAGGTCAACTTATGCTACAAACAAAGACTTACAAAATATACATATCATATTGCCATGAAGATCTTACTATAGAATTACTTCACTATCTTCACCCGGTGCTTGACCAGTACTCGATCCATCATAATTCCACTTGGGAAGCTCAGATGGATGTTCAACAGGTTTAGGAATAGTCTGAAAATTTGGAAAATAAGATAACAACAAACTCAAATTTTCAACATGTTGAACTATGATAAAACTCAAACATTGAGAAACAATGCACACACATGTTCCACTTTATCATATCATTAACATTATCATACCCTTGACTTGCTACGCAGATCAATCCCAGTCCCTCCAATCCTGTTTCAAAATTATCTCAGATTATTTTATATTTAAAGGAGTGCTCACATGGAGTGAGCTGAACCAGAAGTTACAAATATAAATTAGAAAGAACATGTACCAAATGTACTCAGCAATAATTTTGTCAGTAAATGGAGTGAGGTTCAAATTTAGTAGATCTTCCATCCTATTGATAGTACCATTTTCAGACTTCACAGCAAAAACTTGAAACTTAGCTGAGCTTTTAGATGACCATTTCTTATTCTGTTTCAACAATAGAGAACTCCACATCTTTGTTGTCATGGGACTTGAACTCACTGAGTTCCTTGTGATTCTCATCTGCCATTGTGTAGAGGGTGCTAAAATCTGCGCCATGTTTCAGTTGCTCCCCAATCTGGAAAAAAAAAAAAAAAAAAAAGGCTTTGGATTTAGACTAAAAAGTTTAATAGATTGGAAAGATGTTGAATGATGAACTGTGATGCAATATGGTTCTCATCAATTTTCACTAAAGCAAACTCAATAATTCTAACCAAGACCATCACATCACAGTGTTATGAATATGATGACATGTCAAGTAAAATGAATGCCTAAACAACTGATAAGTATGCATCTCTCTTTCTCATCATATGTTTTGTTGTAAATCATCGTTTATAATTATCATGGAGATATGAATACCCAGTAACTTACATGACCTTTAGAGAGGAGGGAAAAAAAAAAATCTAAAGTTAAAAAATCAGACTCACTTGAGCTGGAGTAAAATTAAGCAGTAGAATTGGTTATAAAAAAAAGTCACACACAACTACAAAATGAATATAAGAAAATTTAACATTTGTGAAGGACAATTTGGAAAAAAATTGTAATCCACAAATATGAAGTTCAACATAGTTGACTTTGTGGCCAATTATTTTACGAGTCTATCCTAAGAATTGGCATCTACTGATTGAGAAAAAATAAAAAAAATAAAAGGCACCTACACAGTAGTGCCTCATGTGGACCAACCTGCATGGGAATCGTCCTCAAAAAAAGGTCACCTCACCAACTACTTTGAGCAAAAGGGCCTCAACTTGTGTGCTTTTTCTTTCTTTCTTTTTCTTTTCTTTTTTTTTTTTCACTTTTAGTTGCAATAAAAATTTTACTTCTGGATTAACTATGGAATATTACAAAAATGAAAATGAAGACAATGCTCAAAAAACTCCATAAACAGGCCTAATTATTGAAGCATTTGGGCTTGAATTCTATAGTTGAAGAAAATACAAAATGTATAAAGTATAAACCCAAAAAAATATATGTATATGCTTGAAGAAACTGGGATTTTGACATGTGGCAAAGTTGGAAAAGTATATGACCAAACTGACATTGTTAGTTTTTTCCTTAGAAGTCTGATAAACCCATCATCTCATTACTTTAAAAATTAAATCTTTGAACAAAGAAAAGGTTATCAAAGATAAGGGTAATGAACATACCTCAGGAATGCCAAATGGCTGGTGGGTTTTGCAGGAATTGCCTTCAGAGGAAGGGAAGAGAGAGAGAGAGAGTCAAGTGGGTATTTGGGTGAGGAGTGTTTATAAATTATAGTAGCTGTTGGTATTTTGGCTTTTCCTAACTAGATAGGGGTGTGGTATGAATGGAGGAAAATGGCTGTTGGTCTCTTTAGGGGCACCAAGAGAGGTTTGGATTATATTAACATTTTTTTTTGGGATAAGGTGTTTTTTTCAACCCTCAAAGCTTTTTCCCTCGTCCAATCTTACCTCATTCTCTACACCATTTCACAGTCTATTTTTTAATTTTGTAAAGTTAAAATCTTGAATGAGGATTTGCATATTTGTTTTTTGATAAATAATGTGGTTTGAAAATATAGTCATGGCCTAGACTCTAGATTATGATTTATTTAAGACTTTAAAGCCCTTGACTTGGATATAATATGTTTTTTCAATTTTCAAATTGACAAGGACATGGTTTGTGTAGAATTTTACATTGGGGTCTCTATAATTTATTAGCCAACTCATGAAATTTTGTTTTTTACAACTATTATATTATTATTTATGTCACTAAAAAAACTATTATTATTTATTATTGTGTATGTAGAATTCATCTAATTTCCATTCATTGTTTCATTTTAAGGAAAAAAAAAAATCAGTTTTGCTGGCAATTTTTTTGGTTCTCAAAAATTCAATTGTGTCAATTTGGTTCGTTATTTTTTTATCCTCGTTCCAATCTTATTTTTACCACCATTTCACTTTTTTTTTTTTTTTTAAATGTTGACTTAGCTATTGAATTCTTAACATGTCATACAATTAAATTATTAGCTTGCGCCTATTAAAGCTCCGCTTGGGAGTTCATAAGGGAATGGAATGGAATGGAATGAGATGGTCATAAGAGAATGGAAAGGAATAGAATGTATTTAAGTAAGGGAAAAAAATGGAAAATAATGGAATGATATGGAATTAAGTAACCTTGATTGGATGTTTTAAAATAAAGGAATAGAAAGGAATGAAAATGAATAGAATGTAAGTAATCCTGTTTGGGAGAAACATGAAGAGAATGGAATGGAATCATTTTATGACAATATTATTATTAGACCCCTATTTTAAAATAAAGAGTTGAATATATAGGGGTATTTTGGGAGTTTTAGTAAAAAAATCATTAAATCTAATTTCATTCCCTCCCATTCCTCCCAATTTCGAGGGGAATGAAAATTTGAGGTTTTAAGAGAATAGAGAGGAATGAGTATTCTCTCCTATCCATTCTATTCCCTCTCACTTAAACTCCCAAACAAGGGAATGGACTTTTCATTTCCTTCATTCAAACTCCCAAACAAGAGAAGGGAAGAATATTCTAAAATTATTCTTTTTTATTAATTTCCATTCCATTCCATTCTCTCTTCCCAAGCAGAGCCTTAAATGTTTGAAAATTGGAATAATATTAGGGATGAAGGTGATTAATCATTCATTAGGTAGTTGAAAATTGGAAAATTGAAAATTTCAAACACTTAATATTAGGTAGTTGAAAGCGATTAATCACATTCATTGTCATATTAATTTGTAGTTTTAGTATTTTTTTTTTTTTTTTTTTTTTTTACAATAGTTTTAGTATTTCTTAAATGTTTGTGTCCAAGTTAATAGTTTAGGTCGCATCAACAACCACTTCAACAACTTGCTGACATATCTTTTTCCTTTTACTTTTATTTTTAATTCTTTGTTAACCCTTAAGGAGATGACCCATCCCTTTGCTATTCTTTGTGCAACTCTAAGATATATTACATATTGTACACATAGGGATGTGCTTCCGACCTGCTAACAAGACGAAATTGGTCCAATCAAATCAAACTCAACGCCTTAAATTAGTTTTTTTGCGGATTGATGGGTTGTGTAAAGTTGGATTTAAAAAAAAAAAAAAACTTTAGGGTTAGATCGAGTTTGGATTGATAATTTTTCAACCCATCTACCTAAACCATACCCAATATATGTGTGTGTATATATAAAGTTATTTTATTATATTAGTTTGATTTATATCGGTATTATAAGAATGAGTTTTGAAGAATTTGAAAATATTGGAATATGATTTAGACATATTATATGAATTTAAATAATTTATTGTAAAAATATTTCTTATATAGTGAATGAAAACTCATTCTTTACTAGGTATGAAACATTAAGATCCAATTTGCCAACTAGACTCGACCCATGTAGGTTGGGTTGAGATTTTCTTAACTTGACGTTGCTGGATAAAAAAAATCTCAACTCAATCCATGCAAACCCCTAATCGCATCAATAAATTTGATAGACCAATATTTTGGATTTGATTTGATTGTTTATTTCTAGGATAGTTGTGTTAAAAAAGAAAAAAAAATTGTTTTCCGTTTGTAACTTTGTTCTATGTTAATGGGTATGTTTTGTTTAATTTGGTTGGAGTGATTTCATTGGTTTTTTTATTTTTTATTTTTTTTTCCTTTTTGTTTTGTGCGTATGGTCTCTGTTCATGAAGAATATAGTACCATTTCAAGCAATACTTTGTTTCATTCTCTCCTCAAATTCTTTATCGGTTGTTCTCTCTACTTTTATTGACTTTGGTCTTCCAATTTTGCCTTAGTATGGTGAGTTTTCAGATTATTTTTATTTATTTATTGGATAGTATTAAGGCCCTTCTTTTCCTTTTTTGCCCAGCCCAAGAATTATTGGGCCCATTGAATTGTCTTTTCTTGAACCCATGTGGCCGAAGCCCTGATTAAAAACTATTTGAAAATTTGAAGGAACGTGGCTTGGAGGACAAAGGAGTGTCTATTCTTAGCTTACCCATAGACCTCAAATGAGGTTTTTCTTTAGATAAAGTTTCCTCCAAATTAAGGAATCTCTTCTAACCTATTACATGACAACTCATAAAGACAATTTCCTCCAAATTGGTTTATACAAATCTCCTTTAATTCATTGACAATTCATAAAACTATACACGTGTATTATTTAAACATATTACACGATTCATTAATTAGGTCATATGACTAAAAGTACAGATGAATAATTTTATCAATTGCCATGTAAGGGGTTAAAATAATTTTTCTCCAAACCGGTTTAGGGGTAAACTTTTTCCAATTCATAAAATCATCCATATATATTATTTAATCAAGACACATAACTCATTAACTAAGTCATGTGAAAAAAATATACATGAATTGATTTATCAATCATCACATAATGGATTCGAGAAATTTTCTCTAAAACTAATTTTAGAGGTAAACTTTTCTTTTGCAAAGGGGAACTTGAAGCACTTGCAAAACCTATGATATTTGATAAACCATCTCAAGAAATTTACTATATTACATTAATTTTCAACCAATTTGCCTCTGACCATGAAAAAGTTTGTCTATAATCATTTAATGCATATTGACATATCCCTTAAATTTAGTTAGTAACTTCAGGAGGGACTAAGGGTAGTTTGCCACCTTACTCAAATTGACATCTAACCAAATTATTGCAGCGTCCGATAAATCCAACTACTCAATGTTACGAGTTGTCAACCTCTTGAAAATACAGCAACCAAAACCCATCCTCATTGCCTAAAAATGGGTCTTAGACTTTCCCTTGAACCTCTAAAAAGTCATGACAAATACAAGCATTAATCAAGTTTTACCTACCTTCATCTAGCCACATTTATTCCCTCAACCCAAAGTTAGTTCATTATTTTGAAGCACTAGGTTTTTAAAAGAAGGTTTACTTTGTGTTTTTTGGCAGTACAAGTAGAGCCTCTTTCCCTTCTTTATCACCTCTTTCTAAATTGTCCCATGTTTTTAATGATGAAAGTATTTGTAATTAATATCAAGAAAATTTAGTGTTAATCATTTATTGGTGAGTATAGTTTGTGGTGTGCATTTGTGTTATAACTCTTTTCTTTCTCCCTTGTGTACATGAGTGTATTTGTTTCTCAAAAAAAAATAAAAAATAAAAAAAATAATTGTCTTTGTGTGGATCCTTTTAAGGCACACCACTAGCCACACAAACATAACTGACGAGTGTTGGTTTAAGTAGTGAATCCAGGTTCAAAGGCCAAGCCCATTCTTATGGCAAGACTTGGAAAGGTAGCAATGAAAGCGCGGTTCAAAGTTGGGTTTTTCTTTTCTTTTTCCTTGTCATTTTTGCTGCTTTCTTCTTCTTCTTTTTTCTTTGAGTTTTAGATATTTCAACTAATAAAGTTTTTTGTCGTCAAACAAGATATCAATGGTTCAAATCCCTCATACATAAAAAATCAATTGGTATTTTGCCTAATGATAAATAACAATTATCATGAAACGAATATTATAAGTCATAAATTGAAATTCTACCATAAGTAAATACTAGTTTAGATAAGTCTGGATAGTGCTATAATTGAGTTGGGATTTTTGTGTCACTAATGAAGAAAAATATATGATAGGTCATTGAGGTTGACACTCAATAGCATTGAGAAAGGAGAGATTGTGGAGAAAGAAGACGAAAGTGGAGAAGAAGAAGAAGAAGAGAGAGAGAGAAAGGGAAAAAAAATGAATAATACGAAAAATGTCAGTTAAGTTATGAGGATGAAGACAAGGCTTGAAGTTATAGGTTACTCTGTTGCCGCTTAAATGCCGATTTTTTTTTTTTTTTTTTTTTTTTTTTTGGTAGCATGCGTTACTAGTAAGAGAAAAATTATTTTGTTTAAAATTTTTTAAAGGCTCAGGTTATTTAATTTTTGTAATTATAGCATTACTCTTAAAAAGATCAATAATATTGTTAAAAGGATTGCCCTCAAGGCAATGAATACCTCCACACAAGTGAGCTGAATATTTTAAATAATTTGTTACTTTATGTGGCCTACTAATGTGAGGTGTATGTTAATTCTGCCAATGAGACGAAAAGAGCAAAACTGGAACATGGTTTAAAAAAAAATCAGAAACTAAATTTATACTTACAGCTTTATGTCATTGGTTGGTGTTTCTTGAGGATTCGAATCTCTTTTATTTGTTTAGTACCATAAGAATTATAAAATACTTATAAAAAATATAAATAAAAACACTAAACCCTGTCCCACCCCATTTATATTACTAGTATTCTATGAGCCATGACACCAAACTATGATGGTTTAGCATTAATTAAACTAATTCCAACCAGCACTACTTTGTCCCAACCCAACAATACAAATTAATACAGTGTTGGTGATGTGGGGGAAATTACATTATTGATTACTGTATGATGCGCAAAGCATGCAAATCCGCCAGTACCATAAGGAATGCCAAAAAAAACAACTGTTCTAAAATTTTGTTCTTTTTGCCTAAACTGATTTGTACAAATTGTATGGCTGTTGGTGACCATGACCTTTGTTTTTTTTATTTGCACTTCCAGGACCACCAGCTAAGGAATATTAGAGATGCACAAGTTGGAATTCTCTTTTGAGCTCTCAGATCATGAGGGCTATGCAGTTTTTTGCTTCAACTTCAAGATTAAAGGGTCATTATAACTATGGTAGCAGTTGCTACAAGCCTAATCAAGTAATCATTGACATTCAACAAGAGCCTCGTAGCTCAACTGGTTGACACCTCCTGATATGTCTGTAACATTTAAGAGCCTTGTAGTTAATCCTTTCATTCTCCATAGCTCTTATTAGTCTTAGAATCTATTTGATTACCGTTTATTTTGCTGAAAATTGAAAATTTATTACTGAAAACACTGTAGCAAAATAATTTTAAAAAGGTGAAACATTGTTGCTGAAAACTTATTGCGTTTTTCACTTCATGGCTGATCCATGAACAATGCCTCTCCCAAACGCAAAATGCGCAAACATCCTCTCCCAAACGCACGCTTATAATAATATAATCTATTGTGGTTGCACACTGCTATGGATCACAGGATCAGGTACTCTGCAGTAGCAAGACTCGTAATTCAATATGTAACCATTCAAGACTGATACGGAAGACATACCCTTTTCATGTTGAGTGTCACAATGGGGACCTGAAAAGTTGGATCATTTTAGGAGTTGAGAGCTGGTAATCACTCACATTGGGAATCGATGATTGTATTTGGGCCATTGTGGGAGGTAAAATCATTGATTCCTCAAGGCACTAGGCAATAAAGTGGTTACCAATTACCATAGAACTAGTGATGTTCTAAGATTAGTGTGGGCTTCCTATTATATCATATATGGGCAACATGAGTGATCTTAGTTGCTGATACAACATGATATTGATGAGAAACCGTTTGGTGAGGATGGTGATACTTCACAATTCACATCATGAATTTTTGAGAAAGCTATGAAGTCATTATCACATTATTTACTTTATCTGTTCTACTTCTGATTCAAAGTGAGGGACTGAGATGCATTTTGGAGCCCACAAATTTCTTCTAAACCGTTCTCTTGTCCTTAAAGCATGTCACTGACAATTATACCTACTAATATGGTTAACATTTATGAAACTTTAATCATTCTTAAAAAATTATTTCAACTACCAATTCCCACCCCTTTCCAAATAGTGTTATTGAAGTTGTTCTCTCATGTTAAATTCTGGTAATTTGCTATAGAAAATAAATTTCACCCACACAGCCTAATAAAAAAAACAAAGAGTCCAATAAAATCACCGAGTACAATAGGTTTGGGTAATGTAACTTACAAATTTATTTTAAAAGTTTTAGAGCAATCACACCAGGCTCAATAGTGTTTTAGCCAAATTAATTAATAAATAAACCCCCACATTTTCTATTTTGGCCAACCCATTTTTTAATGGGAAAGATTTTGCGGCATACTTATATCAGTTATATGCAGCAATTACATACAGAGGTATGTGACAGCAAAAAGAAAGGAATATGTGTTCAAGGGTCATGTGCAACGCACATAAATAGGTGGACCTTAAATACTTGTCCCTTTGTTTTTGCTGCCACATACCCCTATATGCAGCAATTGCTGTATATTTGTACAAGTATATAGCAAAACCTTTCCCTTGTTTAATATAAATATACACTAGCCTCAATACTATACCTCTAATTCATATAAATATTTATTTTTTTCTCTCTCCAAATTGTAATAAAATTTTTCTCCCTATCCATTCCCCTATTTCAACCAAAGATCCATGTCAACCCTAATCAAACATTAATAACCCAAATCAACCCAATACCAACAAACCAACAATCAAAGACCCAAATCGTACCATCACCCATTGCTGATCACACAAATCAATCATTGTCCTTCATCTCACACAAATCAAGCACCGATCACACCACCCTTTTATCTCCACTAATCTCGCTGTCCTTTGTATAGGGTTTTTTTTTTTTTAAGAATTTCAACCTATGGCGTCCGCTCCTGATGATAGCTCTTTATCATCAGACCAAAACACCAATTGGTTTTTGGTGTAGGCGGGGATTGAACCCTAAATCTCTTATTCAACCATCAGAGACTTTACTAGTTGAGCAAATTGGATTTCATAATAAATGAGTTTCTTTGATCATGGAATGTGTTACTTCAATATCATGTTCCATTTTCTTCTCCTCTTTTTTTTTTCTTTTTTATTTTATATGGCTATATATATATATATATATATATATGCAAAAATGGCCATATATCACAATTTGGCAAAATATTTAGCAATATACCACTATTTGTGAAATATTTAACAATCTAATACCTATGTAAGGACCAGATTTGGGTCTCTAGCCCAAAGGATAAATGAACTTAGGCCCAAACAACTCAATACAATGAATTTGTAGAGAGTGAGTTAGAAAACTAGGTTTTAATGAATTAGACAACAAGTAAAGTGGATTCAGATTACAAAAAAAAATGAAGATAGTTTGGTTTAATCTAAAGAAAATCGTCCTCAGTACAGTCCGAAGAGATCAGTTCTTATATATTTCTCTCAAGTTTGATTACAAGTTCAATTCTTGATTGCTACAGTATTTTTCTCTTAATTTCCCAATCCCCCTTCCTCAAGGACCTCCCTTTTTTTTATACTCTCTTCCCTCTCTCATTTCCATCTTCCACGTGTAGATTTAGATCACTGGTCTTGATACTCGTCCCATCAGCACCTTCTTGAAGTCTTTGAGAATAGCTATAAGGCCGAAAGTTACTGTTCAGGCATCACTTCCTTATTAATACGGTCAGAAAATTAGCTACAGAGCATTTAATGTGGTAGTAGCAGTTTTCTCTTAGATATTATATGGCTTTCCTCTGTCCTATGCTTCTAGGGTGTTCGTCCTTATCAATAGAACTTCTCGGAACGTTACCCTGGATGGCAAACCACACTGTCGATCCTCGGCTTTGCTTAACCAATGAGACATTCCTCCTCAAACCATTCTCTCTGATCATCATGGCTATATCTCTTCCTTTATTTATGAACACTGATCTTCAAAATAACGTTTACTTGTCCTCTGACCAACAGACATCCTCGAACTGGGCCCCTGGCCCAATATACACTACTGGGCCATCAACTCTACAATATATATATATATATATATATATATAGTAAATCTTGAGGATATATTCTTTCATAAAGGGGTTATGACAAGTGACCCCTCTCTTTCTTCCTTTTTTTTGTTTGGTTGCCTGTAAAAGTTCTCATACTCATGGTACTTTTGGGAAAATTAGAGGATATATATATATATATAGAATAAATGGGTAGCCAACAAGCCATATGCAAAGGAGGGCCAAAATTAACACACGTATTATTCGTATATGGCAGCCTTTTATGTATAGCCATGCCATGCAACAATCAAAGGAGTGTCAGAAAATTCAAAAAAATTATAGAAGGCATATGAAGAAGAAGCTTCAGGGAAAAAAATATATATATACATATATATATATATATATATATATATATATAAACCGCGAGACATGACATGACTACCCTATTTTTCAACAAAGCACAAAACATGAAATGAAAGAAGTCATACAAGATAATTGAGATGTGCAAGCCAGCAAAACAACAATGAAAAGGTATTTAGAGTTGCCATCGCTTGTAGGGAAGGTAAGAGCACTTGTAGTAGTGGAGCTAAAAAGCTATATAGCTATTTTAGCTCCACCAAAACACAAAAATAAACATACAGCAATGGAGCTATAGCTATTTTTTTTAACTTCATTGTTACAGTGCACATTTATCTATGGATGTGCACTGTAGTTGTAGATGTGCACTGTAGCTGAGAGCTAAAAATAAAATAATTTTTTATTCTCACTTCCTAATCTCGCCCTTACTTAGTTGCTTCTTTTTTTTTTTTTTTTGCTGCTGTGAGTTGTGGTGGTTGTGGTTGTGGTTGTGTGGGTGGATCAGCATCAGTGAGTAGATCGGTTCATCGGCATCAGTGGGCTATGGGTGGGTTTGTGGGTAGATCGATGTGTTTGTGGTGGTGGGTGTGGGTGTTGCCTGGTAGGTCTGGGCTTGGTTTGTTTGTTTTTTTTTTTTTTTCTTTGTTGTGGGTTGTGGTGGTGGTGGTGGTGGTTGTGGTTGTTGTTGTGTGTGTGGCTGTGATGGTTGTGTGTAGTGGTTGTGTGTAGTGAATATATTATTTTATTGTGATGTTTATACTATTTTATTATGTTGAAAGCTAAAATAGATCCACTGCTGTAGCATATGTGTAGGTAAAATAAATAAAGTAATTTTTTGTGGTGTCAAATAGCTAAATTTTTAGCTCCATTGCTGTGGATGCTCTAAGAACTAAAAAAGATAAGACTTTTCAAAGACAAAAAAAAAAAAAAAAAAAAAAAAAAAAAAAAAAAAAAAAAATTGGTATGGAAAAGAATTTCAAAGATGGAAAGAAAAGATACTTTCAAATGGGGGAAGACAAATCCCCATCCAAGCAGTTGGTTAAGCAATTCCAATATATGCCATTGGATGTTTTCAGATTCTAGATGCATGGAATTAAATTTCATGATTAATAAACTTTGGTGGGGACAAAAGGGAAATATATGAAAGACAGAATCCATTTGACAGTTTGGGTTAAGTTATGTGAATCCAAACTCTACATGGACAAATGGGTTTGAGACAGCCAAGCTTTCAATTAATTAATCTTACCCTGTCAACAAAATAATTAAATAAGGATGGAGATTTATGCATAAAACAAACTCTCTTTTTGTTCTTTTTGCTTGGAGATCACTTAATATATAAGAAAGTGCCCAATGAAATTAAATTGTTTGCTTGTAGAGCATGCAAGGAAATTCTTGCTATAAACAGAAAGGTAGAAAAGAATGGGAAGAATCATAGAAAAAGTTTGTGACATGTGCAAGAAAGCAAATGAAAGCATAGCTCATGCTCTGGTGGAAAGTGCAAATGTGAATATGCATCAAAGGTGTGGAATATTGCTTTTCCAATAATTCAAATTCTTAACAGGGTACAATGACATGGGAATTGGGAAATGGAGGATCAAAATTCTAGGACTGCATTGGAGTCGTTTCTCTCATCATGGCATGACAAATATGGAACCAAGGAACACAAGACTTAATGAAGGTAATGTGAAGGATTACTTGTAAGGGTTAGTGAGTAAGGGCAGAGTTGAGTGATGATTACTTGCAATTTTTTGGTTTAGCAAGACATGCTCATTTCATATATAGAACATGTGTATGGATAGAAAAGCTATGTAGCCTATTTTAGAAGCATACATCTTAGAATGTGATACGGCCAAATCAATGAAAACCAATTATTTTATGAAAAAAAAAAAAAAAAGAATAACTTTTTTTCTTTTGAGATTAAAAAAAAAAAAAAAAGAAGAATAACTTTGATGCAATAAAGAATATAATAAGGTTAACAAGGATTAGAGAGAGAAAGTTGTCTCCACGTTGCTAAACTCCAATTGGATAATTGGCTTCCCAGTTGGGCCAAAAAAAATCCCCCAATTAATTAGATTTAATTCTTTTTTCTTTTTCTTTTTTAAATTTTGTAAACCAATTAGATTTATATCATAATGGCCATAGTCACCACCCCGCCAACACACCCAAAATTGGACCTTGATCCGATAACTCAAAAAATATACGAATGGGAAGGAGTTTTTAGACCTATAAAGTAAACGTGTCGGTCTGTACTCCACTAGTTAGAATAACGGGTAAGCTTGATCCTAGTTTTTGTTCCACTTATTATGGTTGTGTTTTTTTAGTTTTTTGTTTGAGTATGTGTAAACATATTTCACACTTTCACTTCTTACTATTTTCTAAACTTCATTTATTTTTTAAGTTCTTTTCATCCTATAAACATACAGATTATTTCTTCATGAGGTCAAGACTTGAAAGTTTTAATTTAATAAACCTCAGAGGGTATACACTTAAGAATTTATGTAATATAAAGTTTTTATTATTTTTCCGACATATAAAAAAGTAGTAATCATATCATCTTAAACCAACCCTTATGAGGATCATAATTTTAAAAATCAAAACGACCCGATTCTAACCCGAACCCGTGTAAGTCAGAGCCTATCAAAATCCACTTATCAGGTCTTGTTCCAAAGTTCAAACAGGAAAACCAAACATGGACAGTTTGCCACACAGATAAAGCAAAGAAGAGAGAGTGAGAAACACACATCTGGACCATTTACCAACAGCAATATTCACACGTGTACCAAACTGGGGAAAAAAAAAGTTTACTTATTAAGAATTGATTTGAGCCAAACAAAAAAACAAAAACAACACAAAACAAAACAAAAAACAAAAAAGAAAAAGAAAAAGAAAAAAAGATAATTTGTATATTTGTTTTTGTTTTACCAGGAAAGAAAAAACACACATGGGGAACAACAACAACAACGGCCGGTCCTTCTTCAGCTTCTTCTTCTTCCTTTCGTTTTTTGTCTGAGAACCAAAATCCATCACTACCCATCAAAAAGCTTCTCTCTCTTTGATTTGTTATTCTTGCTCTGCATCTTGTGCTTGCTCTGCATCTTGTGCTTGCTATTATCTTATAAAGAAACAATTTTGCAAGGAAGAAATTGTTACCATCAATATCTTATTCGATTAAGTAATTGAAGAATAGTTCAGACAAAGTTGAAGAAGGAGATCTTTGTCTATCTTTGAATCTATGGAACAACTCATCAGCTTTATTATTCGGCCACCCAGGTACCACACCAACCACCTCCAAAGCTGTATTTTTTTTTCTGTTTTTTTAGTTAAAATTGTAGATGGGTTTTGGCTTATGATCCGTTTGCTTGCTGAGAAAACATGGGAAAGTAATATAATTAAAGAAATTTTTGATTTTGGGCATCTGGGTCTGGGACTCTAGGATTATCAACCCTTCAACTTGATTCAAGTATTTGAAATTGGCTCTGTATGATTGAAATTTTTTTACCCCCCTTTTGATTTGCTTATTCTGTATTTGTGGGTGATGATAAGAAGCAAAACATAGAGTGCAGCAGTCAAAGTTTTGAGTTTGTTTCATTTTCTTAAGATTTTGGTGTGCATGAGGGGAGTGAACTGTATTAGGTCTCACTTTTTTTATTTGTTAGACGTGTAAGAAACCTGAGATCTTTTGAAAGTTAGGTTCTATGATATTCTTTCCTTTTTTCAGAATATGGCATGAATTTTTAAAAGGCAACCAGTTGATCTGATCAACTTTGAATTTCTATTTTAGAATCTTCAGATTTTGGTTCTGATTTATTTGTATGAGTTACGTCAGGAATCAGATTTCACCAGCTGATAAAATTGTGAGGTTCACATGACCGTTCTTTGCAATTGTAATTCAAAATTGATGAATTTATAAGCTATAATCTGATTTAATTTAATTACAAGACTGAGCTTTAAAGTGAAGCTGCAATTTTTAATGTTAGAAACTGGTTCCTGCGCCTCCATGTTTCAAGTTGTAGGTAGATTATCATGTATAAGATCCAAAAGACCTTCTGAGCTTTAAGTATGTTGTATTCATTGTCCTGCATCTAAGAGGAGATGGAGATAGTTTTTAAAACTAAGAATGATCATGGTTTTGGAAAAGAATCTTAAGCTTTTGCAATAAACTTTTGGGGGAAAAGGAAACTTTTTGGGGTTCGTACACAAAGAAACGCATTTCCAACTGTGGGATACTCAAAAGAAGCACAACTTAGGCAGAAGACTGCATCTATTATGATTTTAAGAACATTGTAAATATTCAAACTTAACTTCTGTTACCTTAGTCAGTTCTTTGTCATTTTGGGTTAAAAGTTTTAAACTTGCTTTCAAGTAATTGAAATGGTTATGAGTCTCTCCATTTTTGGGCTGCAGAGCTGAATACGATCCACAAAATGATTTATTAGATCAAGAGTTCATGCTGAAAGGGAAATGGTTTCAGAGGAAAGATCTTGAGGTAAAGACCCATGCTTACTCTACCTTTTAATCTTTGAAGGTGTTCAAACTTGCTCATATTAAGAGAAATTACCATTGATGCCCATAAAATTCAAACTTTTTCAAAATTATACTTGTATAATAATATCATGTATGCTTATAATTTTGTTAGGCTTGCTTGTGTATAGACTTTTCAAGAAAGTTTTGCACACATTCAAAATACAGATAATTTTTATGAAATGATATTGCTTATCAAATTTTTTATTTATTTTGTTAAAATTTTTATGAAATAATATCACTTGATAAATTCTTTTGTGCTCTAAAAGGATACCAATCAATCCTCACTATATTTTCAACCTACATCAACATGTCAGTCACTTTATTCAAGAAAATGTTTCTTTTGGTGGTATCAAGGTGTGTATTTTATGTTTCATTGTTTGGAGGAAGAAACAGATAGTGCCTGTTGTCCTCCTCTATTAAGGGCTACCCATGAGGGCTACACGATTAAACTCCATGCTAATTATACTTGCTATTGCATCCTATCACAGCCTAGTCGTAACCCTGTATTTATTTCTAATTCTAGAATTTTCTCTTGACTACTTTTATCCTGCACATCCTTTATATATTTTTGGGATTTCCAAGTGGTTGTTGGCTTTCGTTTAAGGGCTTCCAAATTTTACAGATTAAAAACAGTCGGGGAGATGATCTTCAGTGTAGTCATTACATGCCTATTGTTAGTCCTGAAGGAAAGCCTCTGCCCTGTGTGATATACTGCCATGGGAACAGGTGAATCTGTGACTGGAGAGTTCTCATTCTATTCTAGATTCTACAGTTGTTCTTGTTGACATTTCAGACTTAAATGAATGCTAACTTTTATTACAATTGAAAAGAAAACTCTTATTAGTTTGCACCTCATTTGCAGAAATGGAATTGGTAGCAATGGACAAGATTGGTCTTTAAATGGCATAAGTTTTTGCTAAAACATTGGGGGTGCTCAACTGTTATGTGTATCAGTTTTATAAGTTGGTTCTTTGTTTGAACTTCTTATTAGTTATAGTTAAAGAATATTGTTAGAATTATGGTTAAGTGATTAAATTCTCTTTTTCCTAAAGTTTATGCTTTTGGGACAATTGGTAATTTAATATGGTATCATAGCATGAGTTCTTGAGTTCGATCCTTGTTTTTTATTCTACCTCCCATTTAATATCACATGAATCAGCATGCAGTGATATGTTTATAACAAGTATAATATCACAATCAACAGCTTGTGTTATTCACTATATCTGATAGGGAGGGCTCTAGCAGGGTCTTAGTGAAAAGACCCTATTAGAAGCTCCTGCGCATGCCACTCATGTTTCAATAGAACAACAGCTTACATTCCTTTGAATCATCTGTACAGAACTACTGGCACAGAAATATGATTAACGCTTTGTATGTGATGAACACCTATCGCCTAAAAGCTTTCTTTCTGCAACCTAGAAAAAGTTTGGACTTTAATTCAACAAAATCTGTGCAGCTTTTGTGTGTTCTGTTCTTGGAACCACTGGATGACCAATCAAATTTGGACCTTATAGCTATGTTTTCATCTCTTTGGATGCAGGTCTTTTAAGTCTTTTCCTGTAGTCATTTACATGATGTTCTACACTGTTTCAATAATTTCTCTTCATTGACTCGCAGCATATTTTCTTCACAGTGGGTGCAGGGCCGATGCTAGTGAGGCTGCTATAATTTTGTTGCCCTCAAACATTACAGTTTTCACTCTTGATTTCTCTGGATCTGGACTGTCTGGAGGAGAGCACGTCACCCTGGGGTGGAACGAAGTAAGTGGCTAGAAAACTAATTTGAAGGAAATCAAATAGATAATAAGGCTAACTACAAAGCAACCTAAAAAATCAACCCCCCCCCCCCCCCAAAAAAAGGGCGCCCACCAAGTGGGGTTGCTTTTGGGAAATTGGACGGTTCTCTCCAGTTCATTAAAATTTAAGAAGTTAACAATTTAACTGGAGATAAATTAATATTTAGAAACACTTGCCAATGAGCTCTAGCTTAAATGGCATCTTCTCTCCCTGTAAGAGCAAGGTGGATGATGAGTCGTGGGTACAAAACCCACCAGCTGCTTGTGTAACTCACCAATTAAATAAAATTAAAAAGAAAAAGCGCCACCTGAAGATATTCATAATGACCTCTCATGCATTTGGAATATGGCAGCAACCAATAAATAATATGCAGAAATATTAATTCCAGGTTTGCTTAAAGAGTCTTTTAAATATTCAACAGTGCTTATTATCATCAAGTCCAATGTGTTTTCAGTGTTTTAGTTACACATATTTTGAGGGTAATGTTATATAAGAATGGACACTCATCATGAGACCCAAGTCAGCCACACAATTTTCATTAACCTATGATCAAGTATATACTGTAGTGAACTTTGGGCCCTTTAAATAGTCCCCTAAATACATCAAACATGGAAAAAAATAAACTAATAATGAGATTACATCATATATGAAAATAAAATTCAAATGGGAAGCAAATCTTTCTAATAGCATCAATCTGTGTCAAGCAGAACAATCACGATGAATGAGATCAAACAAAATCAATTAGCTTTAATGGTTCAAATTTGGTCTCCACACCAACTCTCTCTGGGTGAGAGAAACTTAATCCCGTCAAGTATAGCTCATGGTGGCACTAGATGGGTCACAGACCTTGGATTGGGTGGGGTCTAGAGAGGGCTTGAGTGTAGCTCAAATTTATTGAAGGTTTTTAATTTTTTTTTTTAAAAATTATATATATATATATATATATATATACTCATCTATATGTTGGCTGGTTAGGTTAGAAGCTTGGGTTTTTTTAAGGCTTTGTGGGGTTTCTTCAAGTACGAGTGGTGGTGAATTAAGTTTTAAAGACATCTGGAACCTGGTTGAGGGTTTGGCAGTGGCAAGTGGAGCAGCCCAATGATGTTTTGGCAGCAGCATGGTGCACATGGAACAGAGGAGACAACAGCGGCACATTGGAATCAAGAAAGTTCAATTGCCAGTGCATGGAGGGCTCACAAGTGATGTTTAAAGCTGTCAATGAATGGTGACTTATCACTCAGGCAGTAGGAGTTAATTGGGTGAATAGAGGTCAGAATCTGTGGGTTGTGGTTGAGATTGGAAGCATGGTCACAAGGCCCCAAGTTCGATGGATCTGCCAGTTGACGTGGAGCTTGAGATTGACTATGGGACCTGCTAAGGGACTCAGCAGGGACAATGGGGTTGTTCTAGGTCATTTGTAGCTGAAGAGATTATTGGATTTGATTTCACAGTGGCTAGTTTTTGTTTGGGTGTTCAATGCGCTAGGATAAAAGGAAGGCAAGAGTGACGGGGGTTTGTCTTGAGGCTCTTTATGGTTGTCATAGGTGGCTTGTTTTGGAGTTCGGTTTGGTTTGAATCAACACCAAGAGATGAAATTAGACTAGTAGAGCCTAGGTTTCAACAGTTACGTGGAATCAACACCACGCATGGGATAAAGATAGTAATCCAAGAATCAAGCACTAAAAGAAAAATTCCTATGCAAGTTTCATATCTTTGATCATCTACAATAATGATCTTTGGACCCTTTAGATAGAGTCGCCAAATTACATCAAACACAGAAAGAAAATAAACTCATAATGAGATCACATCATTTATGAAAATAAAATTGAAATAGCAATCAAATCTCTCTAATAACATAAGTTAGTGTCAATTAGCATCAATCACTAATTGGACTGGTTGTCTGTGTCTTTTTCTTCTATTTTGGATTTTCTTGATTTTTGTAATGTTTGTTCTTGATTTGTTCACCCCTGTATACCCCCTGTGTACTTGGGTGTCTCTCTTTTTTATCAATGAAATTTTTTATTACTTATCAAAAAAAAAAAAAAAATTAGCATCAATCACGATCAATCAGCTCCAACAAAATCAATTAGCATTAATAAGTCAAATTTGATATTCGTGCTACTGCATGTATAACTCAGCAATAAATAAAATAAAATCTTAAGTAGAGTATACTAATCTTAACTAATATTCTTGGTTATATATTTGATGACCATATCCTTTCTACTTTTACCCACACTATCTTTGGCCACCTTTTATTTATTTAGCCACTTTGACCATGATTAAGTACATTGGTGCATCTTTTGGACTTTATTACACATGGCCAATTTCTAGGATGACTTTCTCTTTTCTTCAATCAGTGCCACCCAACTCGTAAACGCATGTCCTCATTCATACTCTCTCTCTATATAAATGCACTGAATATCAAAATAAGTGGTTTTATTTACTATATTTTTGTGTATGCACTAGATCACCATTCTTCATCATAAAATTGCCTTCTGACATTGTTGACTGTTTTTCAGAAGGACGATCTAAGGGCTGTGGTTGATTATTTGAGGGCAGATGGAAATGTCTCTTTGATAGGCTTGTGGGGACGTTCGATGGGCGCTGTTACTAGGTTTCCTCCATTAACTTTCTGTCTTCCTTTAATCTTGCATACAAAATTAGAACATAGAACATCTCTTTACTTTTATTTTTTATTTTTTTTATTAGTAAGACAATTGATCATCTCTCAGCGAAATAAGAGGATCAATTGTTTCCAATGCTAAAATATTTTTTATTTATTTTTTGATAAGTTCCAATGCCTTAAGAAAATTTGAAGATCTTAAGTTAGCCTTAGATATGAATTGCAAAGAACCTTGGAGTCTTAACATTGTATCCACATGATTGTGAGATTTTGAGAAAGCATTCAAGAATGGGATTTTTTATCATTACTTCATAAATATGAAGAAGTGGAAACCTTGGTGGTTCAACTGAAGATGTATTTCACTAGATCATTGTTTTAATGTCACATGTATTGGGCTCTAGTGATACTTTATTCAGTTATTGTAGGTTTCATAGATTCTCTCATTTTGATTGTAATATACATTTTTTTTGGGTAATTCACTAGACTACCTTACGTATACACCTTGTATAAATAAGGTAGTTTCTTTATCAATAAATTTCATTGTGTAAAAAAAAAAATGATATTTTGAGATGATTCTAACTTGATAGGTTGTCTTTTGCTTATTTGCTTAAGTGAAAATATAATCAATGGTTTCACATTTTCCTAAAGAAATGTTGAATCTATTTTTTAGCGTCCAAGGTGGGACAGATTTTCTCCTTTATTTTTATCATCTCCTTTATTCCTCTGTTACTGATTAATTTCTCCACCTATTCCACGAATAATTTTGTTGTTGCAATTTGAGTAATTTCAACAGTCTAATTGTTTGGAGGATACTAGCTTTGATGAAACCATTGATACTGGGTGTTGCAACTCTGAGATTGATCAATATTCTGTATGGCTCTGTCAAGCAGAAATTGAAAAAAAATCATGATATATCTTGAGTAGTTTATATTATTTCCACCAAGTTGTTGAAGTTTCCTTGGATAGAATGCATTTACTCACTTGCAAGCATGATCTTAGAAACTGAGTAACCATGGAAGAATTAGCTTGTGTGTTGCTGTGGTGTACCATTATAATCAATATTATCTATTGTTCATCAGGCAGATGGTCTTTTATGTTAGCTGTAGTGTACCACCATAAGTTTGTATATTTTTTTTAATATAAAAAGGTAATGTTTCTAGCATTCCCAAGTATTATTTATGGGTTTTTAGCTTGAGTACTTTTGCTCTGTAGCTTAGGTGGTTCTGGTTATTTATAAGCCATTGACAATGTAGTTTATTTTTTCTCCCACAGCCTAATGTATGGAGCTGAGGATCCTTCAATTGCTGGAATGGTTCTTGATAGTCCCTTCTCTGATTTGGTTGACTTGATGATGGAACTGGTGGATACCTACAAAATACGTCTACCCAAGTTCACCGTAAGTAAATTCATTTAAATGAAACTCTTAGATACTCATAATTGGAGGCACAGACTTATTTTGTGAGAAACCCAATTCTCTACTTGGTTTGGGGCAAGTGTAAAGAATTTTCTTATAAAAAAAATGTAGACAGAAAAGTTTGTCAAAAAATTGGATGTTAGGATATTAAGGTGCAAATATACTGTTAAATTTAGCAAGTCAGAAATAGGGAAATGTACTACTAAATTCGGAAAAATTATTAACATATAGCGAACATAATTTCCTTTAAACTCCTTGCAATATGATCTTCATAAATTTTTTTCATAACTTGTCAGCTTTCCCTCTCAGATTTTTTGAAATGTCCTATTGAATTCAGCTTTGACTATTAACATATTTGTTAAATGAAACCGTAAGTTTCTGAGATCAACATACTCATTAAAAAAAAAAGTTTCTGAGATCAACATTTATAATTATGTTTTATTAAATGGATTTAAATTCTAAATTTGCTTCAGATACCCACTGAAAAACATATTGGGTTGTTCAAGACCCATGGGCCACGGCTAAGTCTTGTTCTTGTCAGGCAGATTTCTGTATTTGCTATTTACCTCATCTCTAAAAGGTCCACATATGTGTTCACCCTTAATTGTACAATTTCTTTTGACCATTCATATTTATTAATGCTTGAGGCACAATTGCATAAATCTTTTTATGGTCTCTTGTCACCTGTACTTTACCTTTTTTCTATTTCTAAGGACTTTTATAACTTTTACTTATCCTCTTTGACAATTCTAGGTGAAACTCGCAATTCAATACATGCGAAGAGCTATCCAGAAAAAGGCAAAGTTTGACATAACGGAACTGAACACCATTAAGGTTTTATCTTAGCAATGATTTTTTTTCCCTGTTGGATTGTATTCATTACTGATTTCTTTGAACAAAGTGTTATGGATTTATGATTCTTTCATATCATTATATCTTTTTTAAGCTAATAATGTACAAAAGTTTCTTCCTGATATATATGGGTAGATGCTGTTGTCCACCCATTTTGATAGTTTCAATTCTTAGTAAAAGATATGGGTTTTGTAGACCCATGCACTTGGAGAACAAGCATACTAATCCTGGGTTAATCGATGGTTATCAATGATTTTTTTTCCCTGTTGGGTTGTATTCATTACTGATTTCTTTGAACAAAGTGTTATGGAATTATGATTCTTTCATATCATTATATCTTTTTTAAGCTAATAATGTACAATAAGTTTCTTCCTGATATATATGGGTAGATGCTGTTGTCCACCCATTTTGATAGTTTCAATTCTTAGTAAACAACTTATTTATGTTAAAGATATGGGTTTTGTAGACCCATGTACTTGGAGAACAAGCATACTAACCCTGGGTTAATCAATGGTTAGTTTAGGTTTCTCTAGTATGTAAACCCTACTTTGGGTTTTGTAACACAATTGAGAATTCAATAAGATGTAGCCGCTAGGGCTTTATCCCGTGGACGTAAGCTGTTAGGCGGAGCCATGTAACCCTTGTGTGTTCTCTCTTTTTCTCAATCACTTCTGCTCTCTCTATAATTGCTCTACAATATTTTTCTCAACTTAAAACATTTTTTTTTCATTTCTACAAAAATATTACTCGTCAAAATGGAAACAATATGATTCAATTCAGGTTTATGATACATACCAAGTTGATTGAATCAAATTGTAGAACTTGTTAGAACTATGACAGCGTAAGCTTTTGGGAGAGTCGGTAATATATCATAGTATCAGAGTAAGAGGTCTTGAGTTTGATCCATGTCTCCACTCTACTCCCATTTAAAATGTTAAAAAAAAATCCTACATGTTGGGCCTTACTTATTAAGGGGGAGTTTAGGTTCACACATGATGGGGTGTTAAAATTATGGCTAAGTGATTAAATTCATCATTTCCTAATAACTTAAGCTTTTGGGAGAATTGGTAATTATTAGAACTAATTCATTTAGTCTGTTACTAAATAAATTGTGTTGTATTTATTATACAACCAACTTGACTAAATAGCTTTATCTCAAATAGCATATCCTGCCCTTGTAAGAGTGAATTTCTGGAATGAGGTAGTGGGTTCAAGACGCATGGGCACGTGTGTAATTTACCAATAAGGGGAAGAAAAAAAAGAATAGGTGGTTTCAAAAATTTTTAAAACATCCTCATTTAGCCAAATCTGACTATACAGAAATTAGTTACTTGATAAGGAGTGGTTATTTGTTTGCTTTCAATGCCACCAGACAGGGTTCTACATTCCGGTGAGAAGTGTACACTTTTTTCCTTTGGAGGCAATAGGATGTACATAGGCAAGTAATATCAGGCATAAGCAGTGCGTATATGTGCTGGCCGATGGGTATCACCAATGTTACCAGATGACAAGAAACTTGTTTATGCGTGATAACCTTCTAGAGCCTGTCCACACATGTTCTCAGTTTACTTTCCAAATCTTTCAGTTTGTACATATGAGCTTAGACGAGTAATAGATGAAAAATTTTAGAGACTGGGAGTCCAGAAAATGATAATGGATTAGTGTCTCTTTGGTTTGTCTCAGACCAACTCTTGGACTCTACCTGCTATTGCTCTCATGGCTGTGTAACTAATTTATTTTCATAATGCATTGAGAGTCAATTGGTGTGACTTGATTAAGTGCTAAGAGGCAGTCACCATTGTTTCATGGTCCTGTGCTAGTGTTTCAACAGGTTGCCAGGGCTTTATGGGCATGCATGAATGTTGTCATTGGGGAGGGAATTAATTCTAGTAGGGAATGCAAAGTATTTACGAAACAAATGAAAGAAGAAGTTTATATATATTCATGATGTTAAAGAAATAGAAGCATATCCATATTAGTGTTTATTTCTTGATGTTTACTCTCATTGACAAAAGTGTTCCACTATTTCTTTTCACAGGTGGCAAAGTCTAGCTTCGTTCCAGTTTTAGTAGGACATGCCATTGATGATGATTTCATACGCCCCCATCACTCAGATCGTATATTTGAAGTTTATATGGTAATTATTGCTCATATATACACCTAATTTTGAATAATTTGTACAAAGTTATGCAATCATGCACCATATTTAAGCTAATTATGGTTTGCACTAAATGCAAAAGTTTAAATTATTTGTATAAATCATGCACGCATGCATCATTATCTTGATTCTGCTTCTCATCTGGTGTTTCCATTTTTTCTGGAAAAGGAAAAAGAAAAAGAAAAAGAAATTGTACTCAAGAGGAAGGTCACAGCTTTAAGCCACCCTCCCCCCAAAGAGCTAGAGAGAGAGAGAGAGAGAGAAAACTTTATGGATTAATACCTGACTTTTTGTCTTGATCAACTAGATAGACCCTTGGACACTGTTGGACAGAGCTCATTGATTAATGATTTCACATTTAAATTTTATCAATTGTTGCTGCTACCATATCTACAAGAATTTCCTTGTGCAAGAGTGCCTTTAGATCTCCTACCCCTGGTTTTCATCGTTCTATTCACTGCATATGCTCTACTTTTGTTTTCTATAATTTTCTTAATCAAGAGATGCCTGTTGATCATCCTTTCGGTATGTTGGTGTCTGCAGTCTGCCATTCCATGTATTGAATGTTATCTAGGGCTTGTCTTTTAATGCATGCTTTTTGCAGGGGGACAAAAACATTATCAAATTTGAGGGAGATCATAATTCTCCACGCCCTCAATTCTACTTTGATTCTATAAATATATTTTTCCACAATGTTTTGCAACCTCCAGAGGATGAAGTGGGGGGAGTGTTTTTTGATTCTATGGATGATTACATCGGTAAGGTAAATTGAACACCAATACATCTGGTTGAAGCTTTCAATTTTATGCAAACTGCCAGCTTGCATATTCACCACCCTTTGCAATGGTTGACTGTGATACCTTCAGGGTAGTTGGAGAAATGTGCGAGAAGCTTACAAGCATGAATCTTCGCTTGCATCAAAAGGCATGACTCAAGTGTCTCATTTTATTTACTTCCCAAACTATGATCTCTTTGAGGATCTTAATTTCATCTACCGTTCATTTTGCTCTTTCTCATTGATTGCTTATTAGTTGCAGAACCAGCAACAAGCAGCACATCAGATTCCATTAAACTACTCCGACCTAAAAGACCTATGAGCAGGACAGAGGTTAGTAATTGGTTGATTTTCTTTTGGTGCTTAGATGTCTAAATTACACACAACACAAAAGGTTGGCCACACATACCACTCTGTCCAAACCAATTTGATCAAAGTTCACACATTTTAAGAGTAGTGTATGATGGATGCCTAGTTTGCATGGAACGATTTTCATGAGCCTTGACACCCAACTCTCTCTCTCTCTCTCTCTCTCTCTCCACACACACACACACGTGCGCACACAAAGGAAATCAAGAGGAAAAGGGGTAAGGTAAGAGTTTAAATCATGTAAAATTTCTCCCAACTACATGGCCAAGTAGTAGTTTAGGAATGAGGTTTAGTTCTTTTTCTTCTTTCTCTCTTAACAGGGTGTCGGATTTTTGAGATTGTCTTGCCTAACCCCAAAATATATGGCACTTTTGATGCTTCAGCCTAATTGACTTGAAGTTTGTTTTATTTCTTTGTGGGATGTTTATTCATTGTTTCTTTTACTTTGCTCAGGTTCCTTCTAGTTTCCCGTCTAAAGATGATCAATCTGATGATACGGTAACTTCTTTACATTTTCTCTTATTCAACCATCTCATAGGTCTTAAGTTTTCTTCCTTTGATTTTATCCCATGATATTTATAATGGATATAGAGCCATACACATGTATGGGACACCCTTAACCAATAATTTGCTACTTAATAAAACTAACAGACAAAGTGTTCGTCATCATAGCTCAAATTTTGTTACATGCTGGCAAGTCAATGAGCTGCTAATTTACAATTTACATGGTACCTAACTAACCCTTGCATGGCGTAAAAGAAAAAAGAAAGGACAAATTAGTAGAAAAAGGAATGTAAAAATAATTATAAAACAAATGCAAATCAAAATAAAAGATACTCAATAATCATGCTCTGCTGCAGGATTTAACGAATGATGACGATCAGAGCTCAACATCTTCTAAAATGATTAGCTTTGAATTATCAAATGGCCATCCTATTGGCCCCCATGTTCCAACTACTTCGGATGATGATCAGTATGTAGAATATCCGCTTGATGACTTTACAGGTTTTCCATGCAATGTGGAGGAGGAAGAAAGGGTAAGTCAAATTATTGGCTTTCCATCATCTACAAAAAAAAAAAAATGTTCATTTCCGACCAATGAACTTGTTGCTTTGAATTGACCTTTGACTTGCCTACGATTTTCAGATGTTCATGGAAGCAGTGATTGAATCATTAAAAGACTTGGAAATGAGACGTCCCGAAGCAGGAGAACCGCCTAGTGTTAGCTCTAGTTCTGTAAAACCTGTTCATAAAGATGACCAGGAGGCTTCTCCTACAGAGCGTTGTGAGCCCTTAAAGGCAGAATCCACTTCCACTTCAGTTGAGCATTGTGAACCTTCAAAAGCAGAATCCAACAACACTTCAGTGATCAATGCCCAAAATTTGGCATCTGAGCATCCATCTCCTGATATAGGTTTGGGACCTGCATCTGATGCTACTTCATCTTGCATGGAAACTGCAAGCACAGGGACTTCTGCTCGTAGTGATACTTCAGCAAGCATACAGAGCTCCACAGATGCTGACATGTCAGCCAGTACAATAGCCACATTAACTGTTGAACGGAACCCAGCGAGCCATATTATGGATGGTTTGATGCGTCGTTGGGATCTCAACTTTTTCCGAAACAGTCACAATCGATGAGATGAAAAGATGCTCATTTGAATGGACATTCTGATGGTGTAGTATTGTCTTGTACCTAAGCATTAGGGATTGTATTTTGTAAATTGTTTCCAAGAAAAGAAAAATGAGAAAAGGAAAGACAGAGAAAGGGGAGAAAAAAGTTGTGAATGTGTGTAAGAAGGCTAGTATATTTCCTTCTGATTTGACTACAAGGCTCTACATTGACTACTGAAAAACAGAAATGAAATTATTGTTTGTTACTTCAATGTTAGAATTGTCTGTCAATACCAATCAAAAACAATTGACACTTGGTAATCTATGGGATGATATTTGTGCTTGATTTTTTTCTTCCTAGACTTGTGAATGTTATCTTTGTAGAGAAAGAAAATAAATGATGGTTTGTTACTTCAATGTAAGAATTATCTACCAATTGAAAAACAATTGACACTTGATAATCTATGTTATGATATCTACCAATCGAAAACTATATTTGTAAATGCTCTATCATTGCCAGCCTTCTTTGTTACTCAGATGGTAAAAATGTTTTGGATAACCTTCCTGAGGTTGTTAAACTTACCCTTGGAAGGGGCTTATGTAGGTTTTGCTTTCTCTTTTTGAGAGTAAAGAGAGACTAGCGAGCTAGAACATTTGGGAAGCCCATTGGCGCGTCTAGGAATCCAATTAACTGACAAGGAAGGTGCTAAGCTTGCTTAGACTTTGATCTCTGACAAAGATGTGCCATATAATATGCTAATAACCTTTTATTGTATTAATATTTTGAAATTTATACCTTTGGAATATCAATAAGTCCAGTACAATTTTTTCCCCATAAGTTTGATAGAAGGGAAGCCTTAGTGCAATGACAAGTGTCTTCCACCAAAAATGAAAGGTCACAAGTTCAAGTTTGGGAATCAACCTCTCCAATAAATTAGGAGTAAAGCTATTTACCATGATCTCTCTCAGGTCCTACAAAAGTGGGAGTTTTGTGAATTGGGTACAACCTTCTTTTATGGATATTGTTTGATGTATATATTTTTTTAAAGATTATTGGTTGTGATTAGTGCATAATAAAAATTGTCTTAATAGTGAACTCATATGAAATGATGTTACTTCAATTGCAATGTACTGTCTTAGTGAGTTTTGAAAAAGGTCATTATGGTTTTTTTGTTCTCTCATTACTCGTAGATTATATGACACTAGTGGCATACCCAAGCGCTGTGTGAGAATATATAATTATTTTAAAATGTAGTTTAATGTATAATTTATTCTCTAAATTTTATTGTAGATAATTTGTTCTTCTTAAAAATTAAACAATTTCTAACTCTCTATTTTTACAAATATATAATTTAATCATTTTTGTTGTTTGTATTGATATTATTCTTTTTTGAAGTGATCTATATTCTTCTAACTATTGTTATTATGCATTATATTTTTCTAATTATTTTGGTACAATTAAAATTTTTAAGTTTCGAATTTATCATTCAAAATATCTTAAGGAGATTATCATGATAATGAGAACTTATCATATAATTACAATTGATATTACTCAAATAATTGATAGTACTCTCAACCTAAACTTGTATTTTCTTATTCTTAAGTAAGTATACCGAAATGGACTGAATTGGACCAAATAGATCAAATGGACCAGATTGGATTGAAGTGGACTGAATGGACCAAGGCAGACTAAATGGACTGAAAGGACCAAATTGAACCGAAGTAGCCCGAAGTTGACCGAATAGACCATTTTGGACCAAAATAGACAAAAATAGACTGAAGTGGCACAAAGTGGACGAAATGGACCAGATTGAATAGAATGGGACCAAACTGAACTAAGGTAGAAAAAAATGGATCGAAGTGGACCAAATGGACTAAAGTGACCCAAAGTGGACTGAATTGGACCAAAGTGGACCCAAATAGGCCAAATGCCAAACAGTAGTTAGTAAACTCAAAAAATTAATAATAATTACAATAATAAAGTCAAGTAAAATCATAATCTATGATAAGTAATGTATTCCAATGTGATGGAAATAGTTTTTTGTTGAAGTAACACCTATCAAATTTGTTAGCACATTAATATCTTTAACTAAATTATTATACATGTATTTGTGATTCTATGTGCGTGTTGAATGTTTTATTCAATTTGAAGTCAGTACCATTTACTATTTAGAGAAAGTTGGTACACCACCAAAATATATATATATATAAGGAAAACCTCTTGCGTGTAATATTTTATACAAAAAGAAAAAAAGGATGGGGTTAAGAGTTGATGAAAATGATATATGGTTCTCTAAGTAGCGGAACTAGACCCTTCAATTTGGCCTTGAATACTACATTAGCATACAGATATAAACACAGCGGTGGAATGAAATTTTTTTTTTAAAGTGATTATAAACTAAAAATAAATAAATAGTGTCTCCACCTAAGGTATTTGTATTACATATATTTTCAATTATAAGTTACATTTAGGTTCAAGAATGTATAAAGAGCACTCATAACAGTGATACTATATTGATATATTGGTATTTTTTAGCTGCTCAAACACTAAAAAGCATGCTCCAGCAATGGAGCTAAACAAAAAAAATATTATTTTACTCCCCTTTTCATTAAAATAATATTTCTTTTCTCTTTCCTTTTCTCTTCCCGTTTCACAGCTCATCTCTCTCTCTCTCTTTCACGTTACTTCCCTCTGCTCTCTCAAACCAAAGCTCCTTTCTCTCTCATCTCACAGATCAGGTCCTGCCCTTGCCGCCGCCGGTCACACCCTTACCTCCGCAAGTCAAGCCCTTGCCGCTGCCCTTGAATCCATCTTGCCCAGTCCTCCATGCTGCCAACCCACCTCCCCACGCTACTGACCCATGTTGCCCAGTCCTCCATCTCACCGCTCACCCAACGCCAATCCAAGCTCCATTGCCGACTCGAGCTCCATCACCGATCCAAGCTTCATTGCCGATCCAAGCTCCATTGTCGACCCAAGCTTCATTGTCAACTCAAGCCATCTCTCCCACCATGTATGAGTTCAGACTTCTCTGTGGGTGGATGGGCTGTGGGTGGGTTTGTGGGTAGATTAGTATGTTCGTGGTAGTGGCTCGGCTGGGTTTCGTGGTGGTGGGTGTGGGTGTTGCCTGGTTGGTCTGGTGGGTGCGGGCTTGGTTGATTTTTTTTTTTTTCCTTTCTTTGTGGTGGTGGTGGTGGTGGTGGTGGTGGTGTGTAGTGAATATATTATTTTATTATGATGTTTATATTATTTTATTATGATGTTTATATTATTTTATTGTGTTGAAAGCTAAAATAGATCCACTGCTGTAGCATGTATGTAGGTAAAATAGATAAAATAACTTTTGATGGAGCTAAATAATTAAATTTTTAGCTTCATTACTGTGGATGATGGTAGTGAAAAGTGAGCCATATCATGATTGATAAGTTATAATTAGTTTTGAGAATTAGTAAAGACATAATGCAATATTGCATACATTAATATATATATATATATACACGTATTTTTTTTAAGAAATGTTGGAAATAAAATTATGATATGTAAAAATATAATAATAATAAATACTATGATTCAAATTTAAAATATTGTACGTGTGTATATATATATATATATATATATAAGAATGGCAACAAAATGGGATAGAGTCGGATTAAGGATGTCATATATATATATATATATATATATATAGATGAGAGAAGTTGGAGGTATTTTATCATCCCTAATTAGGAGTTTTTGATATTAATAAGATAAAGATGAATGAGAAAAGGATCAAGTAGCTATGAGTGTTAAGAGCATAAGAAACTACGTATTTTGGGATGATAATAGAATATACATAAAAATAAATAAATTATAAAAAAATATATATAAATAATAAAATTATTTTTATATATATAGAGGGTAAGATAAAAAAAAAAAAATTTAATTAAAAAAAACAAAACAAAAGTAACATGTGAGCTTGACATACTTGTCAAAAAAAAAAAAAAAACATGTGAGCTTGACACGCTGTACAACGTGGGGCCTTATCCCTTAAACCTTAAACCCCGCACTCATCTCTCCAACAAACTACAAACTACAAAGTACAAACAAAACTACACACTTGCTTCTGCTTCTGTTTCTGTGATTCTCATTGTCTGTCAATGGCCTCAGTCGCTATCCGAAGCCGTAGTATTACTATTAGTAGCCCCAACGCCAAGCACTTTCTCTCACTCCCACCCCACTCTTCTTCTCGTCCACTCGGTTCCACCCATTTCTCTTTACTCGACTCATCGTTTGGAAATGCCACCGATTGCTTCCTGTCGTTTTGCCGCTTCATGGCCACATTTACTCGAACGTAAGTCCGATCACTGTTGGTTTTTTCTCGTTGTTTTGGGGAGTTTTGGTTTTGTGGGTTTTGTTTGTTTTGGTGTTCTTGTAAATGAGTTTTGAAATAGTTTGAAGCTTTTGCTGCATTGGTTTTGGAATCATTGGTTTGTGTTGGATCGAGTTCTAGTTTTTTTTTTTTTTTTTTGGGTTTATTTATTTATTGAATCTCAAGTATATACCTCACAATTTAATGCAATGCATGAGTCTTTGCCTCTCTGCTTGGTTGATAAATAAAATGCTGACCAAGTGGAACGGATATATATATATATATATATATATATGCATTCTTGAGAGAGAGAGAGAGAGAGGGAGGACACCCAATAGAAGAAAAACAAAAAGAAAGCTGGCTGTGATTATATACTAGCCAACTGTGAAATGATGAGAAGATAATTGGTGAAATGATTAAAATGGGATGCATTTTAGTGTTTTGTTCATTATCTATAGTTCAGATTCTGTGTTCTGCCTCTTATGAATGAGTCAATGGACATTTAACTTATATGTGGAAGCTCTATGTTGCTTCCTTCTTGATTTTTCATTGCAATTGTGCTACTTCATCATTGTCATTATAATTTTGCTTTCCTTGATATTGTTTGTTACAGAAAGCCCCACATAAATGTGGGGACCATCGGGCATGTAGATCATGGAAAAACAACATTGACAGCTGCAATTACAAAGGTTTAGATAACTTTTTATATGATTGATCACTTTAATGGTCATAAAGTTTTTTCGTTTTCATGTGTCAAAGAATATAACTGATAGAATTACCAAATTTTGGGGTACTAAACAATTAGATTGACATTATAAAATAGGTGCTAGCGGAAGAAGGCAAAGCCAAGGCTATTGCCTTTGATCAGATTGACAAGGCTCCTGAGGAGAAGAAGAGAGGAATAACTATTGCTACTGTAAGGATATAGTTTGCTACTCTGTTATTCTTATTATTTATTAGTTCTTGACATGCCCTATTTGCTGTAATTATATGATATAGTTTGGATTTGCTTTGTCTCTTTTCTTGTTTCCTCTGTTTGTACATGTATTTCATGATATTTGTGTAACTTATCTCGGTTTTATCTTGATCTTGTAGGCCCATGTGGAGTATGAGACTACTAAGCGACACTATGCTCATGTTGATTGTCCAGGACATGCAGATTATGGTAAAGTAAGCCTTGAGAAATACATCGGTCTTTTTATTTTTAAGGAAAGCACTGAATTGGTTATTTCATAATGCATTTTCCTAGTTGAAGTTGGAAGCTTTGTGCTTTAAATGCTTCAAGATAGAACATAGCCAATTCTTATTCCAAGTTCTGACTTCTGGGAGTAAAGTGAGATGGGCCTTACTGATATGAATTCAAAAAGAAATCTGTATCAATAGCAATTTCTGAACAATGACTTTCTGTCATGTTATCTGCATGAACAATGTGTTGAGTAAAGAAATTCTAATGAATTATCACTCTCCTTCTAATGTGTTGAGTAAGGGCGTTCTAATGAACAATGTGTTGTATTAACTGAGTTTGTTACAGTCATATGATTTAGGGTTATTTTGTCATTTTTCTTTCCTTTTCCCCTGATGTCTCATGGTAATTTAATACATTAAATATGATCTAGATAAGTTGTAATGTTGATACTTGATAGGTGTATCTTTTACACTCAATAAACTAATTATCACTTAGGAAAGTAGTTAAGGAGACAAGAATGGGAAGTCTGTAATTACCTTGAACATAAGTATGGACAAGGGCCAAAAAGTTAAATTTTAAAGCAACTAACATAAATGTTTCCTATGCGAGTCAAAAGCCTAGCTGCTGTTTCTTGCAGTATTCATTCCCTTGCTTTTAGTTTCACTAGTGGATTTTGCTGAATGCAGAACATGATCACTGGTGCTGCTCAAATGGATGGGGGCATTCTGGTGGTATCTGCTCCTGTCGGGCCCATGCCACAGACGAAGGAACATATTCTGCTTGCTCGTCAGGTGCGTAATTTAGTCAATTAATTTGTACAGCTTTTCAGTGATTATTACAACTTGTTTATGGGGCTATCATCTTTAAATGGTTCATTTGTTTTTATGGCTCAGGTTGGTGTGCCATCGTTAGTGTGCTTTCTCAATAAAGTGGATGCTGTGGATGATCTGGAGTTACTTGAAATTGTGGAAATGGAGCTTCGTGGTATGATAGATCTTATACTTTGCCTTTTGAATTTAGATTTTCTAGTTTTGTACTTTTGCTTACTTATGGTAGATATTGGATTAATTGTTTCTGTTCACATGGACATACAAATTTTGCAGAGTTGCTCAACTTCTACAAATTTCCTGGGGATGAAATCCCAATTGTCCGAGGTTCAGCTTTGTCTGCCTTACAGGGGACAAATGAAGAACTCGGGAAGAAGGCTATTTTAAAACTGATGGATGCTGTGGATCAATACATAGCTGATCCTGTGCGCCAGCTTGACAAGCCTTTCTTAATGCCAATAGAAGATGTTTTTTCGATTCAGGTAAGTGAACATGAATACAATATTGGTGGTAAAAGCAATTATGGATGACATATTGCTCCATTGCATGGAGACTTTTCAGCGATTTCTTGGTGTTCATGCTTTTTTTTTGAAGTTGGGGGGGGGGGGGGAGGGGAGTGTTAACTTTATTTTCTCGATTTCAGCCTGCATGATTAAATGTGGCAACATAATTCGAAATAACTATTGAGTTGAACATCTCTTGTTATGGAGTCTTAAGATGTTGTTTTCATTCTAGAGAATGATTGGTTCCTCTGCTGAAAATTTAACTAGCCTTTCCTTTCTAAACTTGTGGCCAAGATTATAACAATGGTTAGATACCATGAAAATTTTCTATTACATTTCTCTGTATTCCTGTGCGTAATCATATTTTATTAATCAAAAACAGGCCCAGGCACCTAAGTTGTGAATTGTGATATTTTTTGGTTTATGTGACTGTGTTTGTAGGGACGCTGGACTGTTGTAACTGGTCGTGTTGAACAAGGTACCATCAAAGTTGGTGAGGAGGTTGAAGTATTGGGTTTGATGCAGGTATATATCTAGATTAAAGTTTTAACTATATTTAATGATACCACTGTCTCATTCGCTTCTCTTGAACATTATGAGTTTATCATGTTTTTGACTCGTTTTTGCCTTTCTTAATTCATAGGGTGGACCTTTGAAGACTACAGTGACTGGTGTGGAGATGTTCAAGAAGATCTTAGATCATGGGCAGGTAATTAACCGGCTTTACATCACTTGTACTGACTGCACCGCTGATTGTTAAATTAATTATGTTCTTTTGTAGGCTGGTGACAATGTGGGTCTTCTTCTGCGTGGTTTAAAACGTGATGATGTACAACGAGGGATGGTGAGTAATACTATCTGAGGTATAGAAAAACAATTGTGAATTTGTAATAGTTACAAATCAAGATCAGATGGAATCTAGGTTTTGTAGAATGACTTAATCTGGATATGTGATATTTTAGTGAATAACATTCATGTATATCAATAAGAAACTGATAATGAAAAAGTCTTTCTTTTTTTATAAGTAATAAAGATGTATATTTAAAAAGCTACCTCATGCAAAAAGATATAAGGCACATCAAATCCTAAAAGATCTAAAAACCAAACTTCACAACCGATAAGCCTTTTCACAATGAAGTAGCAAATGATCCACCGTCTTTCCATTATACCGACACATAATGCACTAGTCAACAAAATCAAACCCTCTACCCTACAGATTATCGCCTATAAAAATTTTATCCCAAACTGCGGTCCAAACAAGGAAAAAAAAACGCCGAGGAGCCTTAACCCTCCAAATACCTTTCCAAGGAAAAAAATCTATTTAGAAACACTATAAAGGTGTGCTTTTGCATTTTGTATCCATAGCTTTATATTTATGATTTTCATGGGTTTAATATCATGGTTTTTTCCCCTCTTATTTATTTATTTGTTATATTTAAATTCTATTTGTTTTTTACAGGTAATCTCCAAACCTGGTGCGGTGAAAACATATAAGAAGTTTGAGGCAGAGATTTATGTCCTAACAAAAGATGAAGGTGGCCGTCATACTGCTTTCTTCTCAAATTATATGCCTCAATTTTACATGAGGACTGCAGATATAACTGGGAAGGTGGAACTACCTGAAAGCGTAAAGATGGTGATGCCTGGTGATAATGTGACTGCAACTTTTGAGCTAATGGCACCTGTTCCTCTTGAAGCAGGTTAGACTTATTCTTAAATATCATTTATATATATATATATATATATATATATATAAAGAATCAGATTAACTTGAGCCACAATTAAAATTATTCAAATTTCTAAACCCAAGAAGTAAAAATCTACCAAAAGTGATTTTTTAGTCACTAATTTATCCTGTGTTAAACTCAAATTTTAACTATAAAATTGGATCTATTCTTTACTAAATTTCTTTTCTTGAAATAATATTGTATCAGCATAATTTTTATGTAAAGATTGCATTTTCATTTCTTTAATTAGCAATTACAACCTGTGTGCCTTATAATCAACAAATCATACGATTCAATCAAGTGGATGTTTTTGGCTGCTGGATAAATGATGCTTCTTCAGAATCTATTTGTACCTAGTGCTTAGTTTTAAAATGGTTTTCACTTGGTCATGAATAAGCATTTAAACCTTGGTCATTGATTTGATTAAGTTGATTTCAGAAGGTAACTGATTCTATTATGTCTGTGTGATCAAGAAGACTGATAATCTAATGTGGGTGTGTATGGAAGCCATTTTTATGTTCAGATGGATCCATTTGGGTGCATGGAAATCTTTTACTTCCTTTTTATTTTATTTTTATATAGGTAAAAATATAGCAGATTTGACATGGCCTAATGGCTAAGGGCATTGTATGAAAGTGATGTTGAATTTGACTTGATGGTTGCTTATTGGAAAATCTCTAATGATCTTTTCTGGAATTTCTTAAGTTACTACCTGGAAAGAAATCCTATGTATATGATGTAATAATTTTGATTTAATTCAATTCATGCTTTTCCATTATGGCATCTTTACAAATCCAGTACCTGATATTGTGGAAGTTTTTAACATATGGCTATTTGTTTGTTGGTTTAACAGGACAAAGATTTGCTTTGAGAGAAGGTGGTAGAACAGTTGGTGCAGGGGTTGTCTCAAAAGTAATTGGGTGAGAGGGCAGTACACTTCCTGTTGAATTTTTTGTGTCCTCTCATTTGTGGAAAGGTGTTAATAGAGAATGAGGGTGCACTTCTAGTGATAATTGCTGACTTGTTAATAGCATTTACTTTATTGCTTGTTCTTTGACATTTACAGTGAAAATAAATTGGATATTAGATTGGAAATTTCTTGGAAGTGCAAATTATCCCAAGATATTCTTGTTCACTTCAGCAGTAATTTTTCTGTTCATATTTGAATAAAAATAAAGTTATCTCTATCTCTCATATGTAGCTTTTGTATTTAAAATTTGATACCCATTTATAACTATGAGGTACAGTGCCAATTTATCTTTCTGCGTTAACTGCTATCTTTGATTGGTTTCTCCACACTGGTAGACAGAAGTTTATGGTAAACAGGAAAGTAATAAAGGATACATGCCCTAGTGGTATCAAAAAATATATTCTGGTTCTATTCTGTGCCAAAGAAGGAGAAATCCTAATGTTTTTTTTGGTCTAGTTTGGATCAGACTGGCATTTGAATTCATTAAGTTATATTAATAGTCTGGAACAGAAAATTCCAATAATATGGTAACCAATTTCAACCAATAGAAGATTCAATAAATTAAATAATTGAATTGTCATAAATTAAAAAATTACATCTGCTTCCTTATTACATAGATAAAAAGAATCTCCTGCAATTTTATGTGCCCATATTTACAATATAATTTTGTTTATATGTTTAATTTAAAATGGTGTATTGAGCGATTGATCCAGTATCTGTGAGATTTTACTTGTCTGCCAATAGCTTCAAAACAATTTCAGCCAGTGAGTGGATTGTAGTGCTGTGCCGGCTAAGTCCAACTGTCCCAGAGAAAATATTGAAGCTTTCAAGCTCTGCTGTAGTCTCCAAGACATTCTCCAGCACCATCTCCATCTCCAGATCCTTGAATATACATACATTTGTTGCCTTGTCTCTCATCATCCATATCACCAACTCAATGGCAAACCTCCTTATTCTCGGAGTCTTGATTGGTGGATATTGGTGCTTTTTCAGAATCTGGACTAATTTACTAGCCAATCCAACCTCAGTAATTCCAGCTTTGTCAAACATGATTCTTGCCTCCTCAGAAGTCATGAATTTAAAAACATGTGCTGCTAGTCCAACCATCACTTCTTGTAGTTTGTTCTCTTCTGACATGATTGCTTGAAGCACCTGCAATAGGAGGGTGAGGGGTTAAATATAGTCACAACATTTATCATCATTATAGTGTTGATAATTGAACATGAAAGCTTGTATTTGGCAGGAAAAAGAAAATGTAGGATATCATAGTTATTGTAAAAGGCACTTACTGTTGGTGCTGCAACTTTTACTCCCTTTAGCTGGTTGAAGTAATCTTCACCACTGAAGGCGCACAAGTTTCTTAAAATTCTTGCAGCACTTTCACGAAGCAATGGTACTTCCAATGCTCCTATAAGCCTTTCTAGTACATGCAGTTTCAAAATATGATAACAGTTACTTCTGCTTTCTAAAGCCAGCATCGTCAGTGCTTCTCCAGCAGCGATTCTTACATGAATCTGACTCTCTGGCACTTCCTCTTTGAAGAAAATGTTGAACAACTCCTTCATAACTCCACCTGTGCCCCCAATCCTCTGTGTCGCATCCTCTTCCAGGGCAAGACTTGTTAAAATATCTATTGCAAGTTTTTGCAGCATTGGGTATTTCCCTCCATACCGTAGAATATCTCTGATGTTGCTAATGGTGAAAACTATCTCAGAAATTTCTTTTCGGAGATGTCTCCCTGTAGAGCCAGTTGTGCTTGCCAGCATCTTCACCAATTGCAGGGATCGTTTCACTGTCAGAATCTGAGACGCTGCAACATTTTCATCCTTCAACAACCTCTCCCCAGCATGGGTGAAATCTATGATTTTTGGTAGGAGGCCTCTTGTATTTCCAATCTTTCCACAGTTATCATGGTTGCGTGCAAGTTTCTTCAGGATAAGAAGTCCTAAATGATTAAATGTCCAGAATCCATAATTTGCGTGGTCAAAGATGATATTCTTTTCACCAATTTCATCGGCTGCACCACTGTTGCTTCTGTTGGTTTGGAGTAGAGATGATATTGATTCCATAGCACCAGGAATGCCAGCAACCCGGAGGGAGTTTTGCTTTTTGCCAGCTAGTTTTGACAATATTTCTGCAGCTGATCGCCTGATCTCTTCATCTTGTGGGTCTGTCCAATTCAACATCTCAACTAACCTCTCTATCACTGATATATTTATCCCTATTTTTTGAAGGGTGTCACTAGAAAACCGCTCATGCATTGCAAATTGTTGAAGAATTCTAACTCCAATGAGCTGCTCATCAGGGGAAGTTGAATCCAAGAGATCCATAGCAAAAGTAACCATATCCATTTTCAAGCCATCAAAAATGCTTCCATTTAAACATCTTGAATAGGCATCATAGAAGAATCTTCTGATTGAAATTATACCTGAAGGTCCAAACTCGCATTCCTTATGCACTTCATCCAACAGTTTTTGGTAGATGACCTTCCACTCCCAGTAAGCTTTCTCCGTTAGAAACAGCAATGCTTCTGCTAATGCCAAGGCATAGAATATAGTCAGAGCAGATTGCCGATTCCTCTTGTCAGTGTCTCCTTTTTCTACCTCCCCGTAGTTATGCTTGATGAGCTTCATCAATGAGAGGACCACACAGGCTAATGCAGATATAATTTGGAGCCAATGGAGAAGCTTGCTGACATTTCTTGAGAGGAAAACCCATTGACTAAATGGAAGAAGAGGAACATCTGAGCTTTTCCACGTCCGAGTTGGCATTCTGTGGTGCTCTCTAAATCGAGGACTTGCTGCATCAATTGTCCTGGTTAATTCTCTAGTATGTTGACTTGGTTTCTGCACTGCAAGAATTGGCCGGAAAAATGCTTTTACTGTTCGAATGAGGAAGTGTGAGCTGGACCTCAATGCCCTGAAGCTGTTGATTCCAGCATCAGCAATCGACCATGTGGCTTGGTGTTGCCACTCAAGTTCATGACTCCTGCTGAATATTCGAGTCCCCTCGATCAACAAGATGATTGTAATGAACCAGAAGTCGGTTTTATCCAATGTGATGGCAAAGCCACCTAGAAGAACAACAGTTGCCCAGATGAAACCAAGAGTTCCTAGGCCTGTAGCTGCCTTCTCAAGAACTGCAAGCTGTAGAGCGAAGAGGGTAAGCTTCTTTTCGGGTGCACGAATTGCTGGTGTTGTTGTTGTAGGAGACATAGAATCTGCATTGCTACTCTCTCTCATCTCAATACCCCCCTGAGGTTCAAAAATTGTGGCACCTGAACTGAATGTTTCACTGAGCTTTTGAAGCTCAGAAATCTTCAGATGAATGCTTCCTTCTTCTGTGGATATCCTATGATCCATCAAATCTGAATATGGCTTTATCTTTCTATAAGATCAACTGGGTTCAACCTCAAAAGAGGTATATGGTAGTTGTTGGCTTAAAAGGTCTAGAGGGACTCTTATTGGTTTGATTGTATAACCTCAAAAAAGATGCCTGGTACTTGTTGGCTATGATTCTATGAAGTCCTTGTCCTAGAGAGGACTTTTGGGTTTAAGGGTCTTGTTGGTTTGAGTTGTACTGGAAGGAATGTAGAAGTGGTATTTATAATGATAAGGATTTAATTGAACTTGGGGAGCACGTTTGTTTTGTGTGGAAGTGAAGAGGAAAGAAAAACTTAAAGTTGCTTCTTTTTGCTTTCAATTCTTTTTCAGAAATTGGTTATGTTTTTTGTTGGCAACACCGCCCAAGACTTAGGCAAGGATTCTCTGAATTCATTCATATTAAAATAGTTCAATGAATTAACCAAAGGCACAATTTAAAAGGCTTCTTATCCAATCACCTAAAAAAGTTAAAAGCTTTAGCCAAAAAAAAAAAAAAAAAGTTAAAAGCTTTTATATTTGTTTTTCCTCACTTTATGGACACAATAATATGGTAGGTGTATGAATTATAAAGTATGAACCCAAGATATTGCTTGCTTCGTCAGGGCCTTGACTCTTTCTATATTTCTTCTTTAATTTTTGGCTATGCTACTGTTTGAGTCTTGCTTAAAAAAATTTATGTCTTTTAATTAGCAATTAATCTAATACAATTTACTAAGTCGTACAGCAACTGAACCAGTTGGATGATTTGCCAACACATATTAAAGAAGGATTAATGATTGGAATCCGAGACACCTATATTATCAACAATAACTATATGATGCTCTTCCCTAATATGATTTATTAATATAAAAATTGATATGTGTAAGGGCCTGATTGGTAGGAGGATTTTTGTTTTGTTTTTGAAATAATATAAAAACAATTTTCAAAAATTTGAACTTGAAACTAGTTTTCAAATAATAATTTTTATATTATATGTGTTTGGTTCCCACTTTTAAGAACAATTTTCAAAATACTAAAAATAAAAAATAATTGTTTGGGAAACCATTTCTATTTTTGAGATTTAAAAAATATATATTTATAAAAAGTAATGTATAGAATCTGCAGATTACTTCTTTTTTTTGTATGGATAATGATAAGGGAATAGAGCTCATCATATACTTTTTTTTATGATAAGTTTCAATTTTTTTTATACAAGATAAAAATTCTATTCTAGCCTAATCTAAGTGTATATGTATGTAAAGCTTCCTCCTAGAAACTTAAATCCCGACCCTTGCCCCCCACACCTCACAAGCACTTATACTTGTGGAGATACCATCGCACCAAGGGTATGCGGTAGTGATAAGTTTCAAATTTGAAGTGTGGAAATTCTTTTTGTAATAAAGATAAGTTTCTCATCACATCAAAAAAAAAAAAAAAAAAAAAGATTAGTTTCTCACTTTAAGTGATAAAAGAGTTTGAACAAATATGTGGGGTTCACTGTTTTCAATTTATTTACAACTATGTCATTATAAACATTTTCTGTATCCTAAAAACACCCCCTTAACCAGTTTCAAAATCCTGTTCTAAACTAGGAAAATAGGATACAATTTTTTGAAAACTGTATTTAGAAAATATTAGCCAAACAATAAATTCAAGTATGGTACCCACCATTTTATGGATTGCAAAACAAAAAACTATATTTAAATACTCTTACCAAACATGCCCTAATATGTGAAGTCAAATGGAAAATCCAATTAGTGGTTTGCCTAATCTTTGTATGTATTTCAAAAAAAAAAAAATATATATATATATATATATATGAAAAAAATTAGTTATAAAATTGGTTATAATCTTAGACTATAACCTTAATACTATTTTTTTTTTATTGGAGGTGAATTTTGACAAATCCACCTTCTTATATCTTCCAAACTTGCAAAATTTCTAGAAAATTAACTCATCAATAAATAGTTTAAATTGCAAGTTTTTGTAGTTTAAAATTATGCGTAAAATATAATCTTATAAATCCTATAGTTAATACTATCCAATTAGCACAAAATTTAATATGTGTATTAAAAGCGTAAAGAACATGCAATTCAGCAATTAAATTTTCGAAATATGTAATAATATTAATAATATTGAGTAAGGTTATAGCCAAATACATATATGGTCCATTTGGATGGCATGATTTGGGCATTTAAATTTAGACTTGAGTGATTAAAATACAAATATCTTATTTGGACGGTTTAAACAAGGTCGAGAATTTGGATTTGACAAATCCAACAAAACTTTTAAAAGTTTAAAATCATTGAATTTGAAATAACACCTAAAATCAATGGATTATGAAATCAAAACATTTCAAATTTATTAATTTCAAATCCATTAAAAATTCAAGTCCAAGTTTCCAATGGCAACCATAGAGTAAATTCCTTGTTTTGGTTTTTACTTTTTATTGTCGCTACGTTATTAAAGTCTTATAATGTGTGATTGTGGCAAATAGTTGGTTTCAGCTTTAGCTTGTACAAATGGGTCACAGGGAAAGAAGAGTCATCTTGTGTCAAGTTAAAGGCTCTAATGGTCCCATGTCCCTATTATTTATTTCTTTTAGTACACGAAATTAATTCTCATCTGACCAACTCATTGGCAATTTATGTGCTCAAGTTCTAGATAGCTCAAAATTTTTTATTTTTTATTTTTTATTTTGTTTTTTTAAAGTTCTAGATAGCTCTCAGTGGCTGAAATGCAATCAGAATATACAGTCATCAGCCATATTTGTGACCCCAAAAAGACCCGTGGCTTCTTGGCAATTGCTTTGCGTTGCTCTTGCGTGTTGTCTTTACGATCAGCAATTGTTTTATCTCCTATTACTGATTTGAGAAAGTTTCTTTGCCATATTGGCCGCTGAATAGTACCTTAGGATTTGGATTTCAAGCAGATTAAGGATACACATGTATTCCAATCAATGTTCTGGATTTTCTTGACTTAATAGCATTGGCCGGGTCAACATATTTGACAAATTGCACTTGATTGAACCAATGTTTTGACAATCAGCGAACTCTATTATATTAACTTTTGACTTTTGTGTATTCAAAATGGAATTTCAGTGTTTTACCCGGTGTGTGTGTGTGTGTGTGAACATATAAAGAGAGTTGGAAATATATCATATATTTCCAAATTATATATGTATAGAGAGAGAGAGAGAGAGAGAGAGAGAGAGAGGTAACATGTCATTGACAGGTTGTTAATAAATGGATAATTTGGTATGCCAAAAGCATATTACAACAGATACTTTCAAGAGAGGAGAGACTAGATTCTCTTCACATTTTTGGACATCCTATGAACTAAATGAAGACATTGACCTAAAAAAAAAACAAATCTTGAGTTGTTATAATTGGTATAAAGTTTCAGAAATTAGGCCAGGCTCAAAAAGTCGAAGACTGCTAAAACGTTCATGCACCATGACTTGTCTTGCTCCAGGTGCTTTTGTAACAAACTGAAAGGCAAGAAAATAACTGGAAAAAAAGGTCTCTTGCACATTTCAGATCTCTTAGGAACCCTTCAAATAAGTGCAATATCACATTGTCACATTGGTCTGCACCTTTCAAAAGGTTTTGCTCCCACTTGTACTTTTCCCAGATTTGTAACTGAAACTTTCCACTTCTTTCATTGTCAATTAAGAGGAATTTCCCGTGACTATATCCTATATTGCCATGTTAACAAGGAACCTGATTGAAGATTTTTAAGTATGAAGTTCCAAAACTGAATTAACTCAATCCTTTGTTAGCTACACAAATGGCATAAAAATTGGAATAAATCTCCTGATTGTGCTCCATCTATTTCTCCTCTCCCATATTTAGCTTATTCTCTGAGACTAGCAAAACTTTCATCCTAAGCATTGCCTTGCAAAAGTCCACATTTGCCAACAAACCAAATAATTAAAATTAAGTTAATTGTCCATGTCAACCATTGAAAGAGCCGAGTTTACAAAGTAACTCCTTCACAATTCCTTTACTTAGAGCCATAATCACTCCATCACCTACAAGAAACACGTGTAAAATTAAGAAAAATATCCCTGAACAATAGAAAATTAATAACTGGCAAGTGTCGATATAAGTCAAGAAATGATGAATTTTAACCACTAAAGACCTCAAACATGTCATAACATGAGAATTAGCTCCATTGGGCCATACCCCTAACATCATGTAATCATTGTTTGCACAAGCCACACAACATGAAATACCATGCATGTCAAGTGTTCAAGGGA
Source organism: Quercus robur (assembly GCF_932294415.1). NCBI lineage: Eukaryota > Viridiplantae > Streptophyta > Magnoliopsida > Fagales > Fagaceae > Quercus > Quercus robur. The sequence goes on from NC_065539.1 coordinate 49,528,208, forward strand.
ACACTCAAAAGGTGCCAATGGTTCCACATTTGCAGAAGACAATGGGAGCCTAACCATTGGTAGCCTTTCAAATGTAAAGCCGACATGTATGGGCTTTCAAATGTAAAGCCTTTCAAAAGCTTTCTTTTTCATACTCAAGCTGACTTGGTCAAATCTAAAGCAGGGAAAACTGATTAAGGACGCACAGTTTGGGCATGGAAAACTTCAAGGCTGTGAAATAAGGAACATTTTGCAGATACATAAACACAACATAAAAACTGGGAATTGATCAGATTCTCAATCAATTCAACTATTTCTTGGTACTCTAAACCTTTGTGCTTTAAGAAGAACAAAATAGATGGTGACCCTTGAAGAATTGAGGAACCATTCTATTGCCCTCAACAAGTCCAGGGTAAGGTCAGAGCTGTGAGTGAAAATACATTGTGGTGCTGTATCTTAAATTGTTAGGATCTGGGGCTTCAAGTTTATTATGAGGTGCTGTATCTCAAAAAAAAAAAGTTTATTATGAGGTGATTCTCTTTGGAGAAGACCCTATAAGGACCTTGTCTTTCTGCTTGTATTGTGACTTTTCTGGTCTGGTATCAAATGTCATCAGCAGGAAAGGTTCAGAATGTGAAAAAGGATATCAAGTCTAGGGTGGAAAGTTAATGCAGCAGATATGAGGAATTCCTCAATTGTATCTTAGCATGATGGTAAAGAACAATTATCATGAAGCGAACACCATTAGTTCAAATCCTATCATATCTATCCTAAAAAAGTATACTTAAAAATGCCTGCACTTTGCTAAAGCACTTGTTCTGCCAAAATCAATCATACCCCTTATCAATAGTGATATCACTTCGTTTCCAATGGTCTTTGGACAAACACAGACACAAATGATCAGTGAAAGGCAAAATATTGGGTTCAATCCTAGGTAAAGGCATAAGTTTTGCATATAACTACACGCACACACCAAAAATTGCTATGTTCTCAATGCCCACTTGAGCTGCTACCATATTACTTTTCACCATTCAACACAAGCAACTACTCACATATTATTCCCATAATAGTTAATACATTCCAAAACCCTCTCAACAAACATTAACACTCTTTTTAATATAAATGCAATAGGATTAAAAACCTATGCACAGATTCAATCCCAAATTCTTCATCCAATGACAAGAGAGTTATACTCAAACATAAAACATAACATACCAAGCTTGCTTGCTTTCATAGTCAAGCTGACTTAGTTAAACCTAGAGCAGGGCAAAGCAATTAAGGATGCCTGGTTTGGGCATAAAGTACTCCAAGGCTGTGAAATAAGGACCACTTTATAGATCCAAAAGCACAACACAACGAGAAATTGGTCATTCTCTCAATCAATTCATCTATTTCTATGTACTCTGAACCATTCTGCTTTAAGAAGAAGAAAAAAGATGGTGACCCTTGAAGAATTGAGAGACAATTCTCTCGCCCTGAATAAGGTCAGAGCTGTGACTGAAAACAAAGATGAGTTTGATACATCGCTGACTGAAAGGATCTTGAAGGAATTCAATTGAATTCAATGCAAAAAAAGCGCATGAGAAAAGACAGTTCTTGATGAAAGGTCTATTGCAAATTTGGACTGTGTGAAGGCTCTTTATGCTTGTAACAAGGGGTAAAATGAGAATAATAGCATGTCCAAACCCAAGACCTCTAGAAATAATGGTCTTAAATTGATGAGCGACAGCAGTGTTTCTATAAAATCAACCACAATGACAGCACTCACATATGATAGTATTAGAAACCTTTGGACTGTGACTTGCTGGCCTATCTCAAACAGCTAAGTTATAATAGTACTAGCAACCAAAAGCATGTAGTTGGTTAGGTTTTTCTATTAATGGTTACCTAACAACTTTCATTTTATACACTCAAATCTGATTCTCACAGCAAAATTTTTTTAACTTTCCATCTTTTTTCTTTTTTGATAAGTAATTTTTGGCCCAAATGGGAGACTCAGAATCGGAGAGGAAAGAAAAGATTCGAACAAGTGATGTTTACTTCATGAGGCACAGTCCCTAACCAATTGTGCTCCATGGCTGATTCTGTTACCCTTTGGGGTTAGAAATTTTAACATTCCTAATATAATTAATAAATACAAGGAAAACGTCTATCTACGGTACATGCAAAAAAGTACTCAAACTCCATAGCCTCAGAAGTACACTAAAAAAAATGCCTGCACCCTGCCAAAATCAACCATAAGCCTCATCAATAGTAATCACTTCATTGCCGATGGTCTTTGGACCAATGCAGACACAAGCAGGCAGCGAAACACAAAATCTTGGGTCCAGTCCTTCGTAAAAACATAAGCTTTGCATTTAACTACACACACACACACACAAAATAAAAATAAAAATTCACTTTTGTTACTTTATTTGTTTGCAGTTTGCAGCATCTAGCACAAAAAAACTAATCATGTATTATTCCCATAGTACATTCCAAATTCAAAATCCTCAGAAAAACATTAACTCAAAATTACACACCACCCTAAAACATTTCTTTATTCCACAACAACAGACTTTATCATTTTGCTTCATGAGGTACGGTCTCTAACCAATTTTGGGATGTTATAATTGGTATAAAGTTTCAGAAATTAGGCCAGCCCGAAAAGTCGAAAACTGTTAAAACATTCATGCACCTGAATTGTCTTGCCCCAGGTGCTTTTGTAACAAACTGAAAGGGTAGAAAACAACTGGAAAAAGGTCTCTTGCACATTTCAGATATCGTAGGAACCTTCAAATAGATGCAATATCACATTGTCACATTGTTCTTGCACCTTTCAAAAGGTTTTCTCCTACTTTTACTTTTCCCAGATTTGTAACTGAAACTTTTCAATTCTTTCATTCTCAATAAAAAAAGAATCTCCCATGACTATATCCTATTTTACCTACACATGTCCCACGCACACACCAAAAATTGCTATGTTCTCAATTCCTACTTGAGCTTTTACAATATCACTTTGCACCATTCAACACAAATTGACCTAAAAGAGATTAAGGAGAAAAATTGCAACTTTTGATACGCACCTAGGGTTATCTAGTATCTACCGAGCAAATCTCTCTATCACCAAATACACTTCAGATCTGAAGTTTGGTGATCTATTGGAAGCTACTACAACATACACACAAACAAGTTGCTACAGTGAAAGGAACTACACTCTTATTATTCCCATAGTACATTCCAAAACCCTCTCAACAAACATTAACTCAACATCACACACACACTTGTTAGTATAAATGGTATAGGATTTAAAACATATGGCACAGATTTGATCCCAAATTCTTCAATAGACAACAAGAGAGTTCATACTCAAACATAAAACATAACATACCGAGCTTGCTTACTTTCATAGTCATGCTGGCTTAGTCAAATCTAAAGCAGGGCAAAGCAATTAAGAATGCATGGTTTGAGCATTAAAAACTCCAAGGCTGTGAAATAAGGACCGCTTTTCAGATCCAAAAGCACAACAAAACAAAGAGGAATTAGTCATCCTCTCGATCAATTCATCTATTTCTATGTACTCTAAACTTTTGTGCTTTAAGAAGAACCAAAAGATGGTGACCCTTTATCAGTTTGCTTCATGAGGTACGGTCCCTAATCAATTGTGCTCCATAAAATCAGAAGTACACTAAAAAATTGCCTGCACCTTGCCAAAATCAACCATAACCCTCATCAATACTGATCATTTCATTGCCAATGGTCTTTGGACAAACGCGAACATAAGCGAGCAGTGGAACACAAAATCATGGGTCTAAAACAAAATTGCTCTGTTCTCAATCCCTACTTCCTTAATCTGTTTCTCTACTACTTTGCAATTTGCACTATCCAACACAAAACAACTAACCATATATTATTCCCGTAGTACATTCCAAACATCAACATCATCAACAGAGAATTAAGCTAATTAAAACTCGACGCAAACTCAAAACATAAAAAAATACAACATAGACATACCACATTTTGCTTACTTTTTCCTTTTTTCATTACAGGACGGCATTCCGCTGCCGCACCTTGGCCTTTTCGGCATCGATAATCGCCTCCACCGTCTGCACCGCCTTCTCCAACTCCCCTTCCCTGTTAACAACCACATAATCGAAACTCGAAACGCGCTTAACCTCCTCTCTCGCGGTGGCGATCCTCACGAGCAACTCCTCTTTCCTCTCCGTCCTCCTGTCCACCAATCTCTCCACCATCTTCGCCTCGCTCTCCGCCGTCAGAAACACGAACACCGCCTTCTGGCCCAGGACCCGCCGCAGCGTCTCGGCGCCCTGGATATCTACCCTCAGCACCACGTCGTAGCCTTTCCCCATGAGATCCCTCACCTGCTTCTTCGGAATCCCCTTGTACTCGCCGTACACCAGCGCGTGCTCCAGCAGCTCGTCCTGATCCACCATCCTCAGAAACTGCTCCTTCGTCACGAAGTAGTAGTCTTTCCCTTCGGTCTCGCCCGGCCGCTTGGCGCGGCTCGTGCAGGTCACGACGAAGTGGAGGTTCCGGCGGAGCTCCGTCAGGCGGTTTATCACGGCGTCCTTGCCGACGCCGCTGGGGCCGCTGATGACGACTATCAGCGGGCTCGGAGTCGGGACGATCGGGTCGGAGCTGAAATGCGACCCGAGCGAGGTCTCCAGGGCCCGAATCAGGTCGGAGCGGTCGGCCACGTCGGCGGCCGGAATGGACACGGTGCGGAGGGCGCGAGAGTCGGTCGACATTGGTGAGGTTAGGCAGAAAAAACGGAGGGGAGCGTGGGGGATGATGTTTGGGGACAAGGATAGTAATGTCCTGTGTTTGGGAAATGAGGAAAATTTGAAGGGAAAAAAGAGAATTGGAGGGGGAGAGGGGAAAAGGATTTTACGGAACATAGGGAAAAGATTGGTGAAATTGTGAGTGATAGTGTGGTAGTGGTGGGTGGTGGTGTATTTATATAAGGGTGAGGTGGTGGTGTCGGTGCATGGAATTGGAATCGCTAATATGACGGGGTTTATGCTATATGGGAAAAAGAAAAGGCTGGAAAAAAGATAAAGGTTTGGTAAAAGGAAAAGAGAAGTGAGGAATTTGATTTTCCACGGGGATTTTGGCGTGAGAGAGAAGATGGGGGGGTGTTTGGATTTGGAGATAAGCAAATCTGTGGGGTTCGATACGAACGAGGTTGGGGATTTTAATTTTGGTGAAAACGAACGGGGACTAATAAGATGAAGAAGAAGGGAAGGTTCAAGTACAACACTTTGTCAGTGGCAGTGGCAGTGCCAGCTCAGACACTAATAAGTATCCGAGAATCAAGTTTGTCAGCAATGCATTTTGTTTGGCGGCTCAGGTGGTCAAAGTCACCGGCACTCAGATTTCAGAGACTGGGTCTGCGTTCGTTGGGTCTGTTAAATTGTTAATACTTCATTACAAGATTTTTTTTATAAAGAAAATACGAATTCAATTTGATGGGAATTGGAGGAGATTAATTCCCCCACGTTTTTGTTGTTAAAATCGTTACTTCCAGGCGGCTCTAGACATATTGGGATTTAATAGGGGCATTTTTATATTTACGTATTAATTAATTTAATATTTTTATATTATGATATATTTCATTTAAAATTTATTTTTGATGAATTTTTTGCTTATTTGTGATATTTTGATCTAAATTTTGTGTTATATTTTATTTATTATTAATAAAAAATTTATCCTTTGTTCCTTTTTGAGATTCAATTAGTTTTTTTTTTTTTTTTTTTAGTTTTTCATATCTAGATGCATATTTTCTAGTAGAAATTTCTAATCAAACAATATATTTATAAAGATTAAAATAAAAAATAACTTTCAAGTGTAGAGCAAATAAGAAATAAAACTTGATTTATATAAAAAGTATTGTTGTAATTTTACTGAACAATAACAAGTTTTTAGTAATCTCAACCTACATAAATAAAAATTTATTCATTATATTACCAATAATTAAAAAATATATATATATGTACTGCACCAAGGTACCCAGATCCATTTGGGCCTTGAACTTTAACTCAGCAGCGTGGCCTATGACCCCAATCTCTTTCTACCCAAAACTCTAGCTTGAACCCACACAAACTATAGGCCCAAGTTTTGTCACCTGGTTCTTACTCGGCAAACCATTCTCGAACAATAAAGAAAGAATAACGTCCAAACACACCATCCATAGCATGCCTAGCAGCGCCCAGGGAAACACCATTGCCGGGCATGCCTGCTGGAGTTGGAACCAAGTTCCAAGGCCATTTTCACCACATTCCACTCCCACCTAACCATCCACTTACGACTGATGATATTGGACCTCCAATTACACTAACTATGACAGTAATCATGATCTCTCCACTAATCTAGAGCTATAAATATGAGAAGTTGGGGGAAGGAAATGGTTGTTGAAAGGTTCTCAAGGAAACAAAGAGTAGAGAAAAAGAGTGATTCAGAGAGAGAGGCAGCTTCACTGAGTCTCTATACTGAGAACAACCCAAAGTAGGAAATCCTAAACCCACATTACAAATAAGTTATGAGCCCAAGTGAGGTCAAACCCAATAGCCTCATTTTAGACGCGCACAATATATATAAACACAAGATTAAAATTAAAGAAAAAAAATTAATTACAGCCAAAACAAAAGTACAAGACCAGCCCAGCCAAGAAGATGCTAAGATGGCCACACAAGTCTTATTAATAAGACCCACCCAGAAAAAACACAAAACAAATCCTATTACAACAACAACAACAACAACAACAACAACAACAACAAAACCTTGAAAGCCTAAACATCCAGCCCTAACTCAATATAAACAGGCACAGTCTTAACAAATAAAAAGTAGAGAAAACCAAGCCTTATACCTCAAAAGTCAAAACTCATCCATCTGCAGAATCAAACTGTAGCATGGTAGTCCTCACTCCTCAGTCAATTTAGAGTTTTCAGATCAAATGATTTAGATCGGAGGAAGCTTGAGCCAGGCAACCAGCGACAGTGGAGAGAAAGAATGAGAGAAGTGGAGAGTAAGAACTGAGAGAAAGAAGCTGAGCAAGAATGAGAAAGAGAAACGGTAAAAATTTTAAGGATTTGAGGTTTTTTATTTGTTTTGTTTTGTGGTTAATTTCTTAGACTGAATTTGTGGTTTATATTGTTGAATTTTGGTTTGTCTAGAGGATAATGATGTTATTTTTGGGATAATTGATTTTGTTTAGACCAACAAAATTTTTTTGTGCTATCAATGTTTAATCAAATATAATAGAAATTTTGATTTTTGGTCAAAAGGACGTGTTGGATTTTTTTAGATTCATCTGAAACCATTTTTTTTTTCCCTTCTACCCATTCTTTTCTAAAATTTTAACATCAAGTTTGTAAAAAGCACACTCTATCAAGAATTGTAAATCCTATTAATTTTGCAATCTAGCTACAGTGGGCTGCTATCTCTAGCAACCCACTATAGCAAGATTGTGAAGAAAAAAAATGATTTGTTTAATGGTAGTTGCTAGGTACAGAAAACATGGAATGAATGGTAGTTATTTGAAAACATAAAGAAAGAATAAAAAAAGAATATTTAAATGAAGTGGTAAAATAATAGAATCTTTAATGTTGGGTGTATTATAAATTAAGATGTTAAAATGAATACAGTAATTTTTTGAGATGCTAAATTTTTTACAATTCTTAATGAGAATGCTCTAATGGATGCTAGCAAAATATGCACATATTTTTAACACATTGTGTATTGTTGTAAAACGTTTATACACATTTTCAACTTTTCATAGTTAGGAATTGATTTTTTTTTTTTTTTTTTTTTTTAAGACAGAATTTTATTCAAAGAAAGTAATAAGTCTATACAAAAGCAAGAGAGTATCATAGATCAACCATGCTAAGACTATACTAGCTACAGAGCATTCTCTTCACCTAACAAAAAATGCAGCAACTATATACAAAATTACATCAAGGAAAGCCTAAGAAAAAAAAAATCTATAGAAGACAAGTGTCATTAACATTTATTTTATCTTTTTACTTATTAAAATTATTTATAATCTATTTTATAAATATTTTTTTGATATTTGTATGGTGGAAAATTCTCATTCCTCACCTTCAAAAGAGTAATGCTATGTATATTGAAAAAATAATTCAAATGAGTAATGCTATGTATATTGAAAAAATACATCAAGATTTTTGCTCCCTCTCTTAAGTTGGCAGTTGGCACAATGGCACATTATCTGAACACCACTGCAATGCATTCAAGGGTGTCCAAAGATCCGACCAACCTACCTAATTTGACCCAACTTGACTCGGGCTGATGAGGTTCAAATGGTTTAGATAGCTTCCTTAAGACATCAATGATTTTTATGTATAAGTCGCAAGTGAAAATTCTTCAAATAGAGGAGAAAATCATTTTTCAAAGATAGAAATTAGTCTTGGATCTTGGTGGCAAACAACTGAATAATTATATTTGACCAACTAAAGATACTTTCCCTCCTCCATGCTGCCATTGCTACACCTCGATTTGCAATATTTTCAATTATCATTGTCGTATGGCTTTTTGTCAACAATGCCAGTTTCGTATGGCTTTTTATTGATGCCATACCATCCTCACTTACCCATCACTGTGACCCAAAGTTTGTAGATTTACCATTCATCACCAATGCCACCTCCATATCTAACTTCTTAGTAATTGATGAAAACAACGAAACTGCCTAAATCCAACAAAATTCTCGAACCGGCAACTTAATAAAATACTCATTCAGTTTCGATTGACGATGGATTCAAACTTGTAAACCCCTAAATTGTTTGAGTTGGTTGCATGTTGGTCTCCTATTCGACTTAACCCAACCCATAGACATCCCTAAAAAACACTTTTAAGTGAGACCTAGTGTATTTTTTCAATGCTTGTTTGGCTTCAAAAACTTTGAATTTATTGACAAATAAAACTTATGAGACTATATAATATATTAGAAATTAAAAATAATAATTATATACTATAGAAAAATTAATAAAAAAATTGTAAAGAAAAAAAATGGAAAAAGCGAATGATAGTGCAGCATAAATATTCGCAGTAGAAATGATATTCAATCATCATTCCTCACAATTCACAGTAACTTTCTGAGACTCCAACTTTTAGATTACCCAACCAAATTCATCAAGAGCACAGCCAAACAGCCCCAACCCAAAAAAAAAATCCTTTTCCAATTCCAAATCCCGAATATCTCAATTCTCAAATTCCCCCACCTTAGCTTGGAATCCAATTCCCATTGAAAAAAGAAAACCAAGAAAAACATCAAATTCCGAATCCACAGAGAAGAAATTCTCTCTCTCTCTCTCAGTTGATGGGCACAATCGTAAACCACAGAGACTTCCGTCCGAAACCGTCGACGACGTCGTCTGTGTCCCAACCGCCGCCATCTCCGTCAACCTCTTCGTCGTCATCAACCTCGCGAACCGACACAGTAGTTGGGACCCACGAGTTCAAGATCAATGGGTACTCCTTAGCGAAAGGCATGGGGGTCGGAAAGTTCGTCGCTTCCGATACCTTTGCCGTCGGCGGCTACGCCTGGGCCGTCTACTTCTACCCCGACGGCAAGAGCGGCGAGGATAACGCCGCCTATGTATCGCTCTTCGTCGCGTTGGCGAGTGAGGGTACCGATGTCAGGGCGCTCTTTGAGCTCACGCTTTTGGACCAGAGTGGCAGGGATAATCACAAGGTCCATAGCCATTTCAATCGCATGATGGACGCTGGACCTTATACACTCAAATATCGCGGAAGCATGTGGTAATATTTGTTAATTTCTTTGTGATTTTAATTGTGAAGGAAATGTTATGATTTGATTGATTGATGAATGAGCAATACAAAGTTTGGTTCTTTATGTTATAGTTTGAAATGGGTTTCCTTTAATTTTTTCATTTGTAATGTTTTTGGCACTTTTTGCCCACCTTTAATCTTTTGTGATTGAATTGTGAAAGAAATTTTATTATTTGTGAAATGTTAGGTTTCTTGGATGGAATTGAATTGTATAGTTGATTGATTGATTGATGAATGAGTAATAGAAAGTTTGGTTCTTTATGTTATAGTTTGAAATGGGTTTCCTTTAATTTTTTCATTTGTAATGTTTTTGGCACTTTTTGCCCACCCTTTTTTACCCTTTAGGATATAGCAGAAGCATGTGATATTCTTTAATCTTTTGTGATTGAATTGTGAAAGAAATTTTATTATTTGTGAAATGTTAGGTTTCTTGGATGGAATTGAATTATATAGTTGATTGATTGATTAATGAATGAGTAATTGAAAGTTTGATTCTTTATGTTATGGTTTAAAATGGGTTTCCTTTAATTTTTTTCATTTGTAATGTTTTTGTTGCTCACCCTTTTTTTTACCCCTTAGGATATGGCAGAGGCATGTGATTTTTTTAATCTTTTGTGATTTAATTGTGAAAGAAATGTTAGGTTTCTTGGATGGAATTGAATTATATGGTTGATTGATGAATGAGTAATTGAAAGTTTGGTTCTTTATGTTATGGTTTGAAATGGGTTTCCTTTAATTTTTTGATATGTAATGCTTTTGCCCACCTTTTATTTTTTTACCCCTTAGGATATAGCATAACGCATGTGATTTTTTATTTTTATAACTTTTGTTTTTTAATTGTGAAAGAATTGTTATTATTTGTTGAATGTTAGGTTTCTTGGATGGAATTGAATTATATAGTTGATTGATTGATTGATGAATGAGTAACAGTAAGTTTGGTTCTTTATGTTATGGTTTGAAATGGGTTTTCTTTAATTTTTTGATTTGTAATGTCTTTGTTGGCCACCTTTTTTTTTAACCCATTAGGATATAGCAGAAGCATGTATGTGATATTTTTTAATCCTTTGTGATTTAATTGTGAAAGAATTGTTATTCTTGTTTGCTTTGTGCTGCATTGTTTGTTTTGGTGCTTTTGGCAAGAGCGGAATGCTAGATGCTTTGAGGATTGTGAACGGTCTATTCTTGACATCAAGTTTTTCTTTTTCCGTACTCTCCTTGAGTGGAGTTTATTTTTGTCTTCCTATTCTTGTTTTACTCTCCCCAATCTTATAGATCGTTGTGATCTGGGTTTTTGATTTGTGCCACTGTAGTACACTTCCAGTGTACTTGGTTGGTTTTTTAATAAAATTTCTTACGTTACTTATCAAAAAAAATTGTGAAAGAATTGTTATTATTTGTTAAATGTTAGGTTTCTTGGATGGAATTGAATTGTATAGTTGATTGATTGATTGATGAATGAATAATAGAAAGTTAGGTTCTTTATGTTATGGTTTGAAATGGGTTTCATTTAGTTTTTTCATTCGTAATGTTTCTGCCCACCTTTGTTTTTTTTACCCCTTAGGACATGACAGAAGCATGTGATTTAAAAAAAAAAAAAAAATCTTTTGTGTTTTAATTGTGAAAGAATTGTTATTATTTTTTTATAATAATAATAATAACTAGTTACCCAGTGAAACTAAATAAGAAAACCACCGAAAAGATACATTGTTAAACGTTTTTAATGGTAGACATGACATTAATTTATGTAGCCATGTGGTGTAATGAGGAGTGGTCAACAAAAAGTCAAACGTTTCGGCTATTAGTTATTATATAGATATAGATTATGCAGTTGATTGATTGATTGATGAATTGAGTAATAGAAAGTTTGGTTCTTTATGTTATGGTTCGAATTGGGTTTCATTTAGTTTTTTCATTTGTAATGTTTTTGCCCACTTTTTTTTACCCCTATATAGCAGAAGCATGTGATATATTTTTAAAATTTTTTGTGATTTATGTGAAAGAATTGTTACTGTTTGTCAAATATTAGCTTTCTTGGATGCAGTTGGAACTGAATATATTTGTTGATTGATTGATGAATGATTAATACAAAGTTTGGTTCTTTATGTTATATTTTGAATTGGTCTTCATTTAATTTTTTCATTTGTTATGTGCCCACATTTATTTATTTTTTTCCTTTACCATTAAAGATATAGTAGAAGCATGTGGTAATTTTTAATTTTGTTGTGATTCAATTGCAAAAGGTTGTGAATTTATAGAGCAAGAAATGGTATTATTTGTCAAATATTAAGTTTCTTGATTTCTTTGGTGATGCAATTGAAATTGAATATATTTGTTGATTTTCTGTGATTTTAAATTTTTTGTGATTCAAGTGCAAAAGGTTTTGACTTTAGAGAGTAAGAAGTGGTATTGCATGTTAAATGTTAGGTTTTTTGGTTCCTTTGGTGATGCAATTGAAAATGAATACTATTACTATGTTTTCTAATTCTGGTGATTCAATTGCTAGTGGTCTTAAATTTAGAGAGCAAGAAGTGGTATTATTTGTTAAATGTTAGATTTCTTGGTTTCCATTGGTAATATAATTGAATATGAAATATATTTGTTGATTGCAAGAAATGGTATTATCTGTTAAGTATTAGATTTCTTGGTTTTCGTTGGTGATGCAAATGAAGATGAAATATATTTGTTGATTGATTGACGAATGAGTATACAAAGTTTGTTTCTCTGTCCTTTTGCATTTAGAGATATAAAGAAAAGGGTTTCATTCAATTATCTCATTTGTAATGTTTTTTCCCATATATATATTTTTACCACTTAAGGCATAGCAGAAGCATGTGGTAATCTATAATTTTGGTGTTTCAATTGCTAGTGGTATTGAATTTAGAGAGCAGGAAATGGTATTATTTGTTAAATGTTAGATTTATTGATTTCCTTTGGTGATGCAATTGAATATGAAATATATTTGTTGATTGATTGATGAATGAGTATTCAAAGTTTGGTTCTTTGTTTTTCTGCGTTCAGAGATTATAAGAACTGGACTTCATTCATTCTTTTTCATTTAAAATGTTTTTGCCCACTTCTTTGTACCCTTTAAGATATTTTTATGTTGTTTGATAATTAAATATTGTACCCTTAAGATATAGCAAAAGCATGTGATAATTTTTAATTTTTGTGATGCAATTGAGAGTGGTTTGAATTTATAGAGCAAGAAATGGTATTTTTGTAAAATTAAGCTTTCTTGGCTTCTTTGGTGATGCAATTGAAAATGAATGTACTTGTTGATTGATTGATGAATGAGTAAAAAATTTTGGTTTGTTTTTGCATTGGGAGATGAAAGAAAAGAAATTCTTTTTTATTTATTTGAAAGAAATGGGATCCATTCTTTTTTTTTTTTTTTTTTTTTTTTTTTTTTTTTTTTTTTGAGGTAAAGTGATAGATTCATTCTATTTAAAAGAAATGGGGTCATGCGAGTGGCCCTGATTAGTATGTTATAGATCTGTAGACAACCCCGGGCTTTGTTGTCTTCGTTGTTGTAATGTTTTTGCCCCCTTTTTTTTACCCCTCAAATATTGTGGACGCATGTGTCAATTTTGAAAGTAATTTTCTTGATTTCAAACACAATTTGATTGATTGGTAAATGAGTCGTAAAAAGTGGCTTTTGGATTTGCATTCAAAGCAAGAATATGTGATTGTAAAAGCTGGTTTTATTGTATTCCTGCCCTCTGTTTTTTGTTTTTCTTTCATGTTTGACATTCTGCCCCAATCTTTGTTTGAATACATAATTGAAATGCTTGATAAATAAATGAATGAACATGGTGAACTCAGAATCTGCACTCAAGTTCCTTCTAGACGTCATAATTCATGTTGCCTGTCTTCATCTGTGCTTGTTTATATTGAATATTTGGAATGCATTTTCTATTTGTTTCCTGAAGTTTCTACTGCTGTTTTTCAAATTCTGAACTGAATTTCAATCACTTGATTCTCCTTTACTTGTTTTTCTTGGTAAATGCTTGGAGTTGGTTCAGTGACTAAATTACTTGAGTAAGGATAGAAACTATCTTTAAGTCTGAATGGGGTTCAGACTGTCAGCTTGTTTCTTTATTAATTGATGGGGTTATGTGTTATGTGCTCATTGATACAAGGAATTACGTTTTTAAAGCTTTTGTTCCTTAATTTCTGCTTGGATCATGGATCAAGGTTGGGGGGGGGGGGGGTAATGTTTATTTATCTTCTTCTTTTTTCTATTAATGTTTTAATGTTCAAGGATATGAGATTTTGGCTTAATGCCAATTTTGGTCTCAACATTTTGCTCATTCTGTATAATTAAGATATCATGAACACAGTTTAAATTTAAGAGAGAGAGGAAAAATTGAAATATATGGCAGGTAGTCTCAATCGAACTTCATTGGAGGGGCCAAAACCCATGACAACTTACCTTTTTTGGGGCTAGGTGGTCAGGAGGACTGATGTTGAAATGCTAAAAATCTGAACAGCAGCATTTTTGGTGGTGTTGAGTGACCTAATTTTGTAATAAAAGAGTTTCTTTTGAGGTCCTTGGATGATAGGGTGACTGCTTTGGTAGCATACCCTTGTTATCATTTGTTAATTCTATAGATTTTTTGTTGTTGTGATTGTGTATTCTTTGTGGAGGGATCGATTCACATTTTTGTATATCTTTACATTTTTCAATAAAATTTCTTGTAAAAAGCTGCTAAAAACATATACTGGGAGAAGGGAGGGGGGGGGGGTGGTGGGGGAAGATGTCTCCTAGAAATCTTCCTTTATTTATCAAAGGGGGTAGACTTACTCTGTTGAAGAGTACTCTCTCTAGCCTTCCTACATACTATCTATCCTTATTTGTCATCCCTATAGCTGTGGCTGATAGGTTGGAGCGTATTCAGAGAAATATTTTATGGGGATCTTCAGAGGAGAGCTTCAAGTATCCTTTGGTGGCTTGGGAGAAGGTGTGTTTACCGTTAGAATTGGGTGGATTGGGGATCAGGAAGTTAGTGCACTTTAATAAAGCCCTATTAGGGAAATGGTTATGGAGGTTTGGAAGAGAAGGCACTCACCTTTGGAGGAGGGTTATTGCAACTAAATATGGAGAGGGTCAAGGAGGGTGGACTACTAAAGCATGTAGAAGGGCCCACGGATGTGGTATGTGGTGTGGTATCCATGATGGATGGGAGAGTTTCTCCAAACATGTGGCCCTAGTTGTGGGTGATGGCACTCGCATCCTTTTTTGTCATGATAAGTGGGTTGGAGAGAACACACTTAAAATGCTCTAATGACAAGGATGCATGCATTTCTGATATATTATGCTACTAGGAGGGTGGAAATGATAGATTTTGGAATGTGAGATTTTACAGGGATTTTCATGAAAGGGAGTTAGAGGCTGCCTTCTCTTTCCTTGAGTTCATTCAATCTTGAATCCCTAGGGGTGTTGGGAGTGACATTTCTCATTGATGTCTCAATGGGAATGGCAAGTTTGATACTCGGTCCTATTACAATAATATTCAGGGTGCATCTGCCTCCAATTTTCCGTGGAAGGGCGTTTGGAAAGTTAAGATTCCTAAGAGGGTGGCATTTTTTGTGTGGACAACGGTTCATGGGCAGATCCTTACTATGGATTATCTTATGCTTAGGGGGCGTATTTTGGTGAATCGGTGTTGTATGTGCCATCATAATGAGGAAACTGCGGATCATCTCCTCCTCCATTGTCCTGTAGTTCACTCACTGTGGGTTTACATGTATCAGATTTTTGGGATCCAATGAGTCATGACAGGCTCTGTGGAAAGCTTGGTGTATAGTTGGAGCAATTGGCTGGGCAAATTTAATTCAGACATATGGAACATGGTTCCTGGCTGTTTGATGTGGATTGTTTGGATGGAAAGAAATCGGCGCTCTTTTGAGGATACTGAGAAATCTTTGGTTCAATTACAAGCTTTATGCCAGAAGACCTTATTTGATTGGTCTAAGTGTTGGGGCTTCTCGGATTGCTCTACTATCTTGGAATTTATTTCTTCTCTTAGTTGTGCACTTTTAAGTTTTTTCTTGTTGTTTGATGCTGTTTGTTTGTGTGTTGCATTTCCTTGTGTTCACCATCATGAACACCTTGTATTTGCTTTCGTTAGTGTTAAAGTTTGTTTAATAATATTCTTATTACCTATCAAAAAAAAAAAAAGATTCTATTAGTATGATTTTAAGTATGATTTTCATCTAGAGGCATTCATTACCTTTTCATGTGTGCATGCATCAATTCTTATGTTCACCAAAAGTAGACCACTGTGACATCACAGTGACCTGTTAACAGTATAAGAAAGCATCGTCTAGTGAGAGCAATGCATTAATATTCTATGGAACTTACAGAATCTCTTGGAGCAACCTATTCTGTTTTTGTCATCATGATAGATACCAGTTTGGCATCCCCATTTTTATTCAAATTTGCATTTAGTTTCACAAAAGGTTTAGTGGATGACAAACAGAAATAAAATAGATGCTGCTGTTGGATATTGCAGGGGTTATAAACGCTTCTTCAAAAGAAGTCTTCTAGAGACGTCAGACTACCTCAAAGATGATTGTCTCATAATTCATTGTTGTGTTGGTGTTGTTAAGACACAAACTGAGGGACCTAAGATTTACTCTATAGCAGTGCCACCTCCTGATATTGGTCAACATTTTGGGAAGCTTTTAGAAAGTGGAAAAAACACTGATGTGACTTTCGAAGTTGAAGGGGAGATATTTTCCGCCCACAAGTTGGTGCTTGCAGCACGCTCACCTGTATTCAGGGCACAACTTTTTGGTCCAATGAAGGATCAAAACAGTCAGTGCATTAAAGTTGAAGAGATGACGGCTCCAGTTTTTAAGGTTCTCTCTCTCAACCTCCAAACATTTGTCATGGTTTTTTTTTCCCCCAGTTCAGCTGCACATTTAATGCTTATCAATTAATAATAGATCTGCCGTGCCATTTATCATAAACCAAATTATTTTTCTCTTTTGGTGTAAACATAAATCAAATTGTTGGGAAGCAGATATGATTACTGATTGTTGTCTAGGTGGAAAAGCTTGGTTTAATTTTTAATTTTATAAAAAAAATTTCTGCGCATTGTATAATTTTTTTGGTAAGCAATGTAATTTCATTAGATCTCAAAATCAGTATACGGGAAGTATACATCCATTACTTATTAAAAATAAAAAGTATACAGGAACTCAGTTCAGTTTATTGGCTAAAAACTAAAGTCGTAATGACTCTGCTTCAATTGTTTTAATATGTCCTCTAATGCACTTGTGTTTCACCATACATGTGACTAAGCATTTATAGCTCTGGTGAGAATTTGTTGTTTATTTGATTATGCTTTTAGGCTAATAGAGATTTGGAGGTTTTCCTTAAGTTTCATTTAATTTTATTATAATTGTAATAGTAATAGTAAAGCTTACATGAGTATAATTATTCTCTTCTCTGTGTATTGGATGACTGCAGGTTTTACTTCATTTTATGTATTGGGATGCCCTACCAGACATGCAAGAGCTTTTTGGTGGAAATTTTAAATGGGCCTTTACACTGATGGCTCAACATCTGCTGGCAGCAGCTGACCGATATGCCCTTGAGAGGCTCAGATTGCTCTGTGAAGTTAAACTTTGTGAGAATGTTGCCATAAACACTGTTGCGACAACATTGGCCTTGGCAGATCAGCACCATTGTTTCCAACTGAAAGACGTATGTCTCAAATTCATTGCGCTGCCTGAAAACTTAAGAGGTAGACCTTTCCAGCACAACCTCTGTTTTGGATTTTTCAATGTGCTCTTAAAGCTGTTCTATAGTTCTGTAGGAAATGATGTGTGTATATCCAGATGTTAATATTCAAACCCTAGGCTAGAACCTGACATGTTAGCAAGAGAAGCCTTAAGACTTAATTTTGCATGGGCAAACATGGTTCTAGAAGCAGTTTTCACAGAATAGAAACATATCCTGAGATTGGCTAGTGATGTTTGTTAATATTCTCTCTCTTTTTTTGTAATCGTTATAACTTGTTCTTTTACTTGTATAGGAGCATCTATAAAAACAGTCTTTATGTTGTATGTCAGTTATTTGAACCTATTTGTTACTATATAGCTTCATTTGTGGGGAATTTCATGTATGGTTTGTTAAAAATTTACGAAGTGTATTGTATGGCCAAATTATGCATGGTCTTGTTTGGCCCCTGGACAACAGCCAATGAATGTTCTGAGATGTCATGTGTGAGGTTAGTTCAATGTTAGCCATCTAATAATGTGAAATGATTGGAACCTCTTTCAATTATTAGTTTGACTACCGTAGAAACCAATCCAATAAGGTGTCATTTTCTGATGTCTCAGGAAGAAAAATGCTTTTTATTCATTATTGAGCTTCAAGGGAAAAGTTGTGCTTTATTGATTAACTTGCATATTATGTTGTATTTTCCTTGTTCTTGAAGAATAATTTAAATTAATCAATTTTTTATAGTTTTTCTTAACCCCCATTTCTTTATGAATACACAGTTACTGACTTATGTTGTATTGTTGTTTTTAGCTGTGATGCAAACAGATGGGTTTATATATTTGAAGGAAAGTTGCCCCTCTGTCCTCTCTGAATTGCTGCAATATGTGGCCAGGATCGGTGAGCATTCTGTCAAGGTTCGTGCATACCATAATGAGTTCTACCTGGATAGTAGCGATGTGAATGGAAGGCGAGTGAAACCGAGGTTATATTGATTTAGGAATAACAGATAGGACATCCTTTTTCTACAAGAATAAGAATAGATTTTGTTAGGATCTAGACTTTTTGGATTGTACTAACAATTACTGATTTTAATGAGAAAGAAGAAAGAAAAAAAAAGTGATGTTAGTGGTTCATTTGGCCGTTGGCTAATATTGTGTAATATGAAACTCTGAGTATTTGCTTCTACATATTTGTTGTGTGTGCGGTCACAGTGTGGTTGAGAATGACTTTATTTGTTCAAGCTTCAGCATACCGATTAGATACTTTTTGTAAGATATCTGCTTTGAATGTTATGTGGTATAGTCTAAGCCATTGATTGAACGCACGTTGCTCTTGTAAAGCATTTTAGACACCTCAAAAAAGGAAACCTGCAAAGAATATGCCATTGCTTATTTGCTTCAAGTAAATTGAGAAATCAGCAGCGACAACTTAGGTGTTTTTGCTTTGGATTATAATCTGGAAAGCTTAATATGGAGGCTCCCATTTTGCATGTATTTAACAAAGTTCCACCGGTGCCATTTTGTGCAGCATCATACCTATACAAGAGAATGATTTATGTAGAAACACTACTTTTTTGGTCCTACATGGGATGACTTACATTAACTTCTTTGTTCAAGAAGGAAACTCATTATCCTGTATATGTATTTGCCCTCTCACATAAGCTTGGAGCTTTTATCTATTAGAAAGATGATCAACTGAAAGGAAAGGAGGGTGAAATTCCTACCAGATCCACAAGAAAGAATGACTGGGCCAGCGGATGTCACAAAAAGGCGCCCAAGGCCCCATATGAATCTGTAATTTGAGGAGCATGCCGCAACAAAAGGATAGTCCCCAGAGTGTGTGTTGAGGTGGATGCCACAAAGAATCTGGTTGAGGAGTTTGATCTACTAGGTGATAATGGCCAGTGACAAAGTTCCTTTTCCAGCAACTCTCTAATTGAAATCCCCTACTCCCATATAGTTGATTCTTCCATATTTAGATATGGAGATGGATCCAGATCGTCTCTAATCCTGTGTTCCATGCTCGCATGAAACAAATAGAAGTAGATTACCACTTTATTCTGGATAGCTGCATTTTTCACTGTTGAAATCCTTATTTTGACGACCCTGCTCTCTAGGGGGTCCTTCACCCCTTTCCCTATAATAAAGTGCAAGCCCTCGTAAATAGATGTCACATATAGTCACTAGAATAAGTCGCTTATAGAATGCAGTCTTAATGTAACCTCCTAAACCAATAATGCTTTCCCAAATCTACGAAAGGTGAAATGTTGAAGACCCACATCAAGTAACATGTCACTAGAACAGCCTCACAAATTGAGGTGATCTATGCATAGTCATTCCAAGTCAACAGAGGGTGTAAGAAGATTATGAGAACTGGTTAAAGACATATATTGTTAAGAACGTATAAAAGATAACATGAAAGTATGAGATAGTACACAGAACAAGATACAAGAAGCAAAAAAATATTATTAGATTCAACAGCTTTTTTACATCAGACATAAGAGACACTGAGGGACATTTTAGAGGGACTTTCTTTACTCTGCCTGTTACAAAGACATAAGAGGCCTATTTATAGGCAATAACTTATTGAAATGATTTACATTCAGGTCATAATGGGTTTTTACAAAAGACAATCACATTCAGGTCATAATGGGTTTTTACAAAGGACAGTAAGGACTGGCTCCTTGTTAACAAATGTCCAGGGGAGTAGGGGTCTTGGCGGACAGATGTTAAAGTGGGTTGACAAGTGTCAAATTGAGTAGGGGGCCTGGCTCCTTGGTGATTTTCATCCGGAATCACAAATGAGTAAATATCTCTGACTACTGAAGATAAGGGTAGCATGCCTAAAGACGTTTCTGAGACTTTTTTTTATTTTTTATTTTTTATTTTTACAACAAGTTAAGAGATATTATTAGATTCAACCGTTTTTTTACATCAGATATAAGAGACACTAAAAGACATTTTACAATGGCTTTCTTCACTCTACCCGTTACAAAGACACAAGTCCATGCACCTATAGCTTGATTGGGTCTTCAAGAGGTGCCGAGCAAATAAGATGAAGACGAATCCACTGAAATGTACCTTCGGGTGTCTCAGCTGGTACATTTTTGGGATTCACTGTCCATATGCTGGAAAAATCTTGAAAGTTGGTTAAATAACTTGTTGCCCCATATGCCTCAGTGCTACAAAGCCTGACAAAGACCCATTTAGATTCAAGTCCTTCCCATTTATATATACCTTCCTACAACCCCTGCACCTTCAGATTACCACAATACCATAATTTCCTGGACTAGTCAGCTCACATAGAAATGCGGAAAATGTAAATTTTTTTTTTTTTTTTTTTTTTTTTTTTTTTTTTTTTTTTGTGGAGAAACGGTAATATATGTAAATTGAATATAAATATTAGGAAAATTGATTAACAAATTCTAACTCAAATAGCACTTCTTTCACAATAAAATCAAAATAAACATTTATTTTGTATATTTAATACTTATGGGGTAATTCCCCCACAAAGGACTGATGTTGGTACCTAAAAACCACCTCTCTTGTAAAAAATAAAAAAAATAAAAAAATACCTACCAAGATTCTTTTTTTTTTTGTGGGTAATGGGGGGTTTTGTTTTTGTGTGTTTGGGGGAGATGGAAAAAGTGATTCTGCACCTATGAGAAAATTACAACAAACAAAAATTAAAGCAAGAAAAATTCAAACTAGGACAAACTACAAAATTTATTGGCCAGTAGTGAAACCCACAAAGTAAGAAAAAGAAGACTCGTGCAAAAACTGCAAGAGTAAATATAAGTACAGTAACCAAATATGTTTCTTCAACCAAAAAAAAAAAAAAATCACATCTTTTGACTAAGTTATTGCAGAAATCCCTGCTCAAGATGTTCTACTGAGAGAGATCCATTGTTCAGAGTACAAATAACTGAGGTTAAATGATACAACCAATGTCATAGTTATGGAAAACCCAGAAAAAAATATATATATATAACTAGGAGAATTACTTCAATCTTGCAAAGAATGAGAACGTAACAAAAGAACTTGGAAGTCAATCAATAGCTTAGCCTATTCCTCATTCATGACTAATGACATCTTGCTATATATCTTGGTTTTTGTTATGAATCAGAGAGTGGGATCAAGGCCAGGAGTCCATAGGAACCCTTTCTAAACTTCAAATTAATTATGCAAATTGCAACTTGTAGCAATCACTTCACCAACGAAAGTTGTCAGGTGCTATATTCCCAAGCACCTGTGCCAGCTCACACTCTGATTGAATTATGTCATCATATCTGAAGAGTTTATAATTGACAGCAGGTCAACCTGGGATGAGGTGTGACTGATGAACCCTTAAACTCGGTAGGATAGAATGAAATAGGCAGTGATCAGCCACAAAATTAACACCATGGTTCAGTACCAGTGACCTCCAGCTCCACCTTGAGCAGCGGCAACTTTCCTTACCATATACTGAGGAGGCTTTGGCTGAAGCCCATTAGAACTTTCAACCCCATCATCTTCACACCTCTCATTTTTGCAATTTGGGTTTCTTCTTGGATATGAGCCGTTTGAAGCAGTATATTGAGTTGTACCAGCTGCATTTCTAGACATCCTCCGCTGTTCAAGAGCCTCTGCTGTTGCTGCTGCCCCACAATTGTTGTACCGCAAAACTGAACCAACAACTTTCCCAGGCCTTGCAGCAACTCCTGCAAGGTAATTCATTCATAATCAGAGTTGGTATACTATGTAATTAGATATGTAAGTAACCCAAGCGTGAGGTTATCCAAATATCAGAGGGGGGAACAAGGAGTGAAAGTGAAGCAACGTTAAATGTTACTAGTTTGGATTAGTTCAAACATATGCTTAACTGTAAATTTGTGCTTGTTAAAAAATTATGAATTAGTTTCAACAAATCCTACTAGAGAATAAGAGCATTTTCTAAGCACCCTAATCAGGGGTAGAATGTGAGTGCAGAGATTCAAGGCATGCAAGGAATTCTGGGGCTATTCTGGAATGAGGATTAGAATTTGGAATACAATACTTCCATCAGCCAACTAGTCAGCATGCAAATGTCTCCAAATAATAATATAAAAAAGGTCACGCCCTATGCACAATGCTTCAGCTTATGCGGGGTCTGGGATCTTCCAATAATGACATTATATAATAAAAGTTGGATCCTAAAATCTGTGGTTGTGCCAAGTCATTCTTATTAATTATTAAGATGGTTTACCTCAGATTAAAAGTTATTATCAAAATATCTTATATATTGTTAGAATAGATTACTCTAGGTATATGTATGTATTACACATTGTAAAATTAGCGTGTTTTTGTCATGTGACTCGTTAATTATTAAGATTAATTTACTTTAGGTGAAACTCTATTAGTTTCAAGTGGCTAGCTAATTATTAAGACAGTTTAGATGACATTAGTAAAATAATTTCTTTAATTTAAACATAATTAATATTTTCTTTGATTTACATCCAACTTTTAATTAATTTGTGTATCATAGGGGCAACTACTAGTATTTATTAAAAAACAGACTCCAGTTGTTTTAGTGCTTGGTGTCATAGATTTTGTAAGCAGCCAATCCCAAACCTGGAGAAAGGAGGGTTGCAACATGTTAACGACCAAAGTAAAAGTTAACTATGAATTTGATCTTTTACAGATATTCCAGAGAATCCATAAAGCCAGCCCCAACTTTTTTTGGAATAAAGCTTAGTTGATTTCAGTTGAGAGAGAGAGAGAAATCAATACAACAATGATGGTGTAGATTATAGGCAATCATATGCAAAACACACCTTGGATACTTTGGGGAACTTGAATTGGTAGCCTAGTGACAGGGATCCCACTATTCCTGTCCATATGTGGCTTCTCAACTTCTTTGATACTACACTTAGAAAGATCATCTGCAACCTCTGCTGAATTCTGTACTGAGTTATCTGAATATAATACACATGCCCTGCAGACACAACCCTTTTATCAGAAGACTAGATGATGCAAACTATGGATAGCAGGCAGCTCCAAAAAAAAAACAACTCTAGGAGGAAACATGAAAAAAGGAATAGCATCATAATTGAAATACTTGATAAAAATGCACCTGGGTAATGATGCATGTTGCCTCTCAAGTGGAGCAACAGTTCCACCTTTTCCATAATGCTCCTCGAGAAAAGCAAATTGCTTCTTAAAATGGTCAACAGCACTGCATAAAAAGAAAAAAAAAATTTAATTTGGCTTTAGAAAACCCATCAAGTAAATCAAATCAAACTTGAAAAGATTTCAAATCTGTTTGATTGCATAGCATTTTGACATTTGGATTGGTTTTCAAGTCTCTGACCCCAAAAGGACTTTGGTTGCATTACCAATAAATTTACATTGAATTTATATTTGCCAATCACCAAATCCTGAACAATTTATCAGATTCTGTGGTAAATCTAATTTCACAAAATCAAACAAACCTGGATCTTGATGGCATGTGCACTCGAATTGTAGAGGCAACAAAACTGAATCATTAACCACTAAATCTTAAGAACAAATAATGTCCAAATTGCTCAAATGGGTTCAAGAATTGTGTATTCTAGCCTTCACGGAAGTAGGCAAGGAGAATATCTACATGCTTATGGTTCAATAGATCACCATGAAAGCTTCACAAAAGTTACTGTTGGCTCAGTTTAGTCTGGAGTTGTATTAACCAGTCCTTTCGCATATATCATGGATTGTTACAACTTTTATAGCTCCTTTTTTTTGCCTCTTTCAGGCTGTATATAAGAAATAAAAGCTACTGTTCACTTGAATGGTTAGTATTAATATCTATAATAGTATTGAGGGTTCAGATTATAAGTTCTGAAACTGACTGGGCTATCAAGCACAATTGAAAAGTGCAAGTGCAGGTGCCCAGTTGATAAAAGTTTGGTGATGGCGCTGTCAAGCACAAGTGCTTGGGTTTGAGAACAGCCATTTCATGAAAATTACTAAAGGGTAGGCTGTCTACGGTCCCTTCCCTGGACCCCACTATTGGGTAATGGCCTTTCTAAGAGCGGAAAGCTTTGTCATTTCTTGCTGAAAAGGCCATAATGAGATTGAATACCATAAATATAGCAAGATGAGATTGAACCTCACATCTGGTACAAAAGATACGACTTGATTTTTTTTTTTTTTTTGGATAAGTCAGAAGATATGACTATTTTTTTTTTTTTGATAAGTCAGAAGATATGACTTTATTTACTGAAAGTAGTTTGCGAAGTTAAAATTGGGATCAGTGACTCTGAATATTTACTAATGTGTTCTCTATTCAGGCATCTAAAGAATAGAAGATTCCTACTTTGAATGGAACCAATGTGATACTATACCAATTAATGCATTAGCATTCCAGGCTTAGAAGAAAAACTTAGGTGTCCCAGATTGTAAGCCAAGAAAGAAAAATTAGAATACCAACAAAAATTTCCATGGCATTCATCAACAAGACGATATGAAATAGGATGAGACCACAAAATAAAGGCAAGAGGTTCAAGCCACAATCAGTATTAAATTTTAAATGAAAAATTGAAAATACCTTGGATACATGAAGCCTGTTGGCTCAGATCCCTCCAACTGTTCTTTCAGCATCTTTGGATGATACTCCAGAATCTCTCGGTAGATAAGCTCTCTCACATCTTCCTTTGTTATTCTTCGCCTCTCAAATTCAAATTCCATCTTGGTAACTGGTTGTGCAGAAGGCTCCCTCTCAACCTTGGCCAAGCCCTTGAAGTATGGATCAGCAAGTGCCTACAACATGCAATACAATATGCTCCCTAAAAAGAGAAGATAGATTGTAAAAAGTACGATGAAGAGGCATGAACATTTACCTCTTCAGCAGTAGGTCGATCCTTGGGTTCAAATGCCAGCATTCTTTCTAATAAACGAAGTGCAAGTGGATCTGCATTTGGGAACTTATGGGAGAAAGGAATGGGCTTCTTCTTTCTCATGCTGCATAAGTATCTCCGAGCCTTTTCATTGCGAACCTGTTCATATTGTATCAACAGTTCAGCACAAATAATCATTGCAAGGACAAGCAACAGAAAAATGGTGCATAATAATATACTCAAATCCATAAGAACAAGTTGATCACAGGAAACAGACCCTGGCAATGGCGTCAGCAGATGGCGTTCCCAACATATCAGTCATTAGATCTAATTGATGGACTACGTTTTTCCCAGGAAAAAGAGGTTTTCCAGTCAAAAGTTCTGCAAAGATGCAGCCAATGCTCCATATATCTATTGCTGGTGTATACTGAAAACAAAACATAAGACAATTACAAAAGGAAATTGAGACCACAACATTATAAATTTATAATAGCAATGAAACTGACAACAGGTGATAGTTGATTCATAATATCATTTTAAAACAATTATTTTATGAGCACAAGAGGAAGAAATTAATTTCAGGGATTGGTCAAATTCATAATTCTTTCACAGTATTAAGGTCCTCAGGCAATTAAGTAATATATGTGTATCTACACTTTAAAAAAGGTGGTTTATGTCAGTCATCAAGGGCATATACAGAGTACCATATGTGCTTTGCATAAACCTTTAGGAGTTATTGCCTCAACTGACACCAGGTGAGGTGTTCTTTACATTTGTTGTTCAGATCATGGTTTTGTGGGATTGTAAGGCAAGTTTTGTAGTCTTTAACGTTATCAAAATCCACTATTCTTCAACTAATATTTTCAAACAAATGCCATGTACCCAAGTGCTTTCAACAATATAAAATGTTCATTTTTCCTGATAATCAGATAACAAGGGATACCACACATAAAAACACACCCAACACAACCCACATCTGTGAGGTTGTCTAACTTAGTTAAGCAGAATGCTGAAATGTTCATTCCTCCCATAGACATAAATCCAACCAAGTTTTTGGGACTTATAAGTGAACATAACATTAAGAAAAGACCACTTGGTGAGGGTGAAGAAAGCCTGTGGTTGGGCTAGTAGTGGAGAACCTGACCAACCCAGCCAGCCTATAACAATCCTTAAATGCAGGGTTGCACATGAGAGCACACATGTCCAGTTAGCACAGGCATAATAACCTGGTCATATGTGTTAAAGCACATGAATACAATGTTCCTAATTAATTCCATAAACATGAACTGAACCCAGTTATGATCTACTAAATTTAATTAATTACTTGGAACATTCTTAGTCTAAACCTTACAAGTAACTTAAGGACCATTTTACAGACAAAAAGTCAGCTTCAAGCCAGGCCCAGCTTTGACCTAAGAGAAAAGAAAAGCTGGGCTTCCACTCATTAAAAAGCATGAATGCCTGGCCTGCCAAATTGTAATTCTTGCCTGTAGGATTGAAAATGGAATCACATCCCTGTGCAAAGGCATGTTGGCCAGTAGTTAAAAACTGTCAAAAGATAGTTCTGTGAAATCCAACAAAATAGAAGTATAACAAAATGCATAGAACTACACATGAACATTTGGTTGAGTTTCTTGTGAACCTTAGTATTTTACTAAAATCTATCTCTAATATAATTAATAGTTTATCATATAGGTTGTCTTGCTCTTAAAAATGTTCCAGATCTACAGATGACCCCGTAAGTCAAAGCTGTAGTGAAAAAAAGGGAGTGAAAAAAAAAAAAGGTAAGTTCAACTACTATTAATCAAGAGTACCTATCCAAATTATATGGCACAAATCATAACTCAAGAGGAGAAGCATAAATTAAAGGTGTACACAAGATGAAGTTACAAAACTCTCTTGCAAATATGGGGGTTTAGAGAGAGAACAAGATGAGACAAAAATTTCGACAAAAAAAAAAATGAAAAAGAGGTAATAGTTTTTGCACCTTTGAAAAAAAGGATCCACACAATTCAGGAGCCCTGTACCAACGTGTTGCAACGTAGTCCTGCCACCACAAGAATTTGAAATAATCATTTCTAGAGATATTGTCGAAGATTCAGCAATTTGTGAATCATATACAAGTTAATTCCAAAAGGCCAATCAAAGAAAAATCTCAGAAGATAATAGGACAGAAAAATTACCGTCCAGAAAATAGCTGTGGGTGTATCATTAAAAGCTACTCTCGCAAGACCAAAGTCACAGATTTTGAGTTTGCAGTCAGCATTTGCTAGGATATTTTTGGGTTTTAGATCCCGGTGAAAGACATTTGCTACAAGATAGTAAAACATTAAGAAGAAAAAAAATCAGTCACAGAATGATCATAATAAATCCAAAACATAACTATAATGGAAAAAAATTGCTCTTGAAATTCCTGTAGTTGAACTATAAGATATATTTCATTAAAAAAAAGAAGAAGAAGAAAGAACTATAAGATTATAACCTGTGTGTATGTACTTCATGCCTCGAAGAAGCTGATAAAGAAAAAACTGATAATGTTCTGGCGTCAAATCGTCATTTGCTTTAATAACCTGGTGTAAGTCAGATTCCATGAGTTCAAAAACAACATATATATCTTTGAATTCCCTCCTGGAAGGTGGTAACAGGATGTGCTTGATCTCCACAATGTCTGGATGACGCAGGAGTCTAAGAAGTTTAATCTCACGAAGGATACGAGTGGCATCAGAGACATGTTCAAAAATGTCATTTATTTTCTTGATTGCTACCTTTTCTCCAGTATGTGTATCATATGCAGAGCAAACAACGCCATAGCTTCCTTTACCAATTACTTCCTCAATTCTGTACCTGCTCCCCTCACCATATTCTGTGAAAAAGTCTACATCCACTGCTGACTGCATCACCACATAAAATCATACAATTTTATCAACATGACACCCTAGCAGAAGCCCGGAAGTACAAATTGTAGTTTACATTATCTGCAACATAATTTTTTTTAAAAAAAATCTGCTAAATATGTAATTTACAATCAGATTTCATAACAGATATACCTTACATTGATAGTCCACATACTAGTTCAGTTAGAGAGGAAAAGGTCATTGACAACCTATTAGTGGTCATCATATTTGGTTACACAAACTGTCTTGGCATCCAGACTAAGGAAATGTTTACTGAGTAACTTGCAATCATGATTTAATGCAAGTTTTACTGAAACATCATGTCTAAATGTTCTAACTTACCAAATTGATTACTAGACTTCATAAAAAATAAATAATAAATAAATAAAAATGCTTCATGATTCTATTTAGAAGAGAAGGTCGAAAGTTTTACATCCCCGCTTGATGAAGGATTTAGATTTGATATATACAGCAAACCACAGCAAAGTACATGCAAAGGGAATATGACTTATAGTGAATTACCAGAACATCACAATGGGTTCTACAGTAAGTACAATACATAGTTATTTTGCATGAATAAATAAATTCAAGGATCCATGATAACTTCAAGACTAATAGAAGTCAAGTAAAGAGGGAAAAGTCAAGAAAATGAAATTAGAGGTTGCTTGTTAAGGTAAGTCAGATACAATAGGTAATTAAATCAGAAAATCAAGATGTAATCTCTCACAACAGACTAACAGTTCCAACTTTCAATCACTATCATTTAAAATAATTATTAAAAACCACCCTAACATAAAAAAGAAAAAAAAAATTAAACCCCAACTACGCAATTTTCACATGACATGAGTCAGGAATATTTCAGTGGGACCTTCCACAAACCGCAATGGGTACATAGCATCTGGCAGAGAAGCTGAGATAAACATGACAAGTTATTCCATTTCATCCAGACACAAGTACAATACCCACAACACAACAAAAGGTCTAATACAGATGGACCACAAAAAAAAATTAGAGGAAAAAAATTTCAGCTTAAAATTTTATATAAGCTACACAAAAACATTTCTTGAATCTTCAATTCCCACTTAATCTTAACCAAAAATACAAACCAATATATAAATATATCGCAGAAATGAGTAAAATTTACCTTTCTTCTCTGATCAGGCTGCATCTTAGCAATAAAGCATTAAATCCCTTCAAAGCAATAATCTAATAGGTGCATCTAAGGCCTTGACTTCACACTCAAAACCCAGATCAACAACCAAAATTCCAATAACCCAGAAGCTCAAATCACTTCAATAAGATTGAACTGGAACTATAACGTCTGGATCACCAAGAAACAATTACAAATCAGTAACACACACAAGCTTGAAAACCCAATTTTCTGTGAGAAAAAAAGAAAAAGAAAGCAAAAAGGTTGAGCTCAAAAGAAGCCACACCCAGATAAAGTTTTGAGGCAAAAATAGCAACTTTGTGGTTGAAATAAGCAACGAGTACTTACTTTGTCACTGAAAACGAATCAAATGAAGAAGACAGGAAAGGAATATAATAAAATGGACAAGAAGTTTGGCGGAAGTCACTAAAATGTGGCTGGAGACAAAGAGGTTACAGATCACAAAGCAAACTTTGGAGAATCAAAGATGGCGATGCTCTCTAACGTGTTGAAGATATATATATATATATATATATATTTATATATAAAAACTATGAAGAGGAAAGGTTTGGTTTTTTCAGAGAATTCTGGAAGTGGTTTTGTTTTTGGGGCTGAAAAGTAAAGAAAGGAAGTGGCAGATTGATTGCGGGTTGGAAGGGGAAATTGTAAGAGTAAAAGTGCTTTTGGATCCCACGGAGAAAGAGAGAGAGAGAGAGATGGCAAAACGCAGTAGTGTGTACTTGTGAAGTTTTTAAGGCTTTTGGAACAGCTAGAGAGAGAGAGAGAGAGAGAGAGAGAGAGAGAGCAATATGCGACATAGAAATTATATTTAAATTAAGGTAAGATATTAAACATGGGATTGTAAAGAGATGCATTATCTTTTGGGTCTTGGTGAAAGACCACTTTGCCACTCATTTTGGACCTATTTTACCATCATTCTTTTTCTTTTCTTTTTTTCTTCTTCTTTTCCTATATATATATATTAGTGGCTTAGTGTTAATTAATGTCTTAGTGGAATTGAGGTAACAATTGCTCACTAAATCTAGAAAAAGTCTAAGAACATAAAAATTTTCACAATTTCTTACCACAACTACGATGTGACAAAGTATGATTGGTGAAAAAAAATAGTATGTTAATGTGTAATTGATGTTAACCACTTACAGTTTGCCACGTCAGGATTATGGCAAAAAAATTGTGAAAAAATTTATGATTCTAGAATTACTCCTAAATCTAATGCGTAAGATGTCATTATGATTATAATCAAGTAAGAAAATCACCTTTGATCACCCCTTCCTACTCCTTTTTTTATTCATTAATAAAAATACTATTTTATTAGTTTTTCCAAAATTGTATTTAGTGGTGGGTATTCAGCCTACCAATTCCACAAATCCAACCCAATATATCAAGTTAGTTTTCATAGGTTGATGGATTGAATTGGTTTGAATACTAAATTTTTTTTGGAGGCTTGGTTTTGGTTTTTTTTTTTTTTTTTTTTTTTTTTTAGCAGAAGCTTGGTTTTGGTTGAGTTTAAATTAACAAAATTTTCAATCCAATGTCACTGACCCAATCTACAGTTTTAACAATTTTAAAAATATAAATGTATTTTAAATTTATTAGTTTGATTTATTTTGGATTTTATGGCTTAGTTTGAATATGTTAATTTGATTTATATTGATATTTTGAGAATTGGTTAATTTGGATGAAATTGGAATATAGTCTCAATTGTGCATATTGTAATAATTTATTGAATAATAACTCTAATAGTTGAATGAAAATATTATATATATATATATATATTTATTTATTTATTTATTTATTAGGCCAATTATATATATATTTATTTATTTATTTATTTATTAGGCCAAACTAATTGGCCTCAACCCAATCCATACTGACCTTTCTGGGTTAAGTTAGGTTGTATTGAAGATTTCTCCACTTGAGGAAGTTGAGTTAGGTAAAAAATATACTCCAAACTTAGCCTAACTCAAATTATGCATACCTTTTTTTTAGTTAGGTAGATAATGAGGTAAAGGTAGGGTTCAATTTACAAACATGAGACACCATAAAAAATGTCATGAGGATTCCAGTTAATTCAATCGGTAAAAATTTTTTTCGTCGAATAAGAAATCTGAGATTCAAACTCAAATCATCACGAGTAGAAAACATAAGTTGAAATTTTATCCTATCAATCAATAAGAATGTCATAACCACCTAGTGATTGTGCTATCCTTATTAAACACCATGTACAACCCTACTTATATCCTTAATATTATAGTAGAGTACCAAGTGCCTATTTAATTGTGGGTTTAAACTAATCTCTTCTTTGAAGGGGTTAAATTTGAATCCTACGTACAATAAAGAGAAAACAACTCTATTTGATTTGATAATAAAAAACAAATATCATAGAGTTAATGTTGTAGGTTTTTTTTCCTTATTTATTATGTACAACTTTTTTTAAAATTTAAAGCCTCACCTTTTAGGTACATTAGTATTTTTGTCGAATTAATTTTCTGCATAAAATGTTACAAAAATTAAAAGTTATACTAATTTACCAAAACTAATCACAACTCACATATCTAAAAAATAAATGAATAAGTAAAAGAGTCATAAGATTAATGGTCTATAGTTGATCCAATACATATAAAAATCATATTTTTGTTTTGTATTGTTTTGAGAATCGCTATGGCAGTAATTAATTCATGACATTGTGAATTAACAAAAAAATTAGCCCTGGAATTAATTTTCCTAGCCAATGGTGTTATTATAATTACTCCAAATTAATACTAATTTAATAAATTAAGTGACATTGACACTTTGACAGCCATATGGAGGGGTCGAAAGAATTCGTTATTAAATAATGATGACTTGGTAAATAGATAATGATTAGAGAACATTTAGCTGTCGTTTTGACACCAAATAATAGCAATAACAAATAGTTTTAATCGCTGTTTGCGATTGTTCTTAACTTCTTGCTTTTAATTTTTTGGATGAAGTTCTTAACTTCTTGCTGCTACTGCTGTAAGCCTGTAACTAGCTATCTGCATATTTTTAAGCATTAACACTAGGATTGCCACAATGCCACGTGCTCCAATATATCATTTGTTCCAAGGAAAGACCCTCACAGTTCCACGTCCTTTGTGGTGTAGGTTTTTATGTCTTGAAATTATATATATAACTCTAACCAATGTTACACCACTCAATATTTTTTAATTGGATGCAAATTTTAATAAAATTTACCGTTAGATTACATTATCTTCATATATTCTTCATGCTTACAAAATTTCAAAGTAATAAAAAATTAATAATTATGTCATCAATTAATTTTTTTAAATTCAAGTTTTTGTAATTTAAAATAATGCATAAAAAATGAACTTATGGATCAAATGGACATGAAAATTAGCATGATTATTAAGAACATATAGAACATGTAATTCAACGGTGAGATTTTCAAAATATGAATTTTATAACAAGTTATTGGGTGGTGTAACATTGCTTAGAGTTATACCAGGTATAACTTAAACCCAACCCATATATAAATATATATATATATATATTGTGTGTACGTGGCACTGTAACTCTATATACTTTCATGGATGGTGTACATGATTTCTGGGTTTCTTCCAATTCTCAACGTAACTTGTTGGCCTGAGAGAGACAATGTACCTATTCGTGTTGATATTAAAAATTTAAAACAAAAATAATAGGGAAGAGGAAAAG
This sequence comes from Quercus robur, assembly GCF_932294415.1. Classification (NCBI taxonomy): domain Eukaryota; kingdom Viridiplantae; phylum Streptophyta; class Magnoliopsida; order Fagales; family Fagaceae; genus Quercus; species Quercus robur. The sequence goes on from NC_065539.1 coordinate 49,561,318, forward strand.
GTAAAAGGTTTCACTATTCATTGAATTTCATGAGTGCGTGTGCATCACATCATATATATATATATATATATATATTTATATATTGTGTGTACGTGGCACTGTAACTCTATATACTTTCATGGATGGTGTACATGATTTCTTGGTTTCTTCCAATTCTCAACGTAACTTGTTGGCCTGAGAGAGACAATGTACCTATTCGTGTTGATATTAAAAATTTAAAACAATAATAATAGGGAAGAGGAAAAGGTAAAAGGTTTCACTATTCATTGAATTTCATGAGTGCATGTGCATCACATCACATGGGATCTACATGTGGGAATCTTTGATTGAATTTTGTAACTATATAATATAGATTATATGGTATAGTTTTATCCAAAATTAAACTCTATCATGCTAAACTACTAGTCTACTATTCTCTGATAAATTCAACCCGTGATGAGTTTTTTTTGTCTTCATAACCCTATCTTGAGCTCTTTGTATAATTTTTTGGAGTCATGAGTGTTGACCTCTCTTCTAACTTCTTGCTTATTTATGGGCTTAAATGAGTTAATAGAGTGTCACTCATTAAATAGGTAAATTACACTAATCTCTTAACTCTTGTTGAAATCAAGGACGAAACCAGAATTTTGAGTTAAGGGAGGCGGCTTTACTGTTGACTGTGTGCAGTGGTTTCAACCTTTAACTCTGCTACTATTTAATTGTTGAGATTTTTTTTTTTTTTTTTTTTGGTGACGGCAAGAACAAAATTATTTTTGTTTAGAATTGTTTAAAGAGCGGGGTTGTTTATTTTAAATAAAATTGATTAATTGAGCTTTTTTATTATTATATAGTTTTACTATTGGTAATTTTTGTTGTTGAGCTATTATTTTTGGGCTTGTATATTTTGTTTTAGATTTTAGATCTATAAATTTTTTTTTTATAGTCACTAAAATCTACAAACTTTTTTTATAAATTATTCATGTGATAAATGGTTTCTAGTAAGTAAAAAAATGATGTGAGTGATGGACCCATGTGCCAACCAATAAGAATTTGCTACTAAAACAGTTTGTAAAAATGTTGTAAAAAAGTTTGTGAGTATAATATTACTCTTAAAAGAATTAATGATATTGTTTAAGGGAAAAAAATATAATTTTATAGAATAAATTGCTAAAATTAGTACATATATATAATATTATATTTTTTAAAAAAAAATTGGGGGGCCAATTGCCCGCCCTAGTCCAAAGGTAGCTACGTCCTTGGTTGAAATACAATGACAAAGCCACTCTAAAGAGGCAAAATTATAACTAATATACATGTCATTATACAGATCTCAACATTCATAGATACACATGCATGTTATGTAAGCCACATTGTATGTATTGTTAATATTAACGAAACAAATGATATACCCATGTAAATACTAAGTGGTATTTTAATGTTATAAAATCCATAAAAATATAACATATTTATAACATTTTATTTATCTGTTTGGTTCTTATAAGCCCTGTTGTGAATTTTTTTTTTTTCATTATCAAAATTCCAGATTTTACTAATTAAATAAACCTAAAATACAACTTAGGTTAATTGTTGTGAAACTTATAAAATTATTGTAAGTTTTGATAAAAGAGTGCAAATTATATTCAAATAGGTTATAAGTAAATTTAAATGGATTTGAAATATTTTTAGTAGGCTTGAAGCAGTTTTATATAAGCTTGAAGTAATTTTAAATTGAATAGACACTTGAAAATAAATATAGTTGGTTTAAAATCTAATTTTGAAATACTACTGTACTTAATTCGTACTTAATTCTTTGTTTTTTTTTAAATTAAAAAAAAATTATGAACTTAATTCTTAATTTCTTGGACACCTATTTTAATATATTATTATTAATTGTATAAAATAATAAAAATAAGTTGCTTTTGGCTGTAAATGGGTGGGGTATGGTTGTCCAGCCTCACATCATTAGTAAGCACATGCTGCCAAATACTAAAACTTCAAACGTGTTACAATAGTATATGTAGTCAAACTTAAGTTGATTGCGACTCTAACCAAGTTTTCTTTACCTAGTTAATCTAGGCTAGCAGCTGTTTAGGACCAACAATTAATATGTGATCGTGATTGATTAATTAATTTATATGTTGTGGTTTTTCTTACTTATTAATTATTTGCATGAGGATTATCAACATTGTTGAGGAAAACAGAGATGAGAACAAACTCATGGGATAGCAATAAAAGGAGAAGGCTCCAATATTTTGTATTCGTTTGGATACTGCGTTTCCAGCGTTCTGTGGGATCCATGGGTACAATACCTGGAACAAAAACACCCAAAACGCGTTTCACGTTTGGATCTCAACACACCATTTCAATAATTTTTCATTTCGTGTACTATTCTCATGGCTCACATCTGAACGCACCGTTTTGGTATTACACCCATATGTGTGGACATGGCCACGTGACGCCTCTCGGGATGGGTTTTTAAGAAAAGAAAGGTTTGATCTTGAGAGTATTTTTTATTAGAAAAATCATGAGTTTGAAAAAAAGTTGAGGGGTCGGCACTTGTTTTATTATTTTTTAAGGGAAAATAAAACAAGAAATAAAAACCCTTTCTTTTTCATTTGATTGACTCAATGAATAAGAAAAATAGTCTACGTCCACCAAGGACAAGTTCGAGGGTCAAATTACGCCGTGGGAAGGTATAAGGCACCCACGCACGCCCGAAATGTCTACCGGTCTCTACTAAATAAGTAAGGACTATTTGACATTCAATTAATCGTTCAATGGGCACAATATTATTGATCGAATTCATTACACCAAATCGAGCAAGTAGTTGATTTTATGACATGGTGGCCTAAAGCTAAATCATAAGACGAGATAACGATAATAAAAAGAAGCAGCAAGTTAATAACGAAACAAAATGATGACAAAGAAACTAACAAGCATGTCAAGGAATTGATATAATAACTAATATATATATAAAAACATGCGTAAGCTTAAACTCTTCCAAGTCATGATCTGAGCAAAGTTATGATCTGAGCAACATGAGAAGATTTCATTTTAAGGGAACCAGTGGGATTATACTTTTTCTAAGAAAAGAGTGGGGCTTAATCAGATTAGCTTGTGACTTGGTTTTGATTTGAAGTAAAAAAATAAAGTATATTTTTATTTCTGTTTGTGGAAACCGAAAACATAGACTTTGTTGGAAGC